>NC_057935.1:56157209-56505456 GCF_018555375.3 Anguilla rostrata
ATGCTGTCGCATGATGTGAGGACACACATTACACCACCAGCAAGCTCTATTTATGGTTCTGTGATGCTGGACCTGCAGCTAAAACAACAATTAGTGGCGGTGTGTGTCCCCAGAAGAGAACACTTTAAGTACAGTGAAACTCAGTAAATGACATGGCAGCCACCATATTACACACCGTGATCCACTCTTTTACAGTCTTAAGTATGGGGCTGTAATTTGTCTCTGTTCAGTTTTCCATGTACAGAAAGCTAAGTGCTGCTGCCTTTTCCTCATGGTGTGGCTGATAGGAAGCATTGACATTTTAGTTTTAGTGTCACTAGTTTTTTAGATTTGCGACAATTATCATGCATTTTTGTCTTTTATCTACTTTTTTATCCATCTATTTTTTTTTTGAAGTGGCTACTGTTATGATGCAGTTTTTATAGCTAGTGTTTTCCAATGAATGTATGTGGGACCTTACAATGAAGCATTAGGAAATCTCCTAAGGCTGACTGCAGAAGACTTGTGTTAGGAGCCATGTCTGGCATAAGGAGCTTAGACTTTAACCAAGTGATACAGTCCATTTCATGTGCTAACTGAAAATCTACCTCCTGTCGAGATTTTAAAGATGTTTATGTTGATCCCTCAGGCTACAGGCAAAGACCAGTGTTAACATTGTCCTGGAGATTGTTCCCTGGGGGGTGGGTCAAGATTGAACCTGCCTGGACTGTCTGGCAGTCATAGTGCATTCTCAAAGAGAACATACTATCCAGAGTTAAGATGGATTAAATGAAGAAATCCCAGAATATGAGTAGATTGTTTATTGGCTCCATTCCAGTTTTGTACTGGAACAACACACAATTAGACACTGATGTTAAGTGTGCTTATTGGAGCCTGAGTTGCTGTTGTCTGATTATTGTAGCTCAGATAGTGGCTATTGCAGTGGAATTCACACCTGCAGGCCCCCGTTTTGCTCCTGTACCTCAGGGTTGATGAGTTTCAAGATAATCAAAGAGCAAGTAGTGGACATTACTGTGTGTTCTTATCATAGGTATAATTTATGGTGGAAATTGCAGGAACGTGCCTTCATGACCATTTGAGGGATTGGTGTACTTACCTACCTTTTTAAATGAGCCGCATTCAACTGTCTCTAGTGGAGTAATGTCATTTGTTCTGCACAAGCCAGGTTTTGAAATGTTGTTTACCCGCTTTGAACCCTCCGTGAGATTCTTTGGCATCTTTATGAAGCCAATTGGGCCAAACTGGTGAATGTGAGAGTAGAGTGAAGGGGTCCTCAAAATGCTCAAGGAAAATAAGCTCCCACATTGGAGTAATTTGGTGTAATAACATCCGTATCAGTGGGGTAAGGGGGTCAAGGATCAAGGAATGCCGACAGAATGGCTTGTGTTCAGCACGGCAGAATCAACATTGCTTTCATGTCCTGAGGTTGCGGGACCACACAGTGGGGAGAGAACATGTGTCTTCATTTTGGCTCTTAATCAGTTTCTGCAGAGGGAACATAGATGTTAGATTGTCTAAAGCTGTGTAGACCGTAGCTCATTTATTAGTTGCATCGTCCTCCAGCTGTACACTATGACTAAAGCACTGTTTATTGAGTCTAGAGATAAGTCAGCAGTGTTGGCATATATTTCCTAACTGTGTTTTGTCCACATCGAATGTGGATTCAGTCTGTTATGGGCATAGAGAGACAGTGGTATATAGTTAAGGCCTTTAGAGTTTCCCTCTTTACCAGGTAGATGGGATTGTTTTTACTGTGATTTCCCCTTTATAACAGTTCTGTTATAAATGTATATCTTGGAAGATGGCCTTAATTGAGTTGTAGTGTTTTTAAACCCACAGTTAGTCTAAGCAAAGTATAAATTACAAGGTTAAAGCCAGGCTTTGTTTGGCGTAAGTGGTTGACACCCAGAAAATCTGTGCCTCCATACAGTACTAACATTCCAAGACCTCTGCATTCCATCGCACAAAGCCCCTGCATGCCATAGTAGGATTTAAAAGTCAGAGGGTCCATGGTTTCCACCTCTATCTAGGCCTCTCCCAGGTATGAGAGTTCCATTCATTCTGCCTGGGTTCCTCACTCGAAACCATGAGAGTTAGCAGAACAAGCCACTTGTCATACTGTTGATCGGATGGAGCCGCTCCCCAACCCCGTTTCCAATCTGGCATAACGGGGCCCAGAGTTTGGCCCCTGAGTGATAGGGGGTTTGCATTATCCACCCCCCTCCGCTCTGCGTGCTCCTCTTTGGAAGTGTTGTTTTTGTGATTAAGGGGGTGCCGGCTCTTTTCGCTGACTGGCCTCCCTCGGTGCAGCGCCGGTGGAGTGGGGGTACCCGCGGGAACGTGGGCTCTCTGTTCGCCCGTTTCCGTTCAGCTCCGATCTTAATCAGGAGCGGGGAACAAAAGCCCAGAGTGCCCACAGGCAAAATGACAGGACCCACAGATGCTATGCATACAAGCACCACCCATCCCCTCATTCCCCCTTTACTTTCTTTTGGTTTTATCTAGATTTTTTCAGCTTTTCCTTTAAAAAAAAAAAAAAATGAGGCCCCATTTGTGCAGCCTAAACAGAGAGGGGCTATTTGTTTAGCTTAATGCAGGTTTACCCAAACACTAGGTCTGGCTTGCAAGATGTGCTGTGGTTGTGTGCGTTACGCACACCACAGTGTGTCTGTGTGTGTGTGTGTGCGTGTGTCTGTATGTGTGTGAGAGTTTGTGTGGGTGGGTTTGGTGGGTTGTGATGAGGCCACCGGCTTGGCACATCAGAGCAGGAATGTCTACTACTGTACATGCTTGCGATGGCAGGAGGCAGAAAGCATAGGATGTTCCTATTAAGACTCATCAGCCGTCTCCAGAGCCACACCTGGGGCCTGCTTCAGTGCTCAAGCTAATGATTTGACGTTTTCATTCCTCTTTGTAGTTAAACCGCTGAATCTGAAACTGGATTCCTGGGTGTTTCAGGCGAAAGATTTGAATTCTGTCACAGGCCTGTATTTGTTCTTGTGGAAATCCCAGATGGAAGGAGCTTGAGGGGCTAATTGCAAGGTTTGCTTGACTGAAAATGCACAATGAACAAGGCCCTTCCAGTTTGTCTTGCAGTGGGGAATAACTTAATTGGAGGCACTTTCCTCATTGCTACCACCTCTTCTCTTCATTGCAAGAGAACTCTTGATCTGTCAGCTTGGAATGGAGCCGACTGTCCACACAGGTGTCATTTCAACAGTTGGACTTGTAATGTAGTGTGGAAAATATCTCTGTGTTCTCAAGTGCTATCTTCATTTGGTTATGTTTAATTCATTTTTATTGTTCAGATGTAAGTCAGAGGCTATGGCATGCAGTGGATAGCGGGGACTCACCCATATATTTTACTCGACCTGTTGATCTAATACGTGCCACTGCCCTCTGCTGGTGGAAACTGGAGAAGCATCAAGTCAGAAGAATTCACTGTGTTCTTGGGTTTCTTGCTTTGTTCTCAGTCCAGGTTTCTGAGATCTGATCCCTCAGAAATTAGGTCACCCATGTCAAAGCCTATTATGCTGTGAGCTAAAAGTGTAAAATTATTAAGCATAGCTCACTGCCTTCTAACTTATGGTAGACTTATGATATTTATAATAAGAATTGTATAAGCTTTACTGATGGTGTTGGATATTAGTAATGAGATTTCAGAATTAAAGCTTTTCTTATGGCTCAGAAGTGAAAGCTATTGTTCTTACATAACATCATCACATACACAGCATAAGTCAAATATGTTTAAAATACACAAATGTTTCCAATTTTCCATTCAAGTTCTTCTAAAATCGCTAATCTAAAATGTCAGTGATCATGGCTCTAACAACATATGATAAGTTAATATATTTAAGTTTTCCCTGATCAGTCCAGTCTGTAGTTTTCTAATATAATCTGTAGTTTTAAAATAAATCTTTAAACAGAAAATATATTGTTCTTTCCAGAGGACCTGAGAATATAGCCTAGTCATACTGCTTCTCAGCTCCTATGAAGGTCACCAGTTCCGCCTGGGTTTGTCGTACTCCTTTAATGATTACGGTTGTGAATAGCGAGAGGAGGGTGTTTGAGTATGAAGATCCTTGAGTCTCACGCCTTTCCCAGGATGTTCGCAGCACTTATCTGACAAACATACGGCCACAGGCCCTGAAGAATGAACCAAACACACAGGAATACCAATGCTAAGCTAAACACAGCTGCATTTCCCCCTGCTCCCCCAGCTCTCTGGCTTTATAGAGGAAGATAAAGTGAATATAAGCATGAGACATGTGTCTCTGTGTGACTCTCATCGCTGCCAAGGTGGGGGCCTAGGATTGTGAGAACGGGAGGCCAAACCGTGGTGCACTGAGTCTTTAAGAGAAAACTCCTCCAGCACGGCTTCCTGGAAATGTTAAAAAACAAACATGCTCGTGATCTGAAGGGGTGCACCAAACTGCAATGAACTATTCAGCTGATACAACAGGCTTCAAAACCTCCGCAGAGTAACGTAGGCTTCTGTGTCCTTTGGATTTTAAGAAAACCCACACTGGAAGAATTATTAGTGAAGTGGTTACTTAGTGTGCCAAAGGATGGCCCAGGGTTGGGTAAACACAATCCAGAAAGTGGAAGGTTTGCAAGGTACCCCTGCACCACAGCAGGCCTTGGCCTTGGATCCAGATGGGATCAATATCTCATTTTAAATGATGAATCTGAGGGCTTGACCCATTAAAGGTCAAATACCAAGCTACTTTTGATGTGGCATGTGTGCATTAAGATGTAATATACCCGCTTCTGTATCTGAGGTATGAAATAAAGACACAGTGAGAAGTCCAATTTGGGGGCTTAGAGATAAGACAGCCTAGGACCATGGTCATTATTTTTCTGTAAATCAGTGATCATTCAGAATTATTTGTGTCAATGGTCAAAGTTTTGATGCACTTTATATTCAACATATCTGAACTTGGTGTACTCCAGTTATTTTTTAACAGTATCTGCTGGTGATGTGACCTTATTTTGTACTCTGGCTCAGTTGTGCTTCAGTGGGTTAAATTGATGGCAGATGTCATTCCCAAGACCTGCAAAAGAAGAAGTTGAGTAACCTCAGCTGGTCTCATTTTGGGAAAAATTTGTAATAGCGAACAGCGAATTAGTCTTACATGACACTAACAAGTCTGGAAGACCTGTAAGGGTAGGATTTCCCTAAATCATTACATACTGTACCCTTCAAAAACATGACAGGCCTTGAGATCAAGTTGAAGCTTGTTGACCTGTTCGGTACTAAACTTGTTCTCTCTAATTTAAAACAACTACGGTCACCTTCTGGATTCCTGAAGTTGAGTTTTTCGTGAATACATGATTTTTCACTTGTTTGAGAAGGAAATTATTGCTAAAAATGGATGGCTGAATAGGATGTTTGAAGGCCAGGATTCAAGCAACATTTCAGCTTTTGACTCATGATTGAATTTGAGTGCTTTTTGTAAGCACATACTAACTTGTAAAACTGCTTGTGTAGGAAACTTGAAAGTCCAAGATAACCTCAGTTAGCCTCAGTTTAGTGCCGTCTCTCACCTTGCAGCCTTTTCTGTAAAGGTCGTATTTATGCAATTTAGCTCCTTGATTTAATCGGTGGCCCCATTGTCATCCCCTGTTTTGAAATCACCTGCCCCCCACCCCCCCCCCACAGTAAGCATAATCCCCTCAGCTCTGTCTTAGACAAGTCTCATTACTCGTTTGCTGCGCTTCCTTTTCTCATTAACGTTATTTCCCCACCAGTAGTTAGGAGTTGGGAGTAAATCGCTGAGTCAGCTCCACCATGGTGTGACAGTGTTTGTTTGGCCTACTGTCTACACTGTCTGGTCTGTCTGTGGGGGTGCGGGGCGTTGCATAAGGTTTGGGGTGGCAGGGCGATTAGATTATCAAGTCCGAATCAATCGTCTCTGCCTTCTGTGCCACCCTTCTGATGTGAGGCCGAATGTTTCCTTGTGCTCCGCCCGTCAGAGGGGCGAGTGAGCATGCGGTGTGACAGGTAAAACCATCCCCCTGGCCTCGCTGCCCATGAACAATGGGTCCCGCTAAATCCCAGGCGTAATGGAGTGAGATGGGCTGAGCCGGGGGAATCTGTCTGCTCATGGATTCTCTTGGCCCTGCCGACAGGAAGTGATGTGCATTCTGGGGAACAGCGTGTATTAGGCCGGTTAGCTTAAAACAGCAGAATGGTCTCCATTGTGCCTTTTGTGAGGAGGGGGATTTGCGATACAAACGATGCAGTCTACTGCAGATTAATCTGGCTGGAAGTCTTTTTTTTCACCAGCATAAAAAAAGTTTTCTTTTTTTTTATACTGTGGGTATTCAGTGGAACCATGTTAGGTTGTTTTTGGAGTGTGAAGGGTCTAGACTTGGTTGACTAAACCAAGCATTTGATGTACTGTAGGTGTAGAGGTTAACGGTCCAACTGCCTGCGGAACAAGAAAAGTGCAATGGAAAAATGCCCATCACTGGTGGTGGTGATGGTGTGTATGTGTGTATGTGTGTGTGTGTGTGGGTGGGGGTCACGTTCCATAGTGAATATCCATATATGGAATAGCAGAGGACATTCCACAGTGTCCAAGGTTTAAGGGGGGAATGTCAGTGTTGTAACGATGATAGCAATGAGGTGGGCCGACTTGTAGCGACAGAATATGTGGATCCGTCCCCTACCCTGGGGTGTCATGACCTCAGAGGGCTACAAGGTGCTTGGGGTCTTAGAAGCTTTAATTAGCAGATGCTCACAGGCACTAATGTGGAGGAGGGCTGAGTGAGCATGTAGTGTGACAGCTAAGATTATCTTCCAAGCCAGATGTTCAGCTCTGGTACAGAAGTATTATGATTTGATCTCAGTCCATTGTGCCAGCGGAATTGTTTAGCGAGCAAATAATGAAGACATCACTTACTCCATCCTTAACATGGAAAGGGCAGTCTTTTTGTATATGAAGCTGAAGTTCTGAAGACATCAACTTATTAAATATTAGTGAGGAATAAGCCCATTGTTTCATTGGTTATAGCCAGGTATAAACATTCTAAACAATATTTAAATCCAACATTTGAATTGACATTTGTCCCAGATCTTCCTGTGCATTATTGTTGGTGAATAGACATGCTCATGAAGCTCCATGTCATACTGACAGGAGTCAATGGTGAGAGGCTGAATCTGGATATAGAAAATAGAATGTCATTGATCAAGCTGTCACATGACAGCTAATGTATATACAATGGAATTTCAAATGGTATATCGCAGGGGTCCTCAACCGTGGTCCTGGAAAGCTGCCAGCTCAGCTGGTTTTCATTGTTACCCTGTAGTTTGTTAATTAGAGCAGTTGTTTACATAGTTAACTCACTTCACCTGGTTACTTGGTTCTAAATTTGGTGCGTTTAAGCTAAAACTAAAAAACCAGAGCTTGTTGGTATCTAAGACCAGGGTCGCGGACCCCTGGTGTATCAGATTGGACCTGTTTCCTAATGCTGGTGTAGGTCTAGGGTTAGTCGCTCGTCCCATTGTGTGGTATTTGATAGGCCATATGGAATGTTCAATTTGTTGCATGCAACATGTTGGATTTTCTCGTTCGGACACAGAAGGCTTTGCTGTCGACTCTTTCTTTAAATTTTGCTGAGCTCCCAGGGGAAGGGTCTGAGGTTGAGTGTGGTGATCCACCTCCTTGCCTTCAGTGATTGAATTTATTTGGGCTGACAGATTGGGGCCCTGGATGTACTCAGCCATGTACATCTGTTTTTCATAAATGTAAAGGCCTTACCAGTACCACACTCTTTCATTGAATCCTGCAAATGAACCTACGACCAATCCCAAATCTGTTATTTCTGATGAGGTGTCATTTGATGTGAAATTAAGCAGGTAATGCTATAACTATACCAATGACTACAAGTAAAGGGGCAGGATAAAGACCTTAAAACTGCTTCTCATAAGAGTCTCACTCAGTACCTTTAGATATGATATAATGATTACTTACTTAATCCTCTTCGTTCCCTGTGGAACATAAGGCTGCGACTATCTGCTTCCATCTGGTTCTATCCTGTGCAGCATGTTGTGCCTCGCCCCAAGTTAGGTTTGCCGTTTTTCAGTTCTGAGGTCATAGTTTTCCGCCAGATTGTTTTTGGCCTCCCTTGTTTCCTCTTTCCCGGTCGGGTCCATCTCAAGGCTACTTTAGGAATGCGGTCCTGGTCCATTCTGAGGACATGTCCGAGCCATTGGAGCCGTCGATGTTTAATTTCCAGCACCACATTGTGACAGTTTGTGTTTTTGTACAGGTCCTCATTGGAGATCTGTTCTGGCCAAAAGATGCAACATATCTTCCGGAGACATCCATTGTGGAATGAATTGATCTTTTTCATGTCGTTCTCAACCACACACCCATACTGCAGAACTGATTTAACATTACTGTTATACAGTCGAACCTTGGTTTTTAGGCTGTATTGCTTTGACTTCCAGATGGTTTGAAGGCTTGCAAATGTACTGCGAGCTCTCCCGACCCTTATACTGATGTCTTTGCTGCATGCATTGTCCTTACTGAGGAGACTTCCCAGATATGTAAACTCCTCAACATAATCGAGGGAGTTACCATCCACAGTGATTGATGCATGTGGTGCTGAATTTATGCACATCACTTGGGTTTTGGAGATATTAAATTATATATGATTAGATGGTAGTAATGTCCACAGCAGTAGATTGCATGTCAGCATGGAGATGTTACATGGGGACATTAACTCTCTGGTGCACACAAAACTGAAATACAGAGTTGGGGTAGTGGAGATTTTTCATGCACATTTTAAAGTTAAAATTTCTAAAGATGCTCTGCATTACTGAGTGTTTACTTGTTGCTTGCTTTTTTCCCAGTGTGCAATTGGAAAAAAAAATCCCAGGGCATCACAAACATCCACAAGCACACTCCTCTGTCCCTTTTCAGCAACATGACGGTTGTGACCCCTAATGACCATTTTCTCACCATTAAAGAATGCACTCCTGTTAAAAGAGAGAATGAAAGTGACCCAGGGTTAAAGCCTTCAAGGATATGTCAGTCTGTGGGTCCTTCCCCACATTGAAAGGAAGGTGGTTTTTGAAAGTCAGCCATGTGGATTGCACTGCACCAGGGGGTGAATCTAGACTGGTGGAGTGGATCTGATGAAACATGCTGTTCTGTGAAATAAAGTAAAGGAAGTTTAGATCTGGCATGTAAAGCCTCTAATTACACCTTTACTATTTCCCCTTTATGTCAGCTGTTATACTGATTTGATGACAGAAATTTAAAAAAAGATAATGGTGTATAACAGTTATGATACAGGCAAGTGAATTCTTCTCTGTACACAATGACATACAGTGTATAGATATAACAGGGAGTTCGTATTGGAATAGCGTTTCCTGTGAACGTTTATGCTATTAAGTGCAGATTGAGCACTATAAAAAAAACACTATAACATGGGTTTAGGTTCAGTGAAATGATAAGCATATCAGTTTTTCTCTGGATTGAATGGTTATGAATGTATATTCATTCATTTAATGTTCTCCCGTTGCATCGCGTCCTGTTCCCTCCTGTTACATATTACCCAGTTGTCTGGAATGTGTGTGGTACACTCATTCCACTTCAATGATCAAGAGAAGTGAGTTTAGAAGTAAGGGTATAAATACACTTACTTCTAAACTCACTTCTCTTGGTCACTGAAGTAGAATGAGTGTACCACGCAAATTCCAGACAACTGGGTAATATGTAACAGGCCTTGCATCATTCGCGTGCTCCTGTAATGGAATGTTATGCCATTTGCTTGGACAGATATTCCACTACAGGAACACGCTAATGAGGCCAGGTGAAAGCGAGAGAACATTCTTCCCTCTGCATCGTGGGAAGGAAAGGAAAGGAAAGTCATATCTGACCTTGACATATTTCTCTAAACCAGGTGTGAGGATTCCTCACCCCTTCCTGCAGGCTGTTATTACCATTAGGATTCTGAGGGTAGTTCTGCTACAGCCCTGAGTAACTGGCCAAATAGTGCCTAGGGACCGCTCCCCTCTCTCCCTGGAGGCTTTGACCTGTCCTCAGCGCCGCCAGGTGCCTGTAGTCCACCCAGGTCCTCAGAGTCACCATGGTTATTAATTGCAGGCGTTTGAAAGTTCACTGAGGTGTGGGAGTGGAGTTTTGGAATGTACTGTACCGTTAGGTGGACTGAGCCTACTCTACCCAAAGTCCGTCAGCTCTAACCCTTGTGATTCATGTACTGAAAATACTGCCCAACTAGCTGTATATGACTTAAAATATATTGCAATTAACATGCCACCTTTAAAAAAAATATATATTTCATATACTTATCAAGTTGGAAGACACTAGCATGTTGCACTACACGCAGATAAATCTGAAGCATTTTTCTGCATGTCCAGGAGTTCTTCCGTACGTGAATTGACAATAGTTGATCTCTGCTGCCTCTCGGTGGTGTACACCAAATATTGCAGTGCTTTTGTCTCTAGTAGAGAGCAAATGGCCTGGATTCAGTCACTGCTTTCCTTATCTTTGACTGCACAGTATGGCCAGTTCTGCTGTCAAGAACAATCACAACAGGCTTCACAAAGAAATTACAGTTAAAGACGATTGTTTATTTAATCCAAGGAATTATCTTAAAATGTCTTGTGTGTTGTAATTGTATGACTATTAAAACAAAATTAAACTCTGGACCCTCAATTATTGAGAACGTTACCAAACTTAATGATTCCTTGACGTATGACAACAACTGTCATTTATCTACTTGTGATTTCCTCTTGTGACTTATATCTACAGTTTCAAAATGAAATACATCAGGAAACATTTTAATTCAAGCTGAGTTAAATTGAGCACAAGATTCTTCAGTTCTTTTGAGCTTCCTGCATCAGCCATGGATGAGTCAATACCCTCTGATACTTCAGTGAACCTATTTTTCACAGTGAGTGCAATCTTTCACATAGCCACTGGTCTATATAAAGAACAGTTATAGGGCCTCCCTGAAAGACCTTCTCTACTTCTAATAAAGAAAGAGTATATGTCCTGTAATTTCAAGAGGTAACAGGATCTACAGGGGCCTCTCTGTCTCCTCATAGTTAATGTTCTGTTTATATCCCATGACTTCACTGGGGCACAGTATATTTAGATAGCACATTGAGAACATACAGTAGGTCAGGTTCGAGGGCATCAGAACTGCAGTGTGCTGAGGAAGAGAGATGTGTGAACTAAACAGATTATGATGGTACTCTATCATATACATGAAAGCATCCCTATCTGAACAGCAGATCACAAGGCAAGAGCACTATGCTTTTAGGGAGTTTGATCAAGCATTTAAATCAAATACACACACACACACACACACACACACACCCACACACGCACACACACACACATACACGCGGACAGACACAGGCCTGCTCTTGGCCAAGGTTTACAATGAAGCAGCCTAAGCCAGTGAGCTGGACAGTTAACTGTCTAAGCACCACAAGCTGGTGTATGAAATTACCTGTCAAAAGTCTGTATTTTGTGAGCTGTGAGTAAAACTCAGTAAAACTCATCCTTAAAGACGATTCACAATTATATGTAGGATGTTTAAATGCTTTTAATAATTGCGCAATTGCGCAATTAAAAAAAAAATGTATTATGGTTTGGCCAGCTTATTGCACTATTTATTGCGCTGTTCAATTTGAATTGTCTGGTGATTGGTAGCCTTGGTGTGCAGCTGTTCACACTAAAGGAGCATGACTTGCAACATCAGCCGCTACAAGCTGTTACAGGATTCTGCTAACAGGATGCGCTCAAACAAGTCCTTTATAATCTTTTATAAAATTCCTGGTGTTTTGATGCCTTTTGGCATGAGTTGGTAGTTCAGCTGAAGGACGCTAGGTAACCCTCTGTTACAGCAGGTCTCTGTGGCTCCTCCCATCCTCTACAAACACGACTAGAATCCAAACAAAACAAGGGTGCCTAGCAATTGGTAAAATTAAAAGTTCCTCCCTTTAGTGAACTCCTAAAACAACTTCAGCCAACAGATGTAATTGTACACAGACTATTTGAATGAATGGCATTTTAGAGATGAGACACGGAGTCACTGTAACGTTACATGCTGTAGAAAATGTTCCAGTGCATGCTCTAGTAAGTGCAGCACATGAAATAGTGGTTGAACTACTGTGAACCTGATGGTTGTCAGTTTAAATCTTCCTACAGAATTGCCCTGTTAAAAAAAGAACTGTCTTGTTTAAAAAAATAAAATAAAAACTGTCCTGAAGTAAAATCCAGTTGGACTGAAACTAACTGAAAAAGTGTGAGCATTTACGATCCTACCTCTCATGACCTCTGTCTTCTCTCAGGGTCGGCCAGGACCTTTGGGGCCGATGGGGCCAAATGGACCTGAAGGGTTTGTGGGAGGGTCGGGGCCCTCGGGACCCAAAGGAGACAAAGGCCATGTGGGACTCAGGGGACCCTCCGGACCGAAAGGAGACAAGGTGAATGTCCCGCTTAAGCTGCGTCTAGCGTCTCCGTTTCGCCAGTTTGATCTTGGTGACTGTTCCCTGTTTATGTGGAAATTAAATTTGTGCTCTGTGGAGGAAACATTTAGCCCCAACCATTACCTGTGTTTGTTTCCTCAGGGGCCAATGGGTGTGCCAGGTTTCCCGGGAACTGACGGTGTTCCAGTAAGTATAGCCCTGACCTCAGCCTCTCTCAGCACTAACCAGCCTCTCATCTACATGTGACCTTGCTGGCACGGTCCGTTTCTGATCCACAGCAATCATGCACAGGCCTGCCCGTTGTCCTGGTGTAGGAGTATAATGGCTGATTTTTTCTGTCCAGGGTCCTGCACCTCACACACCTGTGCTTTTGTGTTCTGACAGGGTCACCCTGGGCAGGACGGGGGCAGGGGACTTCCAGGAATAGACGGGTGCAACGGCACCATCGGCGACCCAGGTCCCAGGGCTGGGGATGGATTGTCAGGCCTGCCTGGTGTTGTTGTGAGTAGCAAGATTCTAGAGTAGCAATGATGGGCAGTGTGTGAGAATCATTTACTATGGTGCCATTTGTTCCAGCCTGCTGTCTCAAAATATGTGTTTTTATGTCTCCTTTCCTCCCGTCGTTTCCCTCCCTCCCCCTCTCTTCTGCTCTTTGTTTTTTTCTTAATATAGGGGCCACCTGGTCGGAAGGGTCAGAAAGGAGAGCCTGTGTTCACGGGACTGGGCAGAGGCGCAAGGGTAACTGCCCCATTTCTGCACTGAATGTATCTTCATTGACGAGCATGGCCAGTCCTCGCTAGCATATTGCCGTTGTCATATTTGGGTCAGATTCACACTGTGTGCGTTCTGTATTTTAGAAGAAGAATGATGATCCACCAGGGATCATCACAAATGCATGACTGCTGGTGCAGTCATCAATCCTGCTCTGTAGTTACTGCCCCATTTCTGTGACATGGGTGTAAATCACCTGCTGTTTCCATCCTGAAGGAAGGAGGTACGTGGGCCTGGCTCCTCCTGTCAGTACCAGGCAGAGATGGGCTCTAGGTCCAGAAAGTTCTATCAGCCCCAGAACTGTCTTCCATCCATCATAAACCCTCTATGACCCTCTGGCCTGTTCCACTGAAATAAATGGGCATAAGTGATGGGCCCCGTGTGGTAATGGTGCTTGTTACATTCACATAATAAATCTCTCCTGTCTGAACAAGTTTGGCTTGGGAAAATCCCAGCTTTTGCCACCACCACGATGAATATTAACACAAGGCACACCACCTGAGCCACTTCCATTTTAATTCTGTGCCTGGGGCAGGATTTGTAAGTGAAAATGAGGATAGGAATGTTTATTTCAACTAGAATTGTGACTAGGACACTAACAAATGTCTCCACCTCAGTTTACAGTCTCATGCTGTTTTTTTAACTCAATTGTTTGTTTGTACTTTTTTTATGAGAAGTGCAGAATCCAGGGCTGTTGGCAGTCCTCCTCCACCACTGGGTCTGATATTGTGCTGTGCAGTGGGAGTATTTAGATTGCCACTGTGAAGGCATCCCACATTATTTAATTTAGGCCGCTAGAATTTGTGTTGTAATTTAGTGTAAACTTATCTACTGTTTCTTGCAGGGAGAGCCTGGTTTGCCTGGACTGGATGGTCTGATTGTAAGTGACATTGGAGTGAATGTTTCTTTCTCATTAAAGTTTCTGGACTGAACCTGAAATTTTAGATCTCTCACTGTCCCAAGGGTGGAAATGTCAAAATAAAATGATGCTTAAGTTTTTGCAGCCGTGTCCTACTTATGAAAGAATGAAAAATTAATGAAAATTTTAAAATATCTTGAGGGTATTTGAAATATCAAACTACTTACTTATACAAGAGCATCCATACATGGTAGCCCTGATGTTGCAAACCTTTATTTTCTGTGGCATACCTATATCTAAATCTCTGTCTCTTCTGCTCTATGCAAAATTGCTGCAATATATATGGCAGTTCACCAAATAAAAGAGAGGACTTGGGCTGGTTCTGATGTCTCTCTGTCCGTCTGCTTTTTTCTTGCAGGGTCAAAATGGCCCGAGTGGACTCCCTGGGCAAATGGGTCGGAGAGGTCAAGATGGATACCCTGTATGTGCCTCAGTTATATTCCAGCTGTCTCCAAGCCTCTCTCTATTCATTATGCCATAATTACTCTTTCATTTAGAAACAGTGGAGTTGGGAGCAATTTCTGGACTTAGTAAATATTGTGTTTCCAATTGTGTGATATATATACATGAAATAAATTGTCTAATTGACTCCTCTTGTGTATTATTGTATTATTGTACTACTGTAGAAAGTAAAATGGTTGATGCATTTCATGCCTGTTTGCATTTGCTTTAATGTACTCCACCTCTGCCCCTTCCTCAGGGTTTCCCTGGTCCTCCTGGTCCACCTGGTCCTACAGTAAGTACTGAAGAAGCTGGAGTCCTGGGCTGCTAATAAGACTGGGCAATACATTTTTGGAACATAGTGGATATTGTCCGTACAGTGGCTGGACCACACTATCCCAGTCTCTCATTCTGTGTTCTCTAGCTACATGTAGTAAAGCATAAATGCTGAGTGGTCCCATTGGGAAGGGTTCTGGTAATTCTAATGGCAGTATTTTCGTGGTATGGTTTAGGTGCACTCATGCCCTCAGAAGACAAAGTCGATGTCATTAATTACTTAATTAAATTGACTTGTTGGCCTTGTCCCATGCATGTCCACCATGACAAATTGTCAGTAAATGGTTTGAGGAGCATGACACTGTTGTTAATATATCATGGCCATGTCATCCACCAGATCTGAGCCCAGTCGAGCATTCACAGGGTATTCTGGAATGACAACTGACAAGTGGCAGCATTTTCCAGTTCCGTCAGCTTAGCTCTTTGACAGTTGATTGAATTTCTCATAAAGTGATGGAGTCCTATTAGTCCTGCAGAATTCCAGAAAGGTTCTGTGCCATAGGGCACATAAAGCAGTACTGTGCTGTACTGTCACATCGTTGTTTTGATGCTTGCTCAGAAAACTTGCAGGCCCATCTCTGTTGCTGTTACTATTCAGAAGTACCAGCATCATTTTCCTACAACAAAATCTTGGCTGATTATTTTGCATGTCAGTTACTGTGGACTTAGGATGGCACTGATGAACAGGGCTGTTCAACAAGCAGTGGGCTTTATCACTGTCAGTGTGACTGGCAGTTTGGTAGCCACCCAAAACAGTGCATCCTCTTGTTTTGCAGGGGAGCCCCGGTGTGGGTTTAAAGGGGGAAAGTGGAGACAAGGTAAGAACTGTATTCAAATCAGCTCAGAAAACATTCCCCTCCGTTCCACATTCACATACACCTATCCAGGCCTAGATCTTTCCATCATTAATGTTAGCTAAATCCTGTTCTCAGGGAGCTGTAGACAGTACAGATACCATCTCTTGGTCTGAGTTTCAGTGAGACTCTGATTGGAGTCGTTTTAGATCGTCCTACTTTTTTTTGCTTTTAGGGAAACTGTCATCACCAGCCCCATTTACTTGGATAGAGTACATGTGATCCTTACTGGACTCATGTGAACTGTTAGTTGAGTTAACGCTGAGCATTTTACTGCGTGGTTACCATTACACTGGCTGACTCCTGCTGGTCTGTCTGTGCATGTGCGTGGTGTGTATTTATGTCTGTCTCTGTAATCGGCTGTCTGTGTAGATCTGTCCATCTGTACCATACATGGGGTTGCATGCGGGTGCGATTGATTCTTGGTGATTACTAAGAGGGCTTTCATAGGGATACACGCCTGGAAAAATCTTCAGTGTCTGCTTGCTTTACACTGCATGGGACTGCATTATTGGGTGTATCCAATGCCAGATCCATGATTAGTTTAAGTGATATATAATTCATATTAATTGTAATAGGCTGTAAACAGTAGCTGTAGAATCTGTCTATGAAACGTTATTATAAACAGCAGATTTCATTATCATATTGATGATATAGTATGTTATACTTTGAGATATTGGTAAAATCCCATGCAGACACTGAAGCCCTCCAGGAAGTGTAATGCCTTTATTGTGGAAAGGTGTTTTAGTCCTTGTGTGTATGGTGTCTTAGGTCCCATCCTATAAGAACTACAAGTTCCATCCTGTCTTCTCTTTTTTCCTTCTCTTCCGCACGTCTACCTCAACATGCCATGTATTTTTTTCCTTTTTTGGAGTTTGACTAGTGTCACTGTGATGATTGCAACCCTTTGACTGACTTACCCATATGGATTTGCATTGCCCTTCTGGGAATTTTACACTAAACTATGCACACCTATAGCACCTTGGGTTTCTTGGTGTAACAACACTTCATTTTGCACTCTTAAACTGTCACTACTAATGGAATGTTTCTTATTTTCACTGGCACTTAGTTTCATGGCAGTTCAGAGATTTGTGGCCCAAATGAAAAACTAGTCAACAATTAAGTCTTAAGAAAGACTTAAAAGCCTGTGTCCATTCCCCAGATTCCACTGGACAAATAACTAAAAAATAAGTAAATTGTGAAAATGAAGGACCCATTTGATCTGTGAGCTGCCATGCTGTTTGACAAGGTGAATGGTCTGTAATTGGTGCTGGAATCACTTGCTCCCACCTTCCGTGTGACTTTATTTTCCATTGATCTCAATTGAAAGGGGAGTATCTTGGGAATTGCAGTTTTTCCCCATTTACAAACAACAGTGATTACTAACAGTCATCATCAGTCAAAAAAACCATCTTTTCCTCTGTGCATGGATCTGCTGTTCACCCCTAAACACTAATTGCCAGCCTTGTGAAAAAGGACTACTTTTGAATGTAAGCCTTTTGAAATGTGTATGTTTAACAGAGGAGACCACATTGAGTGAGACAGAAAAATAATGTAACAAGTTTTCCTTAAATCTGGGGCTGAAAACTCAGGCTGGGGCTCGAGTAATATTATCACTTTGGAAGGGTAATGTTTTTGTTGGAATTGATTATAAATAATTGTATTCATTTGGCTTTGTTGTTAAAGTTTTGAATAACTTCATGTGTATTTTGGTAAAATGTGCTCTCTATTGTTTTCTTCTTTTATCTAATAATGGCCTGTGGTAGTATAAAGTGTAGGATCTCAGTGATAGACATCACACTGTATTGGTAGGATGTTCCCTGTAGTAGACAGGGCGTACTTGATCTGTACATCTGAACTGTATCGAATATGAACTGTTTTACCAATTAGTCACCTTTATGAGAAGGATGCATACTAACTGGTAATATTTGGCTGAGTCACCTCATGCCATAGTGACACATTGAGTGGACACAGCCGTGCTTCAAGTTAGTGATGTAAAATTGTTTATTTCCAAAGGGCACACACTCTGAAAGCAAAAGAGTGTGGATTCTTTCTTTCTTTCTTTCATTCTTTCTGATTCTTTGTCAGTCCCACTTCTTTTTCTTGCTTGCCCTCTTAATCTCTCATCCTCTCTTCTTTTCTCATTCTTTTACTCTTCCTGTTGCATTCAGTCTTTTTCTGCTTGCTCTTTGTCTCTCTCTCTCTCTCTCTCTCTCTCTCTCTCTTGCTCCTGCTGTCTCATGTCTCTGTCTCTTGCTCTTTGTGCCTGGTGAGGAGCTCCGCGGAGATGGGGTGTGTCCTCCGTATCCCCACCCCTGACTCCTCCCCTGGTGCACACCAATTGGCTAACGACTGTGTTCCTCTGGATCCCAGGGGGACGCGGGTCTACCCGGACCCCCAGGAGAGCAGGGGGATGACACGCTAGTAGGCGCAGCTATAAGCACTATCTTCAAAGGAGATAAGGTAACACAGAGGGGAGCAGTGGTTCCAGCCCAGGGAGGTGTGCTAGCAGGGGTACAGCAGGTGGGGGGAGGGGGATGTGCAGGAGAGAGGACATGTCTGATGCCACACACCACACACAGCAAGGGGTTGCATACATTTTTGCCCACCTGCCGGTAACAAAAATGGGATATATTGATTAATAATCCCATTAATATAGTCTGCCTCACCTCTGCCTTGTAAAATGGATTTGTGTCCCTTTCCTTCCTCCATCCATCTCCTAATAAAACTGCAATTATAAATGGAGTTATTTTTATTGCTGTTCAGTGCCAAATTGAAATTTATATCCCTAACATTGATTAAAGTTCTCTGCTTTGTGGTATGGTTGATTTATGCTGTGCCAGGAGCAAGGCTGCTGTGATTCCGACTATACAGATGTACTGCAGGAAACTCAATAGATTAAAAGGCCACAGGGTCTTGATAACAAGAGGTATGTGGTGGTAGTGGGGTGTGGGTAGAGGGGTAACACAGCTCAATGTTGCAGATACTGTGTGTGTGGTTCTACAGTGCAAGGCTGGATTGGTACCTGGCCCCTCATGTTACCTCCTGCCCTGTTCCCCTCGTCCCACCCACCCTACTGCCCTCCCTGGGGTCACACACAGTCTTCCAAAAACCTGCATCCTCCACCAACCCTCCCCAGTCCCCACCCCCACCCCCACCTTTTGCCATGTAAAAACTCTCTCTTCCTTGGTTACCGTATCCAGGGAGACGTGGGCCTGCCCGGCGACCCAGGCCTCCCACTGGTCAATGGAGTGGTGGAGTTTGTGGGCTTTCCTAAAGGAGACAAAGGAACTAAGGTTTGTGAGAATGCGGTCCGAGTTCCAGGGCGCGTCCTGTGCAGGACCTCCCCCAGCAGCAGCTCGGTTCCGGGGCTGAGGCTGGGCGGGTGGAGCCCCCTGCTGGTCCAATGCCCGTTTCCTTCAAATGGGATGGCAGGCTAATGGATCACAGTCCTGGCGTCCTGCTGTCCCCACCACCATCCCAATGTCCCTCTCAGGCCCCCAGGATGTCCCTCTCTGTCTCCTCCTCTTGAGACCAGGGGGACTGCTGTGGTTTTATTATTTTCGGTTTGTTCCTTTGTATTTCTTGTGCAGGATTTCACAGATTTTTTTTCTTGGGGAGGGGGGGTAGTAACTTTTTTGTTTTGAAGCTATCGGCATAGTGCCTTTTAAGAATGTACTTTATTTTAGAAAATTATTTATGGTTCTTTGTGAGGTCTTGTATTGTGTGAAAATATATACAGTCTTAAATAACCCAACAGATTAATGAACTGGTAAGTGCTAAGAGAGTCATATGTGACCTTGTTTTATCCATTTGAAAGGGAACATGTTATTCTTGATGAGGCTATTTTCAAGCGTGTCTGCAGATTCATTGAGATCTCTATTCATTCTGCAGTGCACATTGTGCTTAAACATTAATGGAGATTTACTGCCAAAATTTTTATTTACATTACATTCTATTGTGCTTCTAACAAATAATTTTGTTTAAAGAGGTACATCTATAAATGTGCTTCTGCTATCATTTTTCATTACTAAGGGCTCTACTCTGATTTTAAAGAAAGTAGAAATATTGTTGCATATTTGTGTGCATTCTAGCCAGTACTCTGTGGTTGATAGGTGAAATTAAACAAATTGCCTTTTAATCAACCACAGTCTCGTTTTTATTTAGAATATTAACCATATCATTTGCAGAATTACATATATTCAGATTAAACATACGCTCTATGCAGTAAATGCGCACTGCTAACAAGGCATTACCATCTGTTCTCTGTTAGCCAACTCAAGGTAGCCTGTCAAGATTGATTATTGTTAAGGCTGGGTGTTTGTCATGGTAAATATTGGCAGAAGTTCCAGAACGGTCACAACAAAGTTGTTGAAAATCATGGAAAACTGGAAAAAGCAGAAGAAATCACAGAGTTAAATGTTTATTTATGAAACAATTGAAATAACTTGAGGAACTGTGGCAACAGTAAATCGAAGTTTCAAGAAAATCCATAGCCAGTAACTGGCTCGTAGGAACAGACTATGAGTGAAATACATTGATAAGCTGGTGCATTTACGTATTTGCTTCAGTTGGTACTGCACAGAAAGAAAGAGCATAAAGAGCATGCTGTTTTGCATTTAATTTGACAGGACGTTGTTAAGAATAGAGCATTCTCAATTTGTATTACTGAAATAAAGCACAGTTACTGTGTGTCTATTTTTACCTCTTCAAAGTTTGTTTTTGTACACTGTGTTGTACATGGCTAAGTTTGGTCTTTGATGGAGCGCCTCTTATCTCTGAATGTAACTGTAATGGAGGAAGGACCGCCGAGCATCAACGTTGTTGACAAGGGCCGTCAAACACCTGATTCCAACAACTGACAAGGACAGGAATCTTGATCCCAGCCTATTCAAGAATCTGTATACATTGGATCAGTTTGTTTCTCCCAGCAGTATTGTTAAAATGCGAATAATACTGTTGGCTACGTTAAGGTTGACAATTACCATCCAAAATTGCTGAAAATCGTGGAAAGCGCTAAAGGTGGAGGGAATCACAGAAATTGAAAAAAAGGCTAAAATCACAGAATCCGAGACACCTGTGACTTCCAACAAACACCCAGGCTTAATTATTGTATTAATTTACCTTGGTATTTATTTCGCCTTTTGTTTAGAGTTTGGAAGTTTCCTCTATGTAGTGTCATAACAGATATATTTGTCTCTCAGGTAAAAAGGTATAAATAAATATATTGTTATATAGTTTTCATTTAAAATAATTTTGTTCAATTTTATCTGTATTGAATTCATAATTATTGATTTAGCTGCTGGATGTTTCATAAGAGCATGCACCAGATTTCCCAGGATGTGCTTCTGCAGTAAATGTAATACATCACTGAACGTTTTTGCCTGCCTATTACTTTACTTCACCATTATCCAAACGGATACATGCAGCCAGTTATACTGTTCAGATGGTAAGATAAAAAACACAGATCCAAGTTACTTGAAATAATTTAGGAAGCATTGGGTAGCACTGCTTTGGGATACAGCTTGTTTAATTTATGTGAACTAAGATAGCCAGTATGTTTCTTGTAACTTGGCCCAATTTTGATACCAGCACTTTTAATGGCAATGACAATGGCCTAGATTTTTCAAGTTTGAATTAATTACTTATAGACAGTGCTTTGTATGTGCGAGTAACTTGGCTTTATTGTACATTGAAAACATGTTTTCTTCAGATTATAGTTACAATGAATAGAGACCTGGGTTTCAAGGAAGAATTTTCTGAGAGAAATTTCCTATCAAGCCGTGATGTCATCAAAATAGCTTTGTCACTGGAAATTTAAATGAACGAAAGTGTATGGCTTGCGTATATTATGTGTACAGTGGTTCCAGTCGTGTTTTCCAAGGAACAGAGGACACAACTGGATGGAAATACTGTTTACTTCTTTACAACATGATTTAAGGATAGGCTTGTTTGTATCTTCTTGAATATCTTATGGGTTTCCTTGGGTTTTTAGATGCTGTCGGGATTTGCTGATTGTGAAGACCATTCTGTGGGCTTTCTTATTCTTTTTCTTCTCGATTTTCACTGTTGCCATCTCTCCTTTTTTCTCTCTCTTGCTCTCTCTTTGCTAGGGTGACATTGGTTACCAGGGGATATCAGGTCAGCCAGGACTACCAGGACCACCGGTAAGAATCTCTTTATTAATTGGTGGAATAGTACTGTCCGGGCAGTTTGGTTGGGTTTGCACTTACCAAAATTGTATGATGTCATAAGGAGGGACATTTATTTTCAGGGCCGTTTTGGATACCCAGGCGAGGTTGGTGAGAAGGGAATTCTGGGATTGCCAGGAGGACGGGTATGAAGCTGTTTAAATTTCTTAATCTCTGGCATAGTGTGGATCTCCTCCTCCCCACATGTGAGAATTTTCTGTTATTCTAGTGTGTGGCCAGTTCTAGGCATAGGGTGGTGTACAATTAGAGAGGGTGCATACATCTGGGGACGGGGGGTAAAACAAAGGGGGCAAAACATCCATGTGGTGTGTTCATGATATTGGATCCCCCCCCCCCCCTTCCGGTCCATCATGGCTAAATGCCTCCCCCCAGTTTCCAAACGTCACCTTCACCCACCTCATTTGTTGTCTTCCCTAGGGTGGAAGAAAGTCTTGAGCTGTCCCTATGGAAGACAGCTGTATTTTAATTCCAATCCTGGATTATAATCGGAAGCCCCCTTGAATGTGCCATGTTGTCACTCTTGGTGATGTTTGTCCTTTCATGTTTTTTGCCATTTGATCTTTCAGGGTGCTTCTGGTTTGAATGGACCTCTTGGGCCTCCGGGCATCAAGGTAGGACATTTAAAACATCTGTTGCAGTGCTGTTTTTCATGTAAATTCCTCCTCTCTGTAACTGATGCAAATATTTGCGATTTCTCCCAACCAGGGGTTACCTGGGAGCCCTGGCTTGCCTGGATATCCAGGATATCCTGGATCTAAGGTAAGTCTGTAGGGGTACAATCAGAGCAATGTATGAATGGCTCTATCGTCACCCAAGAACGGGAGGATTTCAGTTGGCAGGAATAATAGCGTGTTATCATACACCACTGACCCCCCACGAGTCCGCCTGCTCAGCCACAGGTGGGGTGTCTTCCTATGACTCATGTCTGCAGGAGCCTGGCTTGTGAACTGCAGTGTGATAAGAAGAGGCAGCACCCTCACTTGCATATGCACATGACTGTCTCTTCTGTCCTGATCCATATTGGAGGTTGTGGTACTGAACACTGTGGTACTGATAAAAAAATATGATAGGGGAGCAAAGTGATAAAACAACAACACAGGGTTTATGGACTTCGCCGATGACCAGTGGGAAACACAGCAGTGATTTTGATGTGAAACAGAGCTGTACAGCAGTGGCTGAAGGCCAGAGTGAAATCAATACAGTATGTGATGTTATTCCTGCTTACCTGCAGGGAGAATATGGAGATCAAGGATTTCCTGGACCTCCTGCATTTGCTGATGGGCAAGGGGTGTCTGTCCAAGGTATTGACCATGCTGAGCCCTTCCCAACACACACATACCCACCAAATGAGCCTTATTGAATTCTTAGCTGAAATTCTTGCTTTACATCATTTTATGAAAATACATATCCATCTCCAAACTGCGTATATCCAGAATAAAACTGTATCAAACTGTTTGCAGCCCCAATGAAAAGAGCAACCTGGAAAAATCCTAGGTGACTCTTGTGTTGTGTCCCTTAGTTTTCTTTGCCCACACAGTTGCATGACCGGCCTCTGACCTTTGATTGGCTCTAGGTTCCCCCGGAGACCCAGGGATTAGTGGCTTACCAGGTCCTACTGGTGACCAGGGACCATCAGGGTTCCCAGGACCACCTGGACCCCCAGGGCTCTCGTCCCCCCTCTCAGGTAAAATTCTGCCCCACTTCTGCATAACACAAGTCACATGTTATTATAGCAGTGATGGCATGCTCCTCTCTCCCACCCCTGACCTGCCACCCCAATTTGTTCTCTCAGGTCGACCAGGGAGGGACGGGTTCCCAGGTACCATTGGCCCTAAAGGAGAGAAAGGGAACCCAGGACGCCCTGCCTATGGCACTGAGGGGCGCCCAGGGTCCCCAGGCTTTCCAGGTCCTCCGGGGCCTCCAGGGCCAATAGGTGAAAATGGTAAGTATTTACCAAAGAGCACCATTGATGACAGCCTATTCAGTTATCTTGGCACTGATGAAGAAATTCTCATCTGAGTTGATGTTGTGCCTGGTGGAGTAAGAGTACTATATACGTTGCAATACTGACATTTAATAAACAATATCCAAGTGGCATTGCATAAAACAAAGGCATGATGAACAGAAGAGTTTGCTTGTTCTGGTATGGCTGTTTAGAGTTCATTGCATATCCCAGAGACCGCACCCATAGTATGCTCATGTTGTAGGAGGGTTTGTACTGAGCTGTATGTCAAGAGCTGGCAGGGGTAACTCCCTGCCCCCCCCTCCTCACTGTGCAGCAGCCTGTGTTCCCTGTCTCCTCTGTGTTATCATATCCCCGAAAGGGCACATGCTGGAAGGTATCCCACTGAGCGGGAATACTGCCCCTTTCAATGCAGTATTTGGTCCCACAATTAGCAAATAATTAAGGCATCAGGAAAACATTGAAACTAACCCATTAAACACTTCCCGGAGTTTGTCTCCTCCTTTAAGTGGGCAATCTTCCGTTGTGCGAGAAGACCGCCCTTTGCTAAGGCAGGGGACCCAAACCCTTGCCTGGTTTACAGGGTCTGAATTGGCTCCTGTTTTTAAGGCGCAAGCACAAACCAGCAGACCATGTCACATCGAGAACCAGTGTTGGCCACACCTGAGGCATGATGCCAACTTTGGTCTGTTCCTGCCAGAAACCTCAAAGTAAAACATAAAGCCCCTGCAGGCACTCTCTTATTGAACCCTCCCCAGTGTGCACTGTACCGGACAGCTTAAGATCCACCATGGCTTTTTAGGCTGACTGGGGTGTAGATTAAACTGGAGGAAGCTATCTTTTTTTGACAAGCACATCTGCGCACCAAATGGCTGTCGATGCCTTTCTCTTTCATTCAGTGTCTTCTTCTTTTGACTGCAGATATTCTTCTGAAAACAGTGCAATGTAACAATAACCCAAAGTGGTTAAAATTTGTCGAGTGATTTTGTACTTGATGGCAGGTCACTGAATGTGCTTTGAACCCTTATCCAGTTTGAAAGACTCAACAAGCACCTAGACAGCTGGGGTTTGTCTTCCAAAGTACTCCCTCTCTCACTCTCCCACTTCAGGACCACTGATCTGTGAACAGTCCTCAGCAAGTGTACCCGTGGGAGCTGTTAGGAATGTAGCCAGGATGTGAGAAGCCACTCCCCACAGAAGTTGCTTTTCCATAGTCTACCACCTGGTGTCACTCTTTCCCTCAAAGTGAAAAAATAAAACCTATAGAGGGCTCCCTTCTGTTTCCTTCCCCTTTCACCCTCAGCAGATGAATGCTTTTTGGTGGTATGAAGAACATTCAGATCAATTTAACAAACAGCTGATATTAGATGAGGTAGCTGTCCAAAACATCTCACTTCTTTAATGTTTATTATTTGTTTGAATTGATTTTTCCCTATCACCATGACTGCTCATGAACGCTTTGTAAGATAAGAGTAACTTTACTTTATGGAAATCCATAATGATGATAACATCCTAATTATAACCATCTCATCCAGTGTGGCAAAGCAGAATGAATGCTATCTCGAACAAGCCACAAATCACTGGATGTGCTCAACTAACTAATATAATAAACGCAAAAAATGAAAGTGCAGTGATACTTACCTGAATGGAACTGTTTTATGTTGAATGAAAGGTTATCCCATCATAGTAAACCCACACAACCCTTGCTGAGTTGCCACGGGCATTTGTATACTAAATGTATTTCTGTGTGTGTATCTCTTAGAAAGTGGGATTGAGAATGAGATAACAAAGCTAACATTTAGGATTGTGTGTTCAGGTCTTTCAAATGTATTGCCATCTGACATACCTGGACAACCGGGACAGCCAGGCCAAAGAGGGCCACCTGGAGTTTCAGGTGCAAATGGACCCAAAGGTACACCCCCCCGACAGACAGTCACATGCACACCTGTCCTGGTTAATACAGCTGGGACTTGGCAAAAACAGCTTCCTTCTTAATGGAAGTGATTTTTGTTTTAGCTTATGTTAAATTGAAACATTGACCTTCCAGCGATCCAGACCTGATTAACTTTGGTCTATTGCTAATTATAGAAGGCTGTTACTTCTACAAGAAATCTGCACCCAGTGTACTAATTTGACTGCTGTTCCAATGTAAAATGATCTTGTGCTATATCAAGGTTACTTATTCAGTGTTCCCGCTACCATCGGTTTGGGGATTTGAGCCCCTCAAAGAATGGGACAAAATGATCCCTTCAGGAAAAAAATGTTTTTCAATAAAATGCATACACATACATGCAAACACCCATGCATTCTAGCTCAAAGAAATCCATAGCTGTGGATTCAGTCATTTTTTCTTTATCATGAATTACAAATAAATGAAAGATATTTTTTAATGGATTACAGTAAGTGTTTTTAATGGGTTCATGTATACTTGATAGCCCTACTGTTGTTAGATGATCTATAGGCCTAGCTAACATTGATTTAAAAACGTGGCATTTGCGAGGTAGCTACAATAGCCTAGTTAAAAAGTAATTAACACTTGAACCACCACAATGGTCAATTTTACCAGTCACTTTAAGAAAATCAATGAATCTGCTGTCATGAAATCTATTTGCCTGCCCTTTTCCTAAACATGTGTATTGAACATTCTGATGTAATTTGAATATCAACATTGCGTAAGGAAATAAAGTTACACTCGTGTACATAAATGGCCATGAATGATCAAATGGACTATGATTTGTCTTGCCTGAATGCAGAGGTGTGCTATAGCAGTTTCAGCAGCTTCAAATGAAATGGCCCCGATGAGCAGAGAGGGGCCCCAAATGCCAGCGTGAACTTTTGATAAATGTTAATAGTAAGATATAAATTTTAAACACAGTTCACATGACACCACCCTATGCAGTTATTGGTTTATGTCTGGTTGCTTGGGTTGTGAACTATCACAGTGCATTGTGGGATACTCATGCCTGTGTAGTGTGCAGTTATTTTTTATGATTTTCAGTTAAGATTTTCTGAATGTATAAAAATGGTACCTTTCTATGTAAATAAATGGTTGAAACATTAGGTCTATTAGCTCTTCTTATGATCCTGAACCTTTTCTAAACTCCAGTGTTGTCTCTGTGGTTTATAGGAGATTTGGGTGACTGCCAATGCCTCGGTGGTGGAGGGTTTGGTCAGCAGGGCCCACCAGGCCCTTCCGGGGCCCCTGGTTCCCCTGGGTTACTTGGCAGGAAGGGCGAAATTGGCGACACAGGCTCACCAGGCTTCCCTGGCCTCCCAGGGCCCTCTGTAAGTCAAGTATCATGGAAGTACATATACATGAGGAGTATGGCTTACATAAACAACTTGGAATGTAAAATATAAAGTGTAACCAGCCATCTTGTCTTATCAGGGTATCCCTGGTGAATGGGGCTTTTCAGGGCGGAAGGGGGAGAAGGGTGAACCCTCCTTCCCACAGGGCCTGGGCCAGAAAGGCGAACTAGGCTCACCGGGGCCCCGTGGGCCCCCAGGAGACATGGGGCGGCCTGGCAGAGACGGCACTCCTGGGATCCCTGGATATCCTGGACCCCCTGTGAGTTACAGTTCCCGCTCAAACAATAGCCTTGTCCGTCCCCCGGAAGACCTGGCAACGAAACATACCCTAACAGTAATTAATTATGAATTAACAACCAGTCCGTTGTTATTCATTGTAGTGTGCCAGTGTTTATTTGGTGTAGAGATTGTAGTGTTGTCATGTTTAGATGTAATCTGTTTATAATGTGATATGCCGACGGATGAGGCAGACACAGTGCACCGTCCTGTCTTCTGTGCTTGTGAAGCTTTCTGGTCACTGTGGCACCCATTACTTGTATTCCACACAGCATTTCCTGTTAATATTGCCGAATATAATAACACCTAAATCACCTAAAACTATTTTGTGCAGCTGGGCTTTTAAAGTATACATTGTTTACTTATGTTTATCTTATTTTCCTAAACATTACTCATGTAGACCAACACTGCTTCAGAACATGCTTATTCATTTGGCAGATGCTTTTAACTTTTTTTTTCAAAGTGACTTGCAAAAGTGCAATTCCCATGGTATGCAAACACCATAATAGCTAGATATAAGTACTGAGAAAATCTGTTTGAATGTATTGTATATATAACTGTTGCCTAAATTGAAATTCCCTACTCACCCCGTAGAAAGAAATGGCAAGAAAAATTCTTTAATAATGGCTCAGTCTCCATTCAGCATATTTAAAGTTGAACTCATGTTTCTGTGTAACTTCTAATGTTACTGTTATGTCTTTGTCCTTGGGAAAATTTACCTTGGATGGTATAATTACTGATTAGTGTTGTAGAGTGTACAGTGAAATAAAATATTTTTGTGTAAATCCGCACATTACATTGGAGGTGCTCCATAAAGAGTGCAGGGGGCTCATTGGTTAAATAGTTACAGTGTATGGTTTTTGTGTAATTTTCTCTATGTACTGTTATTCTGTAAGGTATCTTTGTGATAGTGTTGAATGAAATTGAATTGAATATTAAAGTTTCAAATCTGTCATTAACACCCATAGCTTGTTGCACACACGTCACATTTTGTTAGTATGCATTCAAGTAATATTTTAAATAGTAACCCAAGGACTTTTGTGCATCAGTTAAATTCAAAATGGTTTCTGTACATACTGAGAAAGAGGAATGGCAAACTTACTAATCACCTCAGTAAGTTACCATCATTCCTTTCCTCTCTGCAGGGAGATGGTGGTGATGGCGTGGTCGGGGAAAGAGGATTCCCAGGGCTTCCTGGTGCTAAGGGGCGGCCCGGCGGTCCAGGAGAGCCAGGGATTGGGTATCCAGGCACTGCTGGCATCCGTGGGCTACCTGGAGACCCCGGTATCAATGGTCTCCCTGGACAGCCTGGTTTACGTGGGCCCCCAGGTAGGTGCACTGGGAGGGAGACTGTTTGCCGTGTGAGTGTGCAAATGGGGAACCCCGCCCAAGGGAAAGTGTCAGAAGGGATCGCAGACCTAAAGGTTTCTGAATTCGTAGCTGAATGATGATGTCAGTAAGTGTGTGAGAGTATGCGATATTTCCAAGGATGTTCTTTTATAAACAAAAGTTTCCATTCATAATGACAAGGCTTACTTCGGCAAGATGACTTTGCCATCAAACGAACAGATGGTCAGGAAGGACGCACTCACGGATGCGCTCAAAAGCCCGGCTTGCTGAGATTTTCCCTTCTTGCTGCAATTTACTCTTCATGTTTCAGCTTCCTTTGCCTGGTTGCCGTTAGCAAGATTTTTGCTGCTTAACTGATTGATACACATCAATGTGATTTAATTGCTGTGAATGCGCAACAGCTGCTGTGTTTGTACTGTTTCAGAGGAGAATGACTGCATTCTGTTGAAATGTCTAAATAAAGCAAAAATGGCAAAAATATTATTATTATTATTATTGTGTAGGCACCTATTGTATTTGTTGTTTTTTTCACTATTACTATTTTTCCGCAATGGGAGTCTATGGCAGACCCTAGAAACCCTCAGTCGATTTTTGTGAAATTTGGCACTCTGAACAGTTCAAGATATCACCTCACAAAGTTTGTGGTCAGTACATTTAGCCCCTCGAGCACCAGCAACAGGCCAAATTTGGTTGCAATTTTTGAACCGTTTGGCCTAAAGTTATGATTCCTTTTTCTCTAGATTCCTTAGGTCTTGCTAAGTTCAGCATTAAATGTTTACCTACCCCTATCAATATTGGATTTTCCTCCATTTTTAAAAAATCTCCTCACAGACCATTCACCAGATCAACATGAAATTTGGCATGTATCATCTTCAGAGTAGGCTGACCAATACATAAAAGGTAGCTGCTAGGTCAAACAGAATAGCCACTGCAATCGAAGTTTGAAGGTTCCAAACAGGAAATGAGCAATATCTCTGCAATGCTTTGATGTATTTATGCCAAACTTAGTACCCCTCTATAGCAGGAGGTCTAAGGGGCTTTCAAAATATTTTGCCACTTGGGGGAAAAAAAGTTATAGATGGCAATTACTCTGGAAAGAAAGCAGATATTTCAACCAAACTTGTTGTCGACCATTGCAATAAAGGACACTAGCTGCAAATCAATGAAACCTTGGTGTCAGCCATTTTGTTTTTCTGCCATCTCTTAGTCAAAAAAATATTAATCCTCTCCTCTTTGAATTGTGTCATAATCTAACTATATTTATTATTATTGTTATTATTATTATTATTATTATTATTATTATTATTATTATATGAATAATGATAAATAACAAAGAAATGTATGTAAATACTTATGAGACCAAAAAATGTATGCCATTTTGCTCACAGTTTAAGAATGCTTTACGCTCAAGTTTGCAGTCAAATTTCTTTTCTGAAATTGTATAACACAACACCAGCTCAGCTGTGTGTGTGTATAGGTGTGTGTTTGTGTGGGTGTGTGTGTGCACTTGTGTATGAGTTTGCATTTCAATGACAAATTTGCCTTTGCTAACCTTATTTACCAGTTCATTTTGTTCAGTAATATGATCATGAGCACTTGGTCATTCCATTTCCAGACAACAGGGGGAGTGATGAAAAGGAGATTTAAAGATAGAATAAATTATTAAAATAATAGATTCTAAATAATAAATGCATAAATTATTGGCTGTTCCCTGTTACTGTAGTTTTTAAACTCTGGTTTCCTAATATACATTATTCATATTTTATAAGAAATAAATTCCAGATTCCAAATTCTTTGGGATATGATTAAGAACAGTCCATTGATGAATGCTCTGTCAATCTCCCCCTCTCTCTCCTCCCTCTGAAATGGAATAGCTTTGAATTTTGCATTTTGAAAATTCTTATGCATTAACTGAATGAGCCTGAATAAACCTTTTGCTGATTATATTTACATTTTGAAATGCTACCCTCTGAGCTGTGAGCTTGTGCCTAATGATTGGCAAGATGATGACCTGTTTGGATGAATGACAGCCCGTCTCATGATCTCTCAGTTTCTCTCACCCTCCTGTGCATGTTGTCTGACCAGGTGACTGTTGCTGTGGGCAGGCGGGTGTTAATGAGGCCTCTTTCGAAGAGGGAGGTGAGATGCCAAGAGCTGCAGCCAGGACTGCTTAAGCACCGGTGGCCCCTATTGTATCAGACACCTCAAGACGAGAACAACCCCCCCCCCCCCACCCAGACCCCAGCTCCTTCAACAAATAGACTCCAGCCTTTTTCCCTTCTTGAGGTGTTTGATACAATCGGCCAGTGATCTTTCCACTGTGTGCGGGACTTTACTGCAATATGTGTCTTCGTTTAACCGCTGTCACCCAGCAGTGGAAAAATTTGCTATCTCTTTCCCTGTTTGCCCAATCAGTGCCAATCAGCCCTGGTGCATGTGACTATTGCAACTGTGGTGGGTGCTGCTTTAACATGGGAGGGAGGGGTATGGGAGGGCAGTGTTTCAAAGAGGAGAAGGTGAGGTGAGATAAAGTTCAGAAGACAGGGGGCAGTGGGAGGGGGGACAGAAAGTAGAAGATGGAAGAAGGTGACGTAAAGGATGGGCTACTGGAGGTAAGACCCTGGTTCTCCACCTAGCAGTGATAACCACACTGACAACCAGTTCTACAGCTGAGCCAGCAATATGAAGGCATGAGAAAATGAAAGAAACATAGAAAGACAAGCAGGTCAGGTGTTCTGACCAGTTTGTACTGAATGCATGAATTACTCACTTTCAATAACTGCTAAAATATATAATCAAATATCTCAACTTTCCTCAGTAACCTGAATGACAAAAGTGAATTTATAAATCTGGTGTAACCCTTAGTCATCTTGGCAATACCTTAAAAACTGTCATTTCACCATTACATAGAACAAATAGTTGCATAAGACAAGTAGCTGCAACTGAATTTATTGGCCATTTAGTAAAGAAAGATGTTTATGCTTTATATTTTATGGTGTAAGTGGTGGTAGAAGTCGTAGTAATGACGAGTCCTGAAGAATGAATGGGGTAATGTCCCGTGTGTGAGAGTGACTCAGGAAGTGCCCTGCCACCCCTGTGTGTTAACGCTGCTGTGGTGTCGGCAGGCGAGACTCTGCCCTGTCGGATCTCAGGCGAAGACGGTGACCCGGGTCTGCCTGGATCTCCAGGATCTCCAGGTATGTTTCCAACATTCTGAATATTTCTGCATGGAGAGCACCTATATTTGCACAGTCTCTGAAGCACACGTGCAATTTTTCAGCATTTGTCTGACTAAGAACCGTTGACCAACCTGGTCTAGTCTCATTTTTCATTGAGTTTGCAGTCTTAAATCACATTTGAGGAAATTTTATTTATTGACTGTAAGATGCCAATGAGGGTATAAGCTGAGCTAGTCTACAGGTCAGTCTTTTAGGATAATAATGATTAATTTATGTAAAAATAGCTATATGTTAGTGTATGAAAGTTGACAAATGCTTATCGTATCTGACTGTCAGTCAGGGGATAAAGTTAGCTGCACATTTTCGCATGTTAAGCTACTCTGTAATTCAGTTAAACAATGCAAATTCCACCTATAAAGTACAACGCAGATTTCTATTGGATGTTTTGCCCCCTTAGTTCCAGCTCTTTATAATATTAACAATTTTAAGTCAATAAAAAATGGTGCATACATTTTTCCCATTTGTTGAATTGATTGGTATGATAATTCTAGGATGATGTTTCTCAGCGTTATTCAATATTATGTTTGTCTCTTTTAAATGCTTAGATTCCTAAACAGTGTCATTCAATACAGAATCACAAGGACCAGAACATGGCAAACTTTTATTTACATTCTGTTACTTTTATTTACATTACATGTCAGTTTGCCTACTAACAATGATGCGCAAATGCCGTGGATGATTTTTTAAACTTTTCGCACTGTCCTTTTACAATTTTTTTCACTGTAATCAGCAGTGCAAACACAGATTTATTGCAGTGTGACCGCAATAGGGGAATTGATTACAATTGATTGTGTCTTTCTTTTTTATCCACTTTATATCTATTTTCGATTGGGATATTGACAGTATTCATATCAACGTAATTAAAGAGTCATTAAAGAGAATTGATTGGTTGATGACCTCCATTGCTTTCTGTTTCTGTGCAGGTCTGAAAGGCCAGCCTGGTTTCCCAGGGGATGCTGGGCGACGTGGTTTTGATGGCTTGAAGGGTGAGAGAGGAGACTCAGGCATTGGGGGGCTGCCTGGACCACAAGGTAAGAGAGACACAACCACTCCCAGTTCTGGTACCACACAGCAGAGCTTGGATTAACACACTTTGTCTGTAGTTTCAGAGGCTGCACTGAACCAGAGCTCTCATTCCCGAAGGAGCCTTTGTTCTATTCTGGTTTTCACTTCCATTTTTGTCTCGCTTTTCAGGTTTCCCAGGTCCCAGAGGCGACCCGGGGGCCCCCGGGCTCTCGGCTGACGGCCTTCCCGGTGCTCAGGGAAAGAATGGCCTGCTTGGTCGTCCAGGGGAGAAGGGAAGACCGGGTGAGGTGCTGGGGGCCACTCCAGGAGCCCCAGGTCTGCCAGGACGCCCTGGAGAACTAGGAGACAAGGGGCAGCCAGGGACGCCGGGATTGCCTGGTGGACCAGGTGGGCTTTGTCATATGTATTCTCTAGTGATTCTCATTAGCTTGATTACATTCATGTTGTCACATTTGGGTGGCAGTGTAGTATAATGGGTAAGGAGCTGGTCTCGTAACCTAAGGTTCACAGGTTTGATTCCCAGGGAGGACACTGCTGTTGTACCCTTGAGCAAAGTGCATTCATTGCTTCAGTATATCCAACTGTATAAATGGATACAGTGTAAATGCTGTGTAAAAAGTTGTGTAAGTCACTCTGGATAAGAGTGTCTACTGAATGCCTGTAACGATAATGAAATCTGGCCATGTCTTGGTTTTCTCACTGATTTGTTTTGTCAGTAAGTCTACTGTGTTCATCGAATACCAACCGCAAATGACAGAAATACAGCTAAAGCTGCATTTCAGCCCACTCAGTATTAATGGAGTATGTCAATTAAATCAAGCCACATAACTTTAAACTGAATTTGTTCATTTACTTACTGTAAGGTACATTATGCACATAGTACTGATGGTATGATGTGCCCTTTGCCCTAGAAGTGCTAGTGCTAACTGTGTCCAGGTGTTCCATGATGGAATGCCATTTTGTGATAGCATCACCCAGGGAGGGAAGATATCTACCAGGGAGTTGCTGGGGTCTTTCCTGCATTATCACTCCAGGCACCTGCAACTCATCTGTCACTTACGTCAGTCGCCAGCACAGTACAGCTGCTGCAATGCCTTAGCAAGCAGATTTTAGTGTGAGAAAGAAACGTCCTCACCCTCCTGAATTAACAGACAATACTGCATAATTCAGCTGGCCCGCAGATGAATGGACACAAGTTGTGTAGAAAAGTAGAGAAGATCATTCACATTTTCATTAAATAATATAATTTAATAATAATTTATGTTGGTTGGTCACACTGAAATGAATTGAGATCAATAGTTGGGTAGCAGCTGAAGTTGTTCAGTTTCTATAGGCTAGTATCTGGGTCACACAGATCATTTCCTGAGTGAGGTGCTAGCAGCACGTTCAATTGCTTAACCGCATTAGCCAATGAGCAGTTAGCCCAGATTCTGGTGCACCCCATCACCCTGCCGCCTAGTCCATGCTGTCACTCTTATTTCACTAATCCAAGTTCCTCCTGCCGCCACAGGTTTTGATGGGCGTTCAGGGGTACCTGGGCTGAAGGGTGAGCGCGGTGAAGACGGCTACCCCGGGATCCCGGGTCAGCCTGGCCTGCCTGGGGATGGTGTGCAGGGAGGGATCCCGGGCCTTGCAGGACCTGCTGGGAGCAAGGGTTTCTCTGGAGTGCCAGGTGAGGAAGAGCCTGGACACCAGTAAGCCAGACAGTGACACAGTGAGGCAGACTACTGAATGACATAGTATATATAGCCATGATAGGGCTGTAGGGTCAGAATCAGGGTATAACAGAGTATCACCTCCTGAAGGAATGCTAGCACACTGATTTGGAGCACATCAGGTTTGATGACACAGTGATGTCATTGTTGTATCAGTATTGCCAAATTTGTGAACTTTTGTCTTGTGATTTCTGCTGTACTTTGCTCTTGCGTCCATTAAAGCTTTGGATAATGCGTTCAGTCAAAACCATAGAAAATATTCTCAGTAATATTTCTCACAGTGATGATGCTGATGGTGAGGACAATTTGTAAAAATGGACAAAATGGCTTTGCACACCATGTCAGTGTGTTGATTTCAGATTAGTTATTGAGACAGTCTTTTACTTTCCGTGTTTTCAGATTCCCCTAAACAGAGAAGCTGATGACATTTCAGAGTAATCCTGCCTCATATGTTTTTAAGAAGTACCTAATCCAGTGCTCAGTGCTTAGTTAATAAATTAAAGCGTAGGAGCAGGAGTCTGAAATTCAAGTCCTCAAGGCCCAGAATGCCCCTGGTCCAATGCATTGTGTGAATCCTCAAATCAGCCAATGAGATCTAACTACAGTACCTGTTTTGCAGGGTTGTTAAAATAGGGTTAAGAGAGATTATGATTCATCTTCTTGGAGCCAACCAGTAACGATCCAGCCAAGTAAATTGTTCTGCCTTGCTGTTAGGGCTTCAATAAGTGGATACATCAAGCTGGCTATTTTAATAACCCTGCAGGTTTTTTGGATTCAAATATTTCAGATATTATCAGATAGTCCTCAGGGACAAGTCACAGTAACTAATCACACATTCACAAGGTTTTCAGAATGATACAGGAGCAGCCACTGAGTCCTGTGTGTGTGCTCCAAACGGACCCACTATTTCACTCCAGAAAAAGGGAGTGGCTTTTCTCGTACCTGCGGTCGTGGTTCCCAGACATCCCTCCCAGCTTTTTTGCTGCGTTCCTCTTTGAAAGTTTCCGTTTGCCTGTTTTTTTTTAAATCTTCCTCACCGTGGGTCTCTTTTCATCCTTCTCCTCCACCACCACCACCATCACCATCCTTCCATCCCTCCATTTCTGGTGTCACACTCTGTTCTTGGTGTGGGGTCACTCCCTAGGCTGTCAAGGTGAGAACTGCTCCTGCTGCTGCTGGCCCCTGTAGCGCTGACACAAAGTCCAACCTAATCGGCCCCACTGCCTCTCCGTGCGCCCACAGCCTGGGTTGCCACGTATAGACCTAACCCCCCCTACAGTGACCTCCTTTTCTAACCAAGCCAGGAACTGAGTGGGGAGCATGTCCAGAGCCATGCTGAGACCTGAAGGCCAATGCACACCTAGTCCCTCTACTCGTTTCTAATCAAATGCGTAGAGTAAGGAGGAGAGAGAGGATACAAACAACAGCTTTACGTGTTGACATTGTTAATGATTCAGTAGTACTCATTTATAAATTGATTTTTTTATGTTAAAGTTTTTAGCGTTTTTATAGGTTGTATTTGATTCATTTAAGCCTTGGCCTTCTCTTCTCTACTGTTAAAGGCATGGGCCTTTCGATCTCCTCTGTAGATTGACATGAAGAGTGGTGCATAATTTGCATGTCTGTGTGTGCTTGTGTGTGTGTGTGTGTGTGTGTGTGCATGTGTGTGTGCCTGCATGTGTGTGCGTGCGTATGTGTGTGTATATGTGTATGTGTGTGTGTGTGTGTGTGGTGTGTGTATGCGTACGTGTGTGTATATGTGGTGTGTTTATGTGTGTGTTTGTGTGTGTGGCTGTGTGTGTCTGGGAATCATTGAGAATGAGCCCCAGTGTTTTCCCAGGGTTGACTTAGCCTACACTAAACCACAGTTTCTTTCACGTGGTTGTCAATGATTAAATACTGAAACATTACTAATCTGAGACTAGCAAACCAGCCTGGTGTATCTTCTGCTATAACCCCTGCTTTGCTTGTGTGATATTAATAAACAAAAGAAACTACCAACCAGATAACCACCGTAGAAATCGCTAGGGATTGACTACCAATATAGCATTTTGACAGTTTGACCCTAAACCTATTTGGTGGTGTGCTATTGGCTTAGGCTGTCTAAAGCTCTGTAGCATCATCTAATGTGCTATTTAGCAGAGGCGCTCTGGTAATGTGCTTTTTAGAATAGTTTCTGCTTAGAAGTTATAGATGACAAGCTTGAAAAATGTAATTGACCAAGATGCACAATTCGCCACTCAAAGACATGAAAACATGCTTACAGTAAGTATGGTAAGAAGATTGAAGATGAAGTGCTCTTTTGTGAAGTCTCATGAAGGTTGAATTGGAGGTCTATTGTCTCATTTGTTTTATGTCCTTTGGTATTGCTGTCAAGTGGAACTGCAGACAAAATGCACAGCCAGTTATATAAAGTTTCGTAGATTAGGTAGATTTCCAACTCTTTCTATTACTTGTGCTGACAGCATCACTCCCAAGGAAAGAAAGAACATATTTACTCTCTTAATTGAAAATTATATTATAGCACTACAACCTACTTAAGGTTATCACACTAACTGATCAATGATTGCAGCCTCTAATCAACAAATAATTGAATAATTGAAATTAAATAAATCTGTTTAACTGTGAATTATGTATTTGATTCCTTGCACTCCCTATTCCTGGCATACTCCCTATTCCTTTGTTTGAAATGTCTCCTTCCCTGTTTTATGTTTCATTGGCTGTTGTTTTGGTGACATTGCTCTGTTGTACCTTCTCATATGGCTGTTTTACTGTTCCATTTGCATTCACATTGCCGCTGTGAGTTACCTCCCTAAGTTCATGTGTGGTTACAATTTGCAATAAACGTAATCCTGCATTGTGTTTGGCATGTGTACAGAGGGGATATCTGGACTGAGAGTATTCAATAATAGTAGTGAACATCTTCCACGTTAAGGATTGGAAACGTGAGAAGTCTGTATTGCAGACAGCCAAACAGAGCAGCGGGATGCTGGTGTTGTGTAGTGACCTGTAAGCAAGGTCTTCCAGTGATGGAACTCCGCCCCCCTGTATGGTGAAGGTGGGGGTCCCTGAGCGCTGCAGGATGTGGGTGTAGCCTTTTTTCTCTGCTTCTTCTCCTGAGAGCAGTGTGGCCAGCAGTTGACCACTGTGTGCAATTGCCTGCAGGATTCCCAGGGCTCAAGGGCTCTTCTGGAGACCCCGGACCTCCAGGGCCAGCTGGGATGAAGGGCCTGCCTGGAGACCCAGGGACCCCTGGCCAGCCAGGACTCAGGGGCCTCCCAGGGCCAGCAGGACCTGGTGCAGGAAACGGCTTCCCTGGAACACCAGGAAGGAAGGGTAATGTGCTTTTCCACACTACATAATTGAACACCTCAACCTGAGGTTTCTTGTGAAGGAGCATCCATCATTGTAAGTTTCTAATGGCAGTTTTCCTATGGCAAAAGGTAGCACTGAGCATACATCTTTCTGTCTCTCTTCATCTATACTAACATAGCAGGAGGCTTTGCATATGGGTCTCCCTGCTTCTCTAAGTGTTGAGGAGTATGTGTTTGTCCTGCAGGTGAGAAGGGGTCACCTGGTATGTTGGGGTTCCCCGGAATGCCAGGAAGCTCTGGTGCCCCTGGGATGCCTGGGTTGAAGGGTTCACCAGGTTTCCCTGGACGGAATGGCTTGCCAGGAGAATTTGGTGCAAAGGGTCTAAAAGGTACAGTAAAATATGTGTGTTCCACAGAAACCTTGAGTGTAGCAGGTGGGGGGCAGTACTGTGTTTATAATTGCAGCGTGAAACATGAACAGTGTCCCAATAATCCAGTTTCATAGTTGTATCTCTTTTGTATTAAATTAGCAAAAGTAATACACGAAAAGATAAAAATAGATGTCCTTTTTTTGTACTCGCACATCTTGGTTAAAGCGTGTCTTGACTATATATGGTGTTCCAGACTAAAGAGATGTTCCAAATCTTCTGGTGCAATTTGTGAATGATTTATTTTAGGTCTTCATGACCGGATCACGTTTGTCCATGTAGACAATATCAGACAAGCTCAGATGTGACTGCATCTCAGAACTCTGTCTGCATTCACTTCAGGGGACCGGGGTACGTCTGGACGTCCAGGACCGGCGTCTTTGCCTCCCAGAGTTGGCCAGCTTGTGAAAGGGGAGATAGGGGACAGTGGCCAGAGTGGCTTTTCTGGATTCCCTGGACCAAGAGGTACTTCAGTGCTAATAGACCAGCAACTAGTGAAAGTATCAGTGCTGGAAAAATTGAAGGGTCGTGACATGTCTGAAATATTAAAACATATTAAAACATACATCTGTTGTAATAATAATTGTAATATGTGCCAAAATTAATAAAAAACGGATCTAATTTTGGTCTGTTATTTTGATATTCCCACCTGCAGGTGATAAAGGGAGCCGGGGGCCGCCAGGCCAGCAGGGTCTGCCAGGTCTGCCAGGTTTCCCTGGTCAGGAGAAGGGGCAGCCTGGAGCCCCAGGGCTTCCTGGAACTTCCAACGTCCCTGGCCTGCCTGGACCAAAGGGTTCTCCGGGAATTATTGGCTTCTCTGGCATGCCAGGGCCCAGGGTAAACACAAACAAGCATGCTTACACACACAAACACACACACACACACACACACACACATACACACACGCACACACACACACGCACGCATGCACACCCCCAAACACACACACACATGCACACACCCACACACACATACTGAATGAACATTCACTGTAACAGGTGTTCACATACTGCAAGCACCCTAAACACACAGATGTGTCCATACAAATTGTCACTGCTTTTGTGTGACAATGTGCTATACTACAGGGTGATGATGGGGCTCCTGGTCAACCTGGATTCCCCGGAGGCCCAGGACAGCCTGGTATAAAAGGTGAGTTTCCTGCTGCAGTGATGTCACAGATGCAGAAAATGACTTAATTCTAATTTCCTTCATAATATCTTTGCACTGGGGACAGTTGCCCTTAGAGGTCGTCCATGTGGTGTCCAGCAGTCTCACGGTGTGATTGCTCTTGTCTCTCCCCAGGTGAGCGTGGTGACTCCTTCAGTGTACCTGGAGCCCCTGGTGCTAAAGGACTTCCTGGAGACCCCGGATTTCCCGGTGAGTGTTACATGGTCTTAACACCCACAGCCTCCCTCTACCATCCTACAATAAAATTTAATGGATTTAAAGGTTTTATTTGGGCTTATTATGTGACTATTCATCATATCCAGGGATAGAAATAATGCTCCTAAGGCATAACTGTTTGAGCTATATTAGATTTTACCAGAAGCATGTCAGTAAACCTGCTTCGAGTATAGTCCCAGATTAGAAGCAGGGTCAACACACCTGCTTTTAGCAAATCTAAAAAGCACTGGGAGAGAAAAGTCTATCCCATATCATAACTTTTCTGCAACCCTTTTTTGGTGCACCGTGAGGTAATGAACTGAGGTTCTCTATGTACCCTGTCCCTGTCTCATGGTGTGCTGCAGGTGGAAAAGGTAGTGCAGGCTTTCCAGGAGATCCTGGTTTCCCTGGATCTTCTGGATTCAGTGGACAGAAGGGCCTCCCTGGAGAGCCAGGCCGTCCAGGACAGACGGGTAAGTGATGTCATATTTCATATACATGGAGGAGGACCAGCGCCATAGAATCCTACAGACATAATGCAGTATACACTAAACGATTTCACAGGACCTATATTCCTCAAAATATTAAGTGTAACACTTGCATTTCTTTCTTAAAATGTAAAAAACGTTCAACCTTTGTAGTTACTGTTTTTCTATGTTCAGAATCAGCAAGTATAGCTATAGTCATTCATCATTTGTCATAAAAACATCTCTTGTATGAAAAAAACTCTCACAGCCAAAACAGTTGAAAGGGTACTGATAAACACTGAAGTGTCATTGCTGCCAGTTTCCCTGAAAACATCTGAATAGACTTGAACATTCTTGGTGAGTGATGCATTGGCAAGATTTTAATTTATTTATTATTTATTTGATTTATGATCAAATGATCCACAAAACCTGCAGCAGGTTGATTAAGACGATTGAAATAACAGCCTTAGACGTTATTATAGTTCTTTGCAAACAGGCTCGCTGATATGTTTTGGAAATGCCTGCTGAAGTTAAATTCAAAGCTGTGTCATGTTTCAGAGGTGTTTTCATGTTTGGTACTCTTAATCAGAATTTGTTGCCCCACAGGTACCCCAGGGTTCCCTGGTAGCAAAGGTCTTGGAGGGTTCCCAGGACCCAGAGGATCGGAAGGGTCACCAGGTTTTCCAGGAACTCCAGGCACTCCTGGCCAGAAAGGTCAGAATCTTTTTAGAGAAATTTAAAGTGTAAATTAAAATTTGTCTGTTCATATATTCTCTCGCAATTGAAGACTTTAAAACCTTGTAAATGGGGATGCATGATAGAAAGCATATATCATTGTAATTATTTCAATAGGATTGATGCTGTACTTCATTGTTACTGTGGCTTTTGAAAATGTAATTACTAATGTGATTAATGATGTGATTTCCTGTGTAGGTTTACCTGGCTCTCCAGGTCTTGATGGTCTGAATGGACTTGGTGGAGCTAAAGGTCTACCCGGAACTCCAGGTAAATGCATGTTTGATCTCTTATCCACAACAGTGGAATAACAGTTCCAATGCAAGGAAATACCTGAGGTAGTGAGGAAAAGAACATAAAAGTATCATTCTTCATACTTTGTAAAAACCTTTCCTAATAGGTAAAGGAAAACTTTACATACACGTCCTGAGACCCTGCACTGTAGCTCAATATGATGTCAACTTATTTATAATATTAATTTGTTTTCAATGCATTTCATTGTATGGCATTTCGTGGAATGTTCTTGCCTGGCTTGTAATTGTGGACTGAATTATGGGAAGATGGACAAAGCATAGCATATTGATGTTTGTGCTAAATTAGCTGTCTTTGACAGTTCATAATATAGGGGACAAATGCACAGCACAGACATTTTGATGCTCCACTCCCTTTCCGACACTGTAGAAGGCTGAGCCCTTGAACAGTTCTTAAAAGAACGTAAACTGTGTAAGTCACTGTATAGGAATGTGTGCCGCATATCTAAAATCTAAATGTAATACTCTTATAAAAATGTCATTTCTCACAGACTTTTCTTTCAAATGGAGGTCTAATAGACTCATCAGTTTAAACAAACCTTTGCCCCATGCCTTCTCTTTATCAGGTCTAAGTGACGGAGGTCGTCCTGGGGCACCAGGCATTCCTGGGCAAAAGGGGGAAACAGGGCCATCTTTACCCGGAACTCCTGGCATCCCTGGAGCCAAAGGGGCCGTAGGAAACCAAGGTGAGAGTGACATGCCTGTAGAACCCAATGCTAAAGACACGTTTTGCAAGTTTGAGAAGTTTAGTAGTATCCATCGGTGGCATTTGATAGTAGTATTTCAGATTACTTCAGAGTAGGGGTGTGCGGTCATAGGCGCCAGGGGGTGCAATTGCACCTCCACAGTCACCATCTCCCTATTTTTTTTTCGTTATTTATTTATTAGTTTTACATAGAAAAGAATATGAATTTCTAAAAAGATGCTTTTGGAATATGCTTCTATGCAATCTATGAAATAAAAGTTTTTCAAATGTGGCCTATGTGTAGTCAGCCTCTCTGGCTAGAGTGGCTGAGTGGCATGCATTGCCATGTCAGGAGAGCCTGTCACGGTTTATTTTCTCCTTTTTCTAGTGGGGGCACTAGTCGTTGAATAGATTATCCTGTAAATGTAATTCACTGTTATCCAAGCAGGTCTTGCAGACACCTAGTGCAAACATCATCAAAGCAGTAGCCACTGCTGTTAGCCTGAAATAATCGGGCTGGCCCGACTGGCTAATAGACTCACTTCATGTTTGTGAGCAAATGAAAATGCTCCCGCAACCCTGGGGTAAAAAGTGTATCACATTGGTAGCGTTCACACACAAACAAAGGTGGAGCGTCTGAAAGCAACAGTTTCCATAAATTGTTTGTGTGAAATAGAAATACCTACATAATCTTAAACATAATCATAAAACCACAAACCCATGAAAATTAGTAATACGTGGCAACACAATTTCATTTGAAATCAGTAGCCTACATGCAAAAAACCAGGGGAATGTGCAGGGGGAACGGACACTGAATTCCGCTCCACACAGGACCTGTGTAAATAAAGAATGTCATTGTTTTTTATTGCTACTTACGATCATGAATTACCATCCCCCCACCCCGCCACAGCATTCCTTAATCTCTTCTCTATGGCACCCCCGTGACAGGAAGATTTTTAAATCCTGTGCACGCCCCTGCTGCAGAGTAAATGATTTGTCCAGCAAGATGGCTTGAAATGAGAATGTTTGATGTTGGAAAAAGGATGAAATGAAAGACTTCATTTGTAAAAGACTAATTTGAAAGTGAAGAGAAGCTCTTTCTTGCGCAAAACAGGAATGAAGCCAGAGAAGCTTTTGATTCATTTGAATAGCTTGATTATCAGCATGTGGTTAAAAAAGCATTTTGTCATAATTATTTCTAATGATTGTGATAATTATGTGGCCTGCAGGTGCACCTGGTATGACGGGTTTCCCCGGTCTGCCGGGCCCTCGAGGGGTCTCTGTCGTCTCTGACGTTGTAGGTCCCCCTGGAGATCCCGGTCTACCTGGATTAGATGGAGAGCAAGGTATGCACTGCAGCTCAACGTCATATTTTCTCCTTCTTACGCTCCCTTTAGAGAACATCTCTTTTCAGTCTTTTCAAGCTTATCTTTCCATGTTTTATTGATTAATCATTATGATTAATGATTGACCTGGTTCTCATGTGTAACCTGTGTTTTTGGCCAGGTTTCCGAGGTCCCACAGGCCCCCCGGGTCCTGCTGGCCCAGGCACTTACCAGGGTGACAGAGGCAACCCAGGAACCCCTGGCAGACCTGGTGAACCTGGTGCAAGTGGTGACCCTGGGGCCCCAGGAGGCTCTGGACTACCTGGCGTCGCAGGACTCAAAGGTGATGAAAGGGTTTATTCATGTTATAGGTTAGCAGAAAACAGAGATTTTGGAAATGGGAAGTTGATTATTGTCTCTGATAACGGAAGATAGCTTCATATTGAAAGATGCAGGCTGAGAATCAGGCTACTGTTTGATTCCAATCAATAAAAGATTTCAATTATCGATGTAAGCACGTTTTACGTATTACACATAGATATAGATAGATCTCTGAGCAAGAGAAATTTATTAAGTTTTATCTCACTGATGTTTTTAATCAACAAATGTTCATAGAATACATAACTTAAAATAAAGGCATTTATACAGTTCTAATTTTTGTCTTTATGTTTTGATAAAGTAGCTGTGAAATCCTATAGTCAGCGATTTTTCCACCTCCACCTTTTTATGTGAGTTTGCTGTACTCAGGCATAGTTGCTAATAGCTTATATAGAAATAGTGCATCATCAAGGTGAAATTGATTTTATATCGTAGTAGACTGACAGAAGGGTAGTGCTTCTGTCAGTCTTGTACAGTATAAAATCAATAAAAAAGAAGGATCCTGTAACAATTATAAAGGCTCATTTAATCATTTACTGTTAAATCATTACTTCATTGTGTGTCTGAAACCCCATTCCGAAAGAGCACCTGTTTACCACGAATAACTTTTATTTGTTAATCACACAGATTTTCCTATTAGCTTATTAATGTGTAGCCTGTTGACCTTGCCTTCAAATAATAGGAATACATTTAACATCACTGGTTTAATTTCTTCCTCTTCATCAATTATGTATGAAAAATATTATCTAATTATGACATCAAAAATAATTCTGAATGAATGCAATATGCTTCCATATGTTTTCCTGTTAATGTCATAGTAACATACCTTTCAGAGTTTCGATCACCATCATTACTTAAGCTTTTACACCTTGGATGTTTGAATTCTTCTGTATTAATATTCTTAGATAGACAGATAGAGAATTCTCTTGTTTTTTTTCCCCCAGATAATGAATGAACAACATTTTTTCAGCAGCTAACAAACAGCTGTTTCTCTTTCTTTATCGGTTCTACAGGTGAAAGGGGTGAAACTGGGTCCAGTGGAACTCCAGGACTTCCAGGCTACCAGGGAGAACCTGGATCTTTTGGGCAACGAGGACCAAAGGGGATCCCAGGTTTGAGATGAGATTATACATTAAATTAGGATTATGTGTTTATTATTGACTTAAGCTTGTGTGCAAGGGACGGTACAATGTTGCACTGAACAGCTTAATTTTGCCAACTGATCAGCATGGCTAAAGCAAATTCCCTGGGGAGTGAACATGTTAAGGTTTATCTACCACTATATGTGTCTGTGTGTGTGTGTGAGAGAGAGAGAGATACCTCAGTATTTCATTTCAAATTTCAAAATGAAGAACTTTGTTTTTGCATTTTTGCCAAGATAGTAGCATTTGTGGCACTTCATTTGTGTGCACAATTTTTACCTAAATTATGAATATAATCTAATCTAAATTAAGTATTGTAAATGGTACAAGTGTCTTGCTTCATTAAAGCCATTTACCAAGTCCCTGTGATGCTGCCATCTGGAGTTATAAAGCCTTAAATAGAACACCCTCAAAATGGCCAGATTTTGCATCTGCGCATAGGGGTTAAGCAGCCTAACCAAAGCCTTTCACAGATTACATTCCACGGAGCAAATGAGATTTCATATCACTGGATAATGTTTACTCTTCAAGATCGGTCAGAAGGGAAATGAACACCAAGCATATGTAACTTTTCTCTTTATGTGTCATAGGCTCTGCTGGCAGGAAGGGACTTCCTGGTATAGTTATACCACCAAGCACCTTGCCGAAGATTTCAGGAGAGTTTGGACTTTCAGGAACCCCAGGGTTTCCAGGAGAGTTGGGTCCCCCTGGTCAGCCTGGAAATCCTGGTCGTTATGGTGAGATCAAGGTTATGGTAGTGATAACAGCTCAATAATTAGTTTTCTGTTCATTCATTTAATTGAACCCATGGAGAACAGCAGGAGCGCAAAGTCAATGTAGATACTAAGTGAGAGAAACAGCATTGTCATGATTACAACATTTGATCAGATTCATCAGGGCACAGAGTTTCAGAAATCATAGTCTGAACAGTAAATGGAAAACTACTTTGTTCTACGTTTAAGTCAAGACTGCAATGCATTTCCAGATGGAAATATTCAAATGCACAAATGCATGATGCCATTGCTTTTAGTGTTTATTAAAACTTTTTTCAGTTGCTTTAATGTACTGCTCTAAATGAGTGGGATTCAAATTAACTTTTTTTATTATATACATTTTTTTTTTAAAAGCCCACAAATAAAAGATCAATACCTACACCTAGCACACCACTTCCAAAATCTGTCTTACCGTATATATATGGTCAGAGGAAACACTGTTGTTTGATGTATTAGTCTGTTGGAACAGAATTTGACACATTTTTGTTCTTTCAAACTTTGAATTGTTTCAGGTTCAAAAGGAAAACCTGGACTTCCAGGGAAGTTGGGGCCTAGCGGGCCTGGAGGTATACCAGGACCAGCTGGAGATTTTGGCACCCCAGGATTTCCTGGATCTATCGGAGCGCAGGGTGAGTCATTTACTTCTTTTGGGAACTCATAGTTGCACCAAATTCCATGATGGACAGGTCGTAAAAACAAAGGGGCGGGTTTAACCTTTGTCTAGAGATAACATCATCATTATCATCAGCTTTTACAGCATTTGTGCGTTCACTATGTCTGTATACCTCCTCTCATCTGCTCTCTTTCGCTGGTCTCACTCGTCCCTTCCAGGTACCCCTGGGAAACAGGGGCCCCCTGGCCTCCCTGGACTCAACCCCCGCAGCACCGGCATTGGCTACACGCTGGTGAAGCACAGCCAGTCCAGCCAGGTGCCCCCATGTCCGCAGGGCATGGCTAAGCTGTGGGAGGGCTACAGTTTGCTGTATGTGGAAGGCCAGGAAAAGGCCCACAATCAGGACCTGGGTAAATAGCATAATAGCAGAGGCTGTCCACTACACAAAGACCAGAGCATCTGCATGCATTAGCATCTTTAAAGCCTTATTTTCAAAGACCTTTTTGGTGACTAATATCCAGGAGTTTGTTGCTATGTCACTCAGCTTGCAGATGTCAGTGTTATGGCACGTTAAACATCGAACCTAAACCCTGATACCATATCAACTGCATCCTCTTCTTTCCCTATCCCTTCCACATCTTTCTCTGCATATCTTCCCCAGGATTTGCAGGTTCCTGCTTGCCCCGTTTTAGCACCATCCCCTTCCTGTATTGCAACGTCAACGAGCTCTGCTATTTCGCAAGCCGCAACGACAAGTCCTACTGGCTGTCCACCACTGCGCCCATCCCCATGATGCCCGTGGAAGAGCAGCAGATCTCCCAGTACATCAGCCGCTGCTCCGTGTGCGAGGCCCCCTCCCAGGCCGTGGCCGTCCACAGCCAGGACCTCTCCATCCCCTCCTGCCCCCTCGGCTGGAGGAGCCTGTGGATTGGGTACTCCTTCCTCATGGTGAGACACTACATGCTGCCACAAACCTCACTGGGTGCAAACAGGACATCGTTTCAGTCCCTTGTTCTGTTAAATGTTTATTTATTTTACATTACATTGTACTGAACCGTTGATTTAACATTCCTGATAAACTGATTTGTTATTAATTACCTGTAAATTATTTGTGAGAAGCTGAATGGATGCAATGATGATGATGCCAGCACAATGCCTCACACCCCAATGTGCATTTTTGTCCATGCAGGACAGTAGTTTGTTTAGCACAGTTGAGAAACAGTACACCTTACTGCAACCTTTTGGTGTGCACGCTTTGGTTTGAATGTTTTTCGTTTTTTCTAATTCTGACCAAAATTACGAATGAGCAGTGCGGTAAGTGCAAAGCCCTCGATGCTAACTGAGGTGTGCTGTGTCCCTCCGTCAGCACACCGCGGCTGGGGCGGAGGGTGGAGGCCAGTCCCTGGTTTCTCCCGGCTCCTGCCTGGAGGACTTCCGCGCCACGCCTTTCATCGAGTGCAACGGCCCCCGTGGGACGTGCCACTACTTCGCCAACAAGTACAGCTTCTGGCTGACCACCGTGCAGCCGGAGCGGCAGTTCGTGGAGGCCCCGCCGCAGCAGACCCTGAAGGCCGGCCAGCTGCGCTCGCGCGTCAGCCGCTGCCAGGTCTGCATGAAGATCTTGTAGCCGGAGGCACAGGCGAAACACGCATATGGAGAGAGACTGACGCCAGAGCAGAGGATCCAACAGAAGTGCAGACAGATTTAGGAAATAAAATAAAACACTGACAAGCTTCACACCTCCTTCCGCCCCCTCTTGTCTCGATTATACAAGGAACTGGGGGTAGCTATGGCAAGCATTCCCTGCATTTAGACACCTTTGTATCACGTGGAAAGGAAGGAAAGGTATTGTGTCATTGTTCTGTCGTAGTTCATAACTGACATTGGTGCTATATGTTTTGCATTTCTTTGTTTATATTATTTTCTTGTTGCTTTTTGTCTGATTATTCATGGCTACCTCGGAGAGTGCATCAAAACTTCCTTTGAATTAGCACTGAACCGTTGATTTATCATTTAAATAATAGCCACATGCCTGTAAAACCAGGCTCAGTTAGTTTAAAATGTTGTTCATTCATTTCTATCTGGTTCACAAATGTACATACATATATTTGCTCTCACCTGTTTCAACAGGACATACTGGTGCTTTCCTGAATCTCTTGAATTTTAGGGATTCGTTTTTTAATCCTACCATTTATATAACACACACCAGCACTTTTGAACACACGAATGAATGAATGCATGAATGAAAAGTAAAACAATCCATGATGACATACCGTGTTTCAATTTTTGAATGCACACGATACAGCACCTAGTTGTAATGCACTGATCTAGATTCCTGGGATAGCAGAGTGGAGTGTCTGTCTAGGCCCCTCAGTGATAGACGACAGTATCTGCAGCATTGCAGTGCAAATGACTATAGCCTGAGCAGCTGGAGGAGTGAAGAACGAGAGACAGGCCCTCAAGGCCCCTGTGAGATGCACAGGTCTGCTACGCTGCCTCTGTAAGGAGTACAGGCATTCACTCAGTCAGTTATACACATACCATACAGTTCAGTCTCCTTTTCCAAGTGGAAGACCAGAATGTTGCAGCTTTTTAAATAATTTTAGTGACATGAAAGTCGAAAGATTTTTTTCTCCCAGGTTTCACTTTATCTCACCTTATCTCCTCAAAACCAAAAGGGTGGGGGTTTTGACAATGCCTCACTTTCTTCAGCCACAGTCTTCAAGAAAGACCCCCAAAATAGCATCTGTTAAACATGCAAGTGTGAATCATATGTGAAACATTACACTGCAATACATTTTTAAAATAAACCAAAGGATACTGTGTAGAGGTACTCCCTTCTTCTACAATCACTTGCTATGTCTGTTGACTCTTCAAGGGATTGAGTAACACATGACCACTATGCCCATTGACTTTTATCAGATGGTAGCGCTCACTGGTAGCCTTGAGTACATGTTTTCCATTTTTTGTATGATTTGTCACTTGTGTGTAAGTAGTTGGCTTGTGTAATATTTTACTACACTGCATCCCCTTTGCTATAAAAAAATAGCGTAAAACTGCTATAATGTAGGGGGGGGGTTATCTGTATATTCGATGGTGAAAAAAATCATTTTTATCTATTTGAATACTTTTATCAATTCCATTTATTCTAAAGATTAATAAAACATGCATATATAAATAACAAAAAGTGAAAACACTAATCAATATAGCTTTGAAATGCTAATCTCTGTTAAACAGTTCTACGACATAAACTGAGTAAGACTGAAATTGAAAACAAGTATTTCATAAAAATCTATCCTCTGGGAGAATGTCACTTCCCTCAGTTTACATGCTTTATGTATGTATGTATAGACAAGGAACTAGTCATAAATGTGTATTTTTGTGTTCACTATAAAATAAACTGTTAAAACGGTGAGGTGTTTTAAAGGTATGCGTGTGTTATGCCCTTAGTCAAAGCTCATGCAACTTTTGGTAGATGCCTTTTCACCAGTCCAGGTTGGATGTCAGTATGGTCAACACTAGTTACTATTTTTGCCACAGGTAGGTGAAGCAGAAGGTCTGTAATCACGCTGTGTCTTTGAACAAGGTAGTAATGAGAATAAAGATTCTGAGTGCATTTCTTGTCAAAATAATTTCATTTTGGAGCTGGTATTGCAACTGCTGCACATGCATACATTTTGACTAGAAAGGTCTGAGTACCTAATGGCTAAAGAATGGAAAGACATTTTCATGTTATGGCCCTCAATGCCTTTTTGGATTTATGATTTCAGGTTATACAAGGAACACCTTTCAAATAACACATACAATAAAATCATATCTGTTCTGTCAGTGGACTTTGTAGGAGACCATTATTAGAGTGGGGTTTGGTGCAGCATGAAAAGTGAACTGAAGACCTGGTTTTGCCAACAGCATCGTAGGTTGAAAATTTAAAAAAGGGATTTCGTGCTAAACCCTTACATGTAAATAACTCCTCTCTTTAGAGTACTCCAACACATAAGATATCTAAAAAAGAAAACATTTAACATCAAGATAGAGGGATGGTTTAAAAATATTAAATATAATTTGAATATATAGACTAAGTAAAAATTCTCATCTCATTAAAAATAGATTTTCAATTTTTGGATGATTCATTCAGGACAGGTGATCAATTGAATGTTAATGTCAAATGTGTCTGATCAAATAAATGCATGTAATTAGAATATTTGCACATATTCAAATGAAATATAGGCTAATAAAGTTAGAAATGGTGACAACATAAATGGAGCTAACATATTCTTAAACTGAAATTAAATTGTAGGTGTACAGTACATAAGGGGAAAGTGACATTTTATTTAAACAACAAATCCACTGTTTCTCTCTCTCTCTCTCTATAGTGACACCCGTGTGATAAAGACAGTTTATGAAATCTTGTTTATTATTGTCACACACACCTGATATTTCATGACAAGGCTTTGAAAGCTGTCCTATCCCCATTGCAAAGAAAACACACACACACACACACACACACACAGATTTATAACTTCATCAGTGAAGACAGCAGGTACTATTAGCTGAAATTGCAATATGTGTTTCACACCCAATGATAGAAGCAAATTATTTTATTTTATTTTTATTTTTTATTTTTTGTTGTTGTTGTAAAAGAACAGCTTTTATGTTCAATGGTCATTTATTTGGATGGTAACTATTAATTTGGGTGGTAACTATGACTATTCAGTCTGCCGTCAAGCAGTTCGACTTTTGCCGTGAAGTCAATGTTTACGTGTAGGAGTGCGCTGGTCTACTGAGCTCCCATCTACGAAAGAAAATCGAGAAAATTGGGGATTGAAAGGAGGCGTATTTGTAGTTTTCGGCTAATTGGGAACACGTAAACAGGTAAATATTTTTAACTTGTGGATTCTCAAAAATAATGTTCAAATTATAGTGATACTCAAATTCTATCATATTTTTAACTACAAGGAATGGTTGTCTGGATGACCAAGAAACCCCAGAAAGACTTAGCAATCATATGAGAAATTGAGCAATTAATATGTCTACTCAAAATTAGCAAAATATGATCGGTAACATATATCTAGCAAGCTACCTAACAAGTTGATCATGTGATTGTTGTTTACTAGATACTAGTGTCGAAAATCTGCATCATAGCTCGCTGACATTTGCTCATCGGTGGGCTATACATACTTAGCTAGCGCATTGATTTCGTTGCTTGCTAACCTCAAATAGTTGTATAAATGTTACTACAATATTTTAAACTGTTTAAACAACGCCGCACTTGTATCCGTTGCACATTGTTTTCTTTATTTCTTGCATCTCAGCAAAGCTAGCTAGAGGAGCTATAGTCTATCAGCAAACGCAGCAAAAGTTAGCCTAGCTCAGTGCTTGGGAAACATGTCTGTAGTATTTTTGATGAACTAAGCAACATTTCCTAACAAGTATCATGTAAAACGTCTGCTCGTAAATAAATTAAACTTTACCTTTGTCAGTGAGTGTTCTTAAGAGTGGAGTCCATAAACGCGCAAGTGATGGTCGTATGTCCCATATATGGAATATGGAAAAGTAATAGTATTAATGGGTTCGTTAATTACCCTTGCGCCAGGTTTACGCATGTTCGTGTTTCTGTGGTATTGTTCTGCATAATAATGCTGCCATTTCATGAGCGTCTTGGAAATGTTGATTTGATGGGAATTGACTCATGAGACGCCTTTTTCGTGGTTTACGGTGTGTTTGTGTTGTACCTGGTTTGACTGCTAGTTAAATGACAATGGGTTGAAGCTTCATGGAAAAATAATTGTTTGGAAGGATAATAAGGCACCTTCCAGGGCAGTTGGGGGTCACATAAACAGTTTTTGTGGAAAGGTGCATCTCGGCTCAACATGTATATTCTGTAAATAAAGTCTCTCAGTTCAAAATTCAAAATATACTATACTTAACTATACTATACTATTATTTTGTATTGAAAATTTTTGATTTTTTAAGTAGGACACTTCATTTACAGAATATACATGGTTACACAAGATTACATGTGTAAGTATCCTTACACATAGCATCCATCTGATAATCTCTGTGCTGTGTTCTGTGAAATGAATGCAGCTGGTGAATGTATTTCTGCCTCCCTTCAGGTACCCTGGACTTTTCAGAGACCCACTCTGACATGTCTTATGTCTTCGTCAATGACTCGTCTCAAACCAGTGTGCCACTGCTACAGGCGTGCATTGACGGGGACCTAGGCTACTCCAAGCGCCTACTGGAGACAGGCTGCGACCCCAACATTCGGGATAGCCGGGGACGCACCGGCCTGCACCTGGCTGCCGCCCGTGGCAATGTGGAGATTTGCCGCTTCCTGCACAAGTTTGGGGCTGACCTACTGGCTACTGATTACCAGGGCAACACTGCACTGCACCTGTGCGGCCATGTGGACACCATCCAATTCCTGGTGTCCAATGGCCTCAAGATTGACATATGGTCAGTGCACTGCTGTTTAGGGGAGTTGGGCTGGTTTATTATTGGACTGTTTTATTTTCAAGGACACGGAGAGACATGGGTCAGCATTCCTGTTTGTCTTAATCTAATTTCCGTCCCTAATAAGGAATCTGGAAACTAAAAGCAGTTGAGAATTTAGACCAAGTTTATTGTTTAATTATGTGTCAATGGGATTTATCACCTCACTGGTTTTCTTAAAAGTAAATATTGCTGAAAGCATAAATGACACTGACCTATCACAACTTCTGCAAACTAGTATTTTATGTTTTATTATGTTTTACACTCATTTAAACATTCATATTTTCATCTATATACTGCTCCACTTTAACTGCTATGAACTGGCCTTTGAAGTGGAACAGTCACACAGAAGTGTTCATCTTGTGTGTTGTTCAGTAACCACAATGGGTCAACTCCTCTGGTGCTAGCAAAGAGACGAGGTGTGAACAAGGATGCCATTCGTCTGCTTGAGGGGCTGGAGGAGCAGGAGGTGAAGGGCTTCAACCGAGGGCCACACTCCAAGCTGGAGACCATGCAGATGGCTGAGAGTGAGAGGTGTGTGGAGGCCAGGCATAGAAAGCTGAAGCAATGTGCAAAGGACAATATGGGTCAATGGGGTTGTGCTAGAAACACAAACGGTAGTATTCAGCTTGTAACCTATCTTTGTTTTTTCTGTGAGTAGCTATATTGCATCACAGTATTTTTTTTATTCATTCAAAAATGGCAGTTCCTTCAATATTGACTGCCTAAATGGGAATGGTTTCTTATCAGGATAACAGAATGAAATCAAACCTGTTCAGGAAGCTTTCCAAACATTATTCAGTCAGTGCCTTTGACAATTACTATGCAAATGTAAAGTTCCATTTGCTTCCAAAATACAGGTGTTAAGTACACTAGTTACTGATCTACTAGGACCAAAATGGCATTCTATAAAATTCGTTTTCTGACTTGCATTCTGCTTACATTGCTGGGCAGTGGAGTTGAGTAGCTTGGCTGTTTTTGCGTGTAATAATCAGTTAACACTTTTCATATATTAGAGAATTTCACATCGCCAGCCTCGGGGCTTTGACGTGCAAATCAGAATGTAACCTTAAGGTTGAGAGAGAGCTGGTGGGTGTTTGCGTGCTTAACGTGTGCCTCAATGGAAAAAGCTTATTAACGGTGAAGTGCATTGGAACTCTTTTTCGTTCCCCTTTTTCCCCCGCAGTGCTATGGAGAGCCACTCCCTTCTCAACCCCAACCTGCAAAACAGCGAGGGTGTGCTGTCCAGCTTCCGTACCACCTGGCAGGAGTTTGTGGAGGATCTGGGCTTCTGGAGAGTGCTACTCTTGTTGGTGGTCATTGCCCTTCTGTCCCTGGGCATTGCTTACTATGTCAGTGGGGTACTTCCCTTTGCCGCCAACCAGCTGGAGCTGGTGCACTGAGGCAAGGGGGCAACGGAGGGGAGGGCAGGGACAGCCACCAGCTGGAAGGGAGTTGTCCTTGGTTTTTCTTTTTTGTTGTTGTTGTTATAAACTCAATCTTTAAGCCTTTTCTTCAATTCCCTGACCTTCCCGGCCCGTTTTCTCTTATTGTTGCCATCCTTGCAACAATAATGTAAAGTTTATCATGCTAGGAATGATGTGAATGTTGAACACCATTTGGCATCTGGAAAACAATGCTGCTTTTCATTAAGTGACTGCTTCATGTTAAGGGAGATCAAGTTCTTATGTAATATAAACGACCAGTACCAACATGTTCTGCATATCATTTTATTCATATCATTTAGGTAAGCTTTAAACTAACCAAATTACAGTATGATCTTTGTTTTTCATCATTGGTTGTAGAATGTTTCTGTGATACTCCTCTTATATTTGATATTTGTTCTAATGAAGGACCTATTTATTTGTAGTAAGACTAAATTAGCCCAGATCTGTTGCAATGAAGACACTTTGGGAGCAACCAAATAAACATGTCTGTCTTTGTTTTGTTTTTTTTCCTTCTTGTGTTAGATACATATTCAGTCAGTACTACTGAGGTGAAAGGTTAAAGGCTGTTGGCGGACAGTGCTTTCTGTTGTCTTCACAGCACCAGTCCCTCTTGGTTGCTCTTTTTTTGTTCTGTTTGTTTTTATGTTGATGTTACCGTGTTCTCCCGCCATAAATATTGCTTATTGGTAATACATCTATGTACCTACCCTATCGTGCATATTTATGCAAGTCCAAGACATTCTGTTCCCCACAATCTTTTCCCTTTCCAGGATACATAACAGGGGTATTCACCCAAGAGTTTATCTATACATTTTGCACTTCTATTTTATGTTTTGACAGAAAGATTCAGTACAAATCCCTGTATCCCTGCATGTTATAAGTATCCCTATACATCATACAGTGGTATAAACAAAACTATACATTTTTGTTAAGGTTGGGGATGTCCGCAGTTTCTACACAATCTGTGTAATTGTGTTCTCAATTTAGATTTTTTTTGTTTGTTTTTTTTGTATGTTGTTAAATTGTGTTGAACTATGTAGAATACCATGATGACTGCCATTTTTTATAATGCAATGATGTCCTTTAATGCAACATTTTTTCTGTTGTCCGTTTAATTTTCCCATGCTTCAGGGCTTCATTAACTGGGGGGCCTTTAAATCATGTCGGATTGTGTTTTTATTGTGCATACGGTTATCTTCTGTATCTTTTGTACCTGTAACCATTCAAAATGATTATATATCCTTTGCTTTAGATTCATGTATTCATCGTCACTCATTAAAGTCAAGTTCTCGTATTTGTTGTTGCTGCTGCTGGATGTTGTTACAGGTGTGTTACTATATAATGCTAAGGAGTAGGACATTCTGTATGTGATATGTGTTTAACTGAACTGTCGAACTGGCGGAGAGACTGTCGTGAATGGGATGGCTGTTTTATTAGCCTGTTATTCGTAAACGAAAGGGGCTACAAACCCAAAATGACCAAAAGTCATCAATAGTCCGCGTCCAGTCACAGACGATGTGCATGGCCTGCTGTACACAATCTCATCAAAACGTGTTGTCTAGATTCTGAAAGGGGCTGGCCGAGACAGAGGGAAAGGTGAGCGTTTCGAACGGGATGGATCCGACATTTAAGATGATCTAAAATATAACATTTTCCAATGATGAATCTTAGAGGATTATTTCAAGATTTCAATCCAAGGTAGGTAAAATACTGAATTTCAAATGATAAAGCCAGCTAGTTACGTAGCCTTGCGCTTGCCGAGCAACGCCTGGCTTGACAGCTAACATTAGCTAGCTAGCTATCTTATTCGTAGGCCTTGTTAGCTGGAAGCAACGTTAGCTCGACCGCGTAAAGCTTTTATCGAAATAAACAATTGAATTGGTGACGTTTGTTGTTGGAGTGAATGTCATCTCGTACTTTTGTGTCCGAATGAATATAGCTAGACTATAACTTCCGAAACTGAATGATAGGTTGCTTGATAACTAGACTAGCAACCCGAATCCTCGTTGTAAATTCAGATGAGAGCTCGACACTTGTTAATGTTAGCTAGCTGTACCGATAAGCGTTTGAATGGGGTGATCAGCAGGTTGGCTAGGCTGGGTAGCTAGCTAAGTTATGAAAGTCATTTCCTACAACTGCCCCGAGTATATCGTTGACTGCATGTCTCATCGCTTGACAACACCACACAATTTACCATAGAGTACCGAGCGGTTGCCGGAGTGGTCTAACAATATCGAGTCAGTGACAGGTTTAGCATTATATCAAACAAGCGCACTTACAAAGCTTTTTCGCACTGATGAAGTTTTAGCTGACAATGGTTAAACTGAGAAAATACGACACGCCACTCACGTTTTCAATTATATATCCTTAGATCGAATAAAGCTTTTTTTTTAATATAATGGATCAAACTTGGCAAGGCATTATAGCTAGCGTTTCGCGTAACGTTATTATGTTGGACCACTTTCTGACATCTGATGTCCCTGGATTCCTTACTAGAGTTAGCAACAAACGTATAAAAAGTATTACATTGCCACGCAAAGACAGCTGCCAATGTTACAAGCTAACATTAGCTAGTGATACTTTGGATTGGCTTGGATTATATTTTTGGTTAAATACAAACATTGCACGAAAGATAGCCGTCCGTGGTGGACAGAAATACTTTTGACAACCCTGATATTACAAGTTAAAAACAACTATGAGTAGGCTATACAGATGAGTGACAAATGAAAGAAAAAAAAACTTAGAGTGTCTTGGTGAGGTGTTGGGCCACCACAAGTATTCAGAACAGCTTCAGTGCACCTTGGCATTGATTCTACTAGTCTCTGGAACTCTACTGGAGGGATGGAACACATATTCCCTCGTTTGGTGTTTTGATGATGGTGGTGGAGAGCGCGGTCCAACATGTCCAAAATATCCCATAGGTGTTTAATTGGATTGAGATCTGGTGACAGCGAAGGTCATAGCATATGATTCACATCATTTTCATGCTCATCAAACCATTCAGTGACCACCTCATGCCCTGTGGATGGGGGCATTGTCATCCTGGAAGAGACCACTGCCATCAGGATAGAAATATTTCATCATAGGATAAAGGTGATCACTCAGAGTAACTTTGTATTGATTTGCAGGGACCCTTCCCTCTAAGGTGACAAGTGGACCCAAATCATGCCAGGAAAAGTGAAGGGAGACTCATATCAGTTTTTTCCCCATCTCTGTAGACCAAGGCCTATGATTTTTGCACCACTGAACTCTCAAATATGCATTTGTCTTTGTAATGAGGATTTATGCACTTCAACCCTATTATAATATCCCTCTCTATGTAGTTGTCGACGGACTGTTCTTGCTGACATGGTCTGATCACGTTCTGCATTGACAGTCTCAGTCACCTGAGGAAGAGTTGCTCTTCTGTTTTTCCTTACGTGTCGCACTAATGCACATGCATCAAGGTCATCGAATGTGCAGTTTCAACCACAATTTCCAACCCTATTTACTGATGTCTTTCCCATAGATTTAATGTCAAATGTCACTTTAATCACTGTTCCTACTGAAGCACTAGCCAGTTGCGCAGTCTTTGTGACTGAAGCTCCTGCCATCCGTGTCCCAATAATAAACCCTCATTCAGGGTCGCTTTGATCTTTTGCTCATCATCTTGATCCAATATCGAGGTCAACTGGGCTGGCTCAGCATTTTTATACATGCCACAGAGCATGATAAGATGTTAATTGCTCAATTGTATCATGCAGTACACCTGCATGGAAACATCTGCATTTGTTTTGTTTCTCCACTAATTTATTCAGGATTTTCCATTAATTTGTCACCCGTCTACTTTAAACCACAGTAACACAACTGAACAGAAAATAATTATCGCTCAATGGCCACAACATGATTTGCAGCTTAGCACCGTAAAAACAGATTCACCAATTTATTATGAATAAAAGACAAACATGGAAAGAAATAAACATTTCCTGCTATATAAACAGCCTTTTTTTAATTACATTTCCAAATAGAGATACATGTAATACTATCTATATTGTGTGGAACTCTTTGTTTTTGGTGTTGAAAATGAGCAGAATCCTGCCTCTTTTGTTGTGTTGCTTATAGACTATAACATACCAATCTATCACTATACTACTCTGCTGAGCTGGGAATGGACCTGCTTGTTGGAATTTGTCAACCTTGGTGTGTGTCTTGTGGGGGGACATTGAGAATGTATCTGATAATGCTATTTTGCATAACCTGCATTATTTTTCAGCTGTTTTGATAAGCCCTATAGTATATAGGCTACATGGCATGGCATATACCATGCACAGCATGCATAGTGAAACTGGCACTGAGTCAGTGTTATTAATAAAAGCTTTGTTAATACTGAGCATACTCGGCTGTCTTCAGGTTTTGATAGAAAAGCAGCTAGCATGACAAACTAAAGGCTTTCATTTAGTCTTTACATTAGCTACCATGAATAACTTAATTTTAATATTTGTGAGGTAATTTGAGTCTTAGGCTGGGGGAGTGAGGGATTGTGATTTAAATCAAATCAGTGATTAAGTCATGTCATTTTTTCTCTTCTAGCAAGTTCCTCATTTACGCATGCCTGTTGCTGTTCTCTGTGCTGCTGTCTCTGCGGTTGGATGGGGTGATCCAGTGGAGTTATTGGGCGGTATTCACGCCCATCTGGCTTTGGAAGCTGATGGTCATCATTGGTGCATCTGTTGGCACGGGAGTCTGGGCCCACAACCCTCAGTACAGGTCTGTTGAGCTTAGAGTGTTAATATGTTCTTAATACTGTATGTTACCTACATTTTCAGATTTTCTCAGCATTGCACAAGTTATGAAATACATTCTGCATACAGAGAAAGTCAGTCATTATTTGAAATGAGCTAATGCTGTAGCAAATGTTTTCACTCCTTGTGCATGTCGTATGGTAAGAGTGAGTGTGTGTGTGTGCTGTTGGTTCAGGGCAGAGGGGGAGACGTGTGTGGAGTTCAAGGCCATGCTGATAGCTGTGGGGATCCACCTTCTGCTGCTGATATTCGAGGTGCTGGTGTGCCACCGCATCGAGAGGGGCTCCCACTTCTGGCTGCTGGTCTTCATGCCCCTGTTCTTCGTCTCCCCCGTCTCCGTGGCTGCGTGCGTCTGGGGCTTTAGGCACGATCGCTCTCTGGAGGTGAGAAACTACTGCTGGGCGAAGGCATCCTAAAGAACAATTCACTTTTTTCTGTTAAGTTGGAATATACTTGAGGTCCTGGTCTGTAGTCTATTTGTAAACAACACTAATATTTTTCTGTTGTAGTTCTAAATTTACCAGTGTTATTCATCTCACTGTTTTGGAGGAGGGATACTCTATGTGCCACTTCTTTCTAACGGTTATTGATGATTATGACTAATCTGATTAGTGTCTCCCTTCCTTTATCTCTGTTTATTTCTGCCTCTGTAGCTCGAAATTCTGTGCTCTGTGAACATCCTTCAGTTCATTTTCATCGCCCTTCGGCTGGATAAGATCATTAACTGGCCCTGGCTGGTAAGTGCTCCCTGGGAAGATCTCACTTGGCTGCGATACTGTGTGACTCAGGCATTGTTGACCATTTTGTGGTAATACTGAAGGTGTTTTACAATGTTATTCCATCAAACATGTCACCAGGGACAATTCTGCACATGGTGGAGTGTGTGTGCTTGTGTGTGTGTGTGTGTGTGTGTGTGTATACGAGTCATTCCAAGAATTGGCCACCACAAGCAAATAACCCAAAGCTTAAGTAATGTTTTGTGAGCATTTCTCTGGTTGTAGCATATTTGTCTGTGCTTGTTAACGTTGTGAGTGTAACAGACGTCTGTTTTCTGTAAGGTGGTGTGTGTGCCACTGTGGATCCTCATGTCCTTCCTCTGCCTGGTGGTTCTGTACTACATCGTTTGGTCTGTGCTCTTCCTCCGCTCCATGGATGTCATAGCTGAACAGCGACGCACCCACATCACCATGGCGATCAGCTGGATGACCATCGTTGTGCCCTTGCTCACGTTTGAGGTGAACCGCCTGCTCTGTCTTCAGCTGTCTCTCGTTCCGCTCGGCTTTCGGTGGTTTTGTGACAGCACACTGTTTCAGCGGCACGCTGTTTTTAAGTGTGGTAATCACGCTCTGAAGAATGTGCATTTCCTACATTCAGTTCAGACTCCCCCTTTACCCCCTACTCACAGCAACAAGACAGACTACGATCAGGTCTCAGCAAGAAAGCACTCAATACTCACCTGATGACAACTCATCCAAAATGAGTTGAGTCTGGGAGCTGGAGTGATGGAATTGTTTAGATGTACATGGTGCTTTTCAATTCTGTTGGTCATCATCTTGTAGTGATTGTAAAAATTCAGTCACAATCAAGTCTTTCTTTTCTATGTGTGGTGATTTAGATCCTCCTGGTGCACAAGTTGGATGGCCACAACAGCTTCAGCTATGTCCCAGTGTTTGTGCCTCTGTGGCTGTCCCTTGTCACCTTAATGGTAACAACCTTTGGCCAGAAAGGAGGCAACCACTGTGAGTGCTTCCTCAACTCAATTCATCATGGAAAACAATTCCTTTGTATGTTTCCCTCAAGACCATGGTGTTAGCATAAGTTATAACTCATTCGGTGATATGTGATATTATACGCTTGTCACATGTTTTGTTCTAAAGGAAGAATTACGGTCTATTTTTTGAATAGTTCGTTTTCTTTACATTGTTGAAACATAACCTCTGACCTGCTTCTCTGATAGGGTGGTTTGGCATCCGCAAGGATTTCTGCCAGTTCCTGCTTGAGCTGTTCCCCTTCCTGCGGGAGTACGGCAATATCTCATACGACTTGCATCACGAGGACCCTGAAGTGTCTGAAGAGCTGCCAGCTCCAGAACCGCCCAAGATAGCCCCGATGTTCCACAAGAAGACAGGGGTGGTGATCACACAGAGCCCAGGGAAGTACTTTGTGCCCCCTCCCAAACTGTCTATCGACATGCCTGACTAGAGACCTGAGTGTGTCGCCAAAAACTGTGTTTCTCACAAGGGGGACAGGGAGAGCATGAAACCTGTCCGTCTGACTTTACCTGTCTGGCAGAAGTTCAAGGAGATGGGAGATTGTCCAGGGGACAAGTCAAGTGCCAGTGTGATGAAAACACAAAATGGCCAAATTATCACCTAAGATCCCCTTTGTTCACATATTTCTTTTTGAACAGGAGGATGGCTGTTTTACCAGTATTATTATTTTCACTTTCAGAAGACATGCTGGCAACTTTTAGCTTGTTTATCTTCCACCTGATTTGTCAACACTGCGTTGTGGCTGTGTTTGGGTGGGTGGGGGGGGGGTGCCTGGTTTACTTCATACAGCCAAATTTGGCTAGTTGGAAATAGGCATGTTTTTCTCTGTTTGCACATTCCTCCCGTACATATATTGTGCAGCAAAGAAGGTCTGCAAGGGTAATGCAAAGTCTGTTCCCATTACTCACCATTACTGCTTTATGAAAATTGAGCGGTATGTATGGCTGACAAGTTTCCCACCTAAGCATGACTTGAGTTCTGCGACCAAAATGATTTGAGCTTACTTAACTGCACTTACATCAGGAACTTCAAATGGCAAATATGTGTGATTCCACTGCTGCTGAGAATTCCTGAGGCTGAGTCACTTACTATGGCATCACAAAAATACCTGTGAGAAGTGAATGCCAGGGATGTAGCCATAACATAGTCATTTCTTTTCCTTGAGTTTTCATGTTTTGTCTTCAAGCTGCCTTCCACACAAACACATGCAAGAACTGGCAGAATGAGGAGCAACTGACAGTACTGGAAGGGATCCAGGAAGAGAGATATTGGCTGGAATGGAACAAAAATACTATTTTAGTTTTGAGCGGTTCTGAGCTACCATGGTATGGGCTAAGTGTGCTTATATTAGAGAACATAGCTGTGCTGTTCCTGAATGCTGGTCTTGATACTGACGTTGTTGTGGGAGGCTGGGCACTTTTCAGAAAGTATCTGCTGGAAAATATGAAACATCCGCTTAGCTGATGTTTGGTGGTGGATGTTCGGTGGTGGCTGTTCGGATTGGCTTCCTTGTATTGAAGAATCGGAACAGTTGCTTGACTTTAGTAAAATCTGTGATGTTGCTATGGATGGATGACAGAGGGACGGATCTTTGCAGATTTACAATAATACTCTGACTGAGGAAAATAGTCTCAAAGGACGCATCACATTGTGAAACAGTTGATCTGCTACCATAAAAGGTAGGCGCCATCATCTGTGAAAGTGGCAATGTATGCAGGTCCTTCCCTTTCCCCCTTTTCATCCAGCTGATGACTGATAGTTACTGTTTAATTGATACAATTCTAGAATGTTCCTTTTCTAACACTTGCTTTCCCTATGAACCCTAACTGGCATCATTCAACCAGTACTTTTACCGGTTTGGCAGTTCACTGTTTAAATTCTGTTTAAATTTCAGTTGTATTTCATGTCCCTGCTTGGCTGCAATCCCAGAATAACTGAAGTCTGGAATGTGTTTTAAGGGCACCTAGCGCTGTGCTCCAAAAAGCACTCTGGGATTTTGCTGCTGTTATGTAATATTTTCACTTCATTTTTATCTTTTAATTTTAAACATTCTGGGGAAATAATCTAAGAATTTGCTTGTTAACACCCAGAAAAGTGTTTTAACTGACTGAAAGTGGCACATGCCCAGGTTAATGAGTCTTGTGAGACAGAATAGTGATATCGTATGTATTATCACCCGTGCTTTCTCCCTGGGTTTTCCTTCCCAGAACACCCTTCAGGTGCTGTGGAACTTCCATGTAGCAATCCCTTTATTTTAGTCTCTTTGGGAAGGCAGGGCATGAACTACATGTAGCAGTGCCCAAGACAGACCAGTAGGTGGCAATATCACCTTTTCAAGCTTTTGAGGACCAGCGAGAATGACAGCCTACAAATCTGTATGACATAAACTATTGTACTGTGTCTGGAGCTGGAAGGCCATTTAAATAGTTCCGACATAAAACCCACGGGCAGTGGCACTCAAGCGTCAAGCTGAGGAAAGTGCAACCGCTGTATCTGTTCTGTTTTTTTTTTTCTCTTCTTCAACTGTTGAAATATTTAACAGTTTTGCTATCTCCATTCAGCCAAGAAAAATCTTAAAGGGCTGTGTCAGATTGTTTGCTTTGTCTTTTTATCCAAAATTCTCAATGGAAGTTTTCTGAAATAACGTCTTGGAAACTAATCATTTTGCTGTGTCTTAAAAAACGTGAAAGACTTAAGGACAACCTTTTCCCTAGAGGACAATTCTTCAGCCTTACATTTTATAGTAACAGTCAAAGATTCACTGTAACTGCCGCTACGTAATAACTACTCACTGCTCTTCCCTGACCTTGTGATTTACCATGTATCACTCTGTGTAAAGCACTCCTCCTTCCTTCTCAAATACGCTTTCTAATACCTTATTTAGTATTTAGTTCCCCCAGATGTTGCTCCTAGGTCCATTGGTTGTCATGGTAATCGATGGCATAATTCGCCCTCTTTTTCTTTTTTTTTAACTAGATTTATGTCTTTGGGATCTGGCAACCACAGTTGTTGTGCATCCTGGAACCGAGTCTCTGTTTCTGTTGTGTAACAGTTTAGTGTGATGTTCTCTTAAGTGCACATCCGCTCTCAGCTGGCCTGAGAGGTACCTGACAAGTACTGATGTTCTTTTTTTATTATTATTTTGGTTGGACCAATGTTATTGTGCTATTGACAAGTCTTTTGAAGTCTTGAATGCAATATATGTGTATTAATTTCAAAATCCAGATAAGGAATGTAACTATTACTGTAATTGTTTGGTTATAAACTTATAACAATAAAATACACTGTTGAAAACGTACCCCATACTCATATTGTTTTGGTTTTAATTGTGGTCAGCTTTTGGAGAATCCTATGAGTAAAGGGCAATGTAAGTTATAATGAAGAAATAGATTGCGGTTGGGTTGGGCTAATGGTGAGCTATTTCTCATTTCATTGTTTATGTGCATATATGTGGGCAGCATTTGTAGCTGTAAAAGTCTCATAGTGCATGCTGGATCCAATGAAATTCTTAAGTCACAATGGTGCTTGTTGCCGTCTGTTTTGGAATGGAGAGGCAATGAACAGTGGAATTGGAGCACCCTGGGACTAAGCCAAGCGTGAAAGCACAAGTCCCGAGTCTGGTGAAAGGTTTGGTGCAGTCCATGAAGAGACAGCCAGAGGAATCAGCAGTGGTGACCTGGAGAGTGACTCCACTGTACATCTCAGTAAATAACATCAGGACTGTAGGTTTAGGGTCTAAGCCTAGTGTTTAATCCTGTCCACGCCATGTAAATCAGGACATTCAAAAGCACAGTGATTAGTGCCTCTACTTCATGTAAATGCCAAACCAGACGTAGCATAAGGTGATCAACCTTCAGTTTCCCATTCTGAAACTATTATTGTGGGGATTTGTAATGTAGTTGTTCAGAATATTGTTATTGCCTGGAATATTTTTTCCCAGAAACTCCCACACAATTTGTTTAAATGTGATTCATCTTGCCAGGATTGTATTATTCAGCCACATGAAGCATAAAATTCCTTGTATCAGAGGATTCATTTTGTTTAATCATATAATATTGCAACTGCTACCATATGTTATGTATCCAAACATCAAAACCAATGGGCTGATTGACTGAAAACTTGGTACACGCGATCCATCCATATGCTATCAGTTATCCGATTTTTTCAAAACAGATATTAAGGTCAAAGTTCAGCAATAACTTAATGGAGATTCTTAAGTAAGTGTGATTTTAGTATAATTGCCCATTATAGAGGCATCTGTTCTTATCATTCTACCTCTGAAATGACATGATTGACATGTGAAGTGGCTTTGACGCAACATTTTCCAATGGTCTATAAGAGGTGCCTTACACTACGTGAGTCTTTAGCTTGTGTGATGGAATGATCACAATCTGGGTGGGTCCTGGGGTTACATGTCTGGAAAGATAGCATTTTTTTGCTTTGGAAGATTGTGTTCTTCAGACCTGACTGTCGTAGGAAGGTTCATTCCTCAATCTGGGAGGCCAGTGAAGGAAAAATGTGCAGCCATGGAAGGTTACCAAATTGCCAGAGGTTGATGCGCAGAGAGCTCTAGCAGCGGTATACGATCTGATGATGGATTGAGGATAGAAAGCCATGCCCTTGACTGTCTAATAGACCACCACCAGGCTGCAGAATTTCATTTGAGCAGCAGTTGGAAGCCAGTGACAAGGACAAGGCAAAACCATATTTGAGAGGTTGAAAACCAGTCTAGCAGCAGCATTTTGGAATTAAGTGAAGTGTTATGGTGGCCCAGCCAGGAAAGCTGGCCAATAGAGAGGTGTAATTATCCAAGTTGAATAGGATAATTGCTTGGTGCTGGGAAGTCCAGGTGGTGAGACATTGGTGGGTTTCTCTTATTTACTGAGAAAGAATCTGCAAAACTCACCGCAATTTTTTTCTGCAACAGGGATCTTGCCATCAAGAATAACAAAAATTTAAAACGAGACAAAGACTGGATGACAATAGGAAGGCACTTAATAGGATTTTGGGCTACCACATCCTGCCAGAACAGCTTGTTTCCACTGTAGAATAGAGTATACCAGCCTCCGGAATTTTGCAGCAGGGATGTGGCAGCCTTCTTCCATGAGAAAGTCAATCAACTCATGTCTTGTTGATGGAGGTGGAAAATGCCGTTTCGCTAGTCATTACAGAATCTCCTATAAATTCTCAATTGGGTCCAGGTCTGAGAAAGCCATGAAGCACAGATAACATTGTCAAACTTGCCAAAGCACTGGATGACTAAACATGCTCTATGGATAGGGACATTGTCATCCTAGAAGACATCCCTTATAGCAGGAACAACATTCTTCATCATGGGATGAAGGTGATCACTCAAAATTATTAAGAATTTATTAGCACTGACCTTGCACCCTGCACCATTATAGAACCACCAGAATCCTTCACTTTTAGAACCAATCATTCAGATCTGTAGGCTTCTTTGTGGGTGCGCCACACATGCACTCGTCCGGTTTTTCGAGAGCGTAGTAAGGAATGATTCATCTGACCGTGTCACATTTCTCCACTGCTCAGTAGTCCATTAGCTGCACTCTTTGCAACACAGTACTTGCGAACATGCATTGCCGGGCATACTGAGTAGTTTGTGCACTGCAGCCCAACTATGCTATCTTGCTCTGTAGAGTTTGCAGTGGCCATTCTTGATGAAACTGCCTGTTTACCGGATCTGTAATTTGCAGTCAATCGATTTGCAGTCAATTAGGTGCTTGCTTGTATATCCTTGCACCTCAAATTAATGCAAGGACATCACGATCTGAGAGTATGTCATTCTAGCCACGGCTGCCCTTTGTATGCAAAGTCTTTCCCTCAGAGTTTCGTGCTGACATCGCCTTGGAAACTGTTCCTCCTGAAACATCAACAAGCTGACCTGTCTTCATCACTGAAGCGCCAGCCAAATGTACCCCAACAATCACCCGTCTTTCATTAAGTCACTGAGGGCCCATCTTCTTGCCCTGCTTAAAGGCAACCAAAATTACAAGCAACTAGGCCTGCCCAATATTTTTGCACTTGATTAAGCACACTGGAATGTTAATTGTTAAATTGTTCATTGCTAAAAGTAACCACAACTGTATGGAAGCACCTGCTTTCAGTACACTTTGTGTCCCTCATTTACCCTAGTGTTCCCACTTTTAGAATTTCTCCCTCAGTCAATACCCTGAAAAAACTATCTTGTTCACTGGTGTAACCTCACTACAGCTTACTACTCATTGGGCCGCTCGATGGTTCCTGAATAGGGTCTCATTCTGTCTGTAGCTTTGGATTGCCTGTACACCGAAATATTCCACCGACAGGCCGGAAAAGGTGCCAAGCTATGAAATTCCAAGATACGACGTAGGGTCAGAAATGCAATGCAACCTCATTCTCATTGACAACATCACAACACAGAAAGCGTTTACATTCGCAGTAATAATCTGATAATAGATCATTAAGGCAATAGTCCCATAGTGCAATTTCCATAATCAAAGAAAGGTCTTAATTGCATTAAGCAAAACCCAATTAACACACCAAGAGTTTTACCCAATTTTTCTGATTATTTGGGCATGTGTACACCTTTGTCTGATTTCTTTCGGTTTTCTACATCTGTGCATGAGCGCATACATAATTGGCTAGAGAACAACTTCACTGGATGCAGGAAGTATTTACCACAACAAAAGTGCAATTGCCATGTGCATTTCCAGAGGCCGAGGGGCACGCACTGTTGGGGTTTATAACATCCTTCATGAGATCACAAAGCTTTACAAATGCCCTGTGAGGCATCTGAAAATTCTCTCTCCATTCTCTCTCTGTAAATTCCTTTAACACCACTCTCTCCCTCTGTAAATTCCTTTAATACCTTCCCACCGGTCCCTACTTTGCACACACATCTCCCCGTGCACTTCAATAAAATTACTGTTGTTATTATTCCCAGTAATTAGAGTACTGTGTGCATGTAAACAGGCTCACAATCAATCTGTTGTGCGTGCCCATGTGTCATGTCATTAATACTGAGAACTCATCAGATCATGAAATACCTTCAGGCAATACAAACAAAAACTTATGTGTCTTCAACATTCATGGCCAGTGTGGAGGTATGGATAATGCTTATATATCATTACAATAGCGATCTGTTGGCTTCTTGCAGTGACACTAGAGAATGTGTGAGAACAAAAAGGTGATAACAATTAAAAAATAATAATAACATGAATCGTTTTACAAATATATTGATTTGGCCACACCATAAACAAAATGAAACAGGTCTTAAATAATTATTGCTAAATTTAGTTCAAAGCTATTTTATACACAGTTTTCAAATGATAAAATATAATTTGATGGCAGAGCTAAATAATTGACTGACATAATTCTTTAATGGAAAATACATTCTCAGGTATCTTTGGCTTAACTGCTGATTACCTCCATCCAGCTTGCAATAGACACACTGTGTGCTTCTCTACGGTAGAAGTTCCTCTGGGTGTGCCATATTTATGTGAAATCGATCCCACCAATGGAAAATTATGATCTAAAAGCACATTATTTACCAGATTTGCTGCGGTGAGGATGTAAGTCGGTCACAGCTGATGTAGCACGCGGCGTAATAAAGCGCTGGTCTGTATTACTTCCAGTGGCACTCTGACTGTTTGACCTCTGGAGAACAGAGACAGAGACGCAGCGCCGGTACAGGAGGGCTCCTGCTGCAGTCGCTGTACAGCGCGGCCCTTTCTGCCGGGGCCGGCTCTTCCATGTCTTTTCCTGCGCCCTCGGGGACCCCACACTGTCTGGTATTGATTTGTCTAGGAAAACATTGTTCTGAATCCTCTACCTCTGCACTCCGCGAGACAAATGCATTAATTGGGGAAAGAAAGCGCAATGATGAGATTGCAAATTCATATTTTGCCAACAAGAGGTCATTTATATTGTGGCTAAATAAAACAGAATATAAATATGGCTTCACCTTCTCCAAGAAAACCCCCAAAAAAATGTAGTCTTTGGTAAATGCAGTGCAGTCAGGGTCCAGCTGACCAATTGCATGCATGCTACTTGTCTGGTCATAGCCGTGGCAGGAAATGAAATGTGATTTAAACACCCAGTGTCATAAACAAGGCAGAGCCAAGATGAAGTCCTTTCCCATGAGCGCTTTCCAACAAAGGGATGCTCTGTGTCTGGGTGACGTGAGAGAAAGATCATTCTGAATGAATAACGCAGTGTTGCATTTACCATTCCTCCCAGCAGAGCCTGTTCACCTTATTGTTCTTCCTCACCTGTTCACTCTCCATAAGCATTCACCTGCCTCATTCACCCCACAATGCGCTTTGTGGGCTATGTCTATAAAATTATATAATTTCATTGTTCTAAACCAATGCGTGTCAAACATCAAAAACATTTTCACGGGCTTTCCTAATGGCAAATTTGCCAACAGTCTCTGATTGCTGTAGGGTGTTGTCCTATCTGTTTTTCATTTTTAATCTCAAAGGATTGGATATAATCTAGGTTGAGTAGAACCCATGAGAGATTTGTGTGTGTGAACCATGTTGTCGTTGTTTTGGTAAAGAGTGCTTTGTCAAAGAAGATTTGCTGCTGTTCTATAGTGGTGAGGAAAATTGGTCTCTGAACAGAGAGTTTACAGGTGTAGAATCTAAGCCATGTATATTTGCCCCAAATAGTAGACTTTGTATGTAAAAGACAGGAGGCAGATGTGCCTTATTCAAGTGATGACAACAGTGAGCAGGAGACTAGAGCGGATGTATGTATTTAATGCTAGCGTGACCTGATAGCACATAGTTAGAGGAACAATGCCTTCCTGAGGCTTTATGCCTAGTGTTCTGAGGCAGCTGCGTGTGTAGGAATTCTCTTCCCTGGGAGAGGAGAGATTCTATAGCAATAAATAAAGCATAAATCAAGACAGGAATTGCTCCCGTTTTGAAACCATTTTCTTACTGAAAAGCCTCATTGTGTTGTGTAAGCAAGGAGAGCAAGGAAACCAAAGTGAACGAGAGAGAGGGGAAGAGAGAGAGAGGGGGAGAGAGAGAGAGAGAGAGAGAGAGAGAGAGAGAGAGAGAGAGAGAGAGAGAGAGAGAGAGAGAGAGAGAGAGAGAGAGAGAGAGAGAGAGAGAGAGCCCAGCGGGGAACAATGGAAAGTAATTAATGATTCTGCTGTAGGAAGTTTGCCAGGCCAGAACAGAATAAAACAGGAATAAGAAGGAGGGGAGGCAAGAGAAAAGCTCCCTGTCAGCACTAACAGTCTCTCCTTCTGTCTTGTTTGTTAGTTCTATTAACAGTGCCTGGCACAAGACCACTACTGAAACTATAAAAGAAAAAAAGGCAGGAGGTATTCTCTTGTAAAATGTACTTCCTGTTTTTTCAGCCCACAATACAGGGTTAATGACAGTTGGAAAGTAAATGTGTGTGTGTGCGTGTGTGTGTGTCTGTGTGTGTGTACGTGCGTGCGTGCGTGGGTGTGAGTGTGAGAGAGGGAAACGTTATAGTGTGAAAAGCATTATCAGAAAAGCTACCAATTAATTTTAAAGGTGCTTCTAAAACAAAGCATAGCACCTCTAAAAATTAAATAAACTTATGACAGTATGAATCTATCCAGTCCTGCTTTGTACAGCATGGGCCTTGAAGGGTAAGCCAAAATTTCCCAGGGTCACATCTGAGTTTCACAGCAATCTTACAACGTTGAGTTTTGTGCTTGATATTTACTGGCCTCCCCTGACCTCAGCTACACTGTCTGCCTGCTAGTCTGCGTCTCATCCTCGTTTCGATGCATAAATGTGACAGGCTCCGTCTCTTATCAGCAGCCCTCTGTCTGTATGCCACAGATCTTCTTTGTAAAGATAAACATGATTAACAAACAGCGCACACAATACACGCTTTTGATGGCACAGAATAAGCAAGTTAGACAGCAGAAGAACGCTCGGGCTGTTCGGGGGATAATCCAGTGAAAACCCATGCTCAAATAGATCTGATTTCCCAATTATTTATTCATTGCCGTTCTAAGATTGCTGAATGAATTAAATTATCTGCTTCAATTTGATGAGACAAGTTGCAACTTAACCACAACATGCCGTCTTGAGACGCATAGTGGATTGGTGCTTGGGAGTCCATATGCACACAGACAAAGCTTTTTTCTTGGATCATCAGGATTGTATACATATATATATATATATATAGATATATATATATATATATTAATATATATTTTTGTGAGTTATCTAATGTTTGGGACAAAGATACATTTTTTTCCTTGATTTGGCTCTGTACTCCACAATTAAGTGCAGATCATTTGGTTTGACTATGTACAGTACAGATAACAGCACTTTTTAAACATAGTCCCTCCCATTTTAGGACACCGTAAATTTGTGGCACGTATTAATGTTATGTAAATATACTGTACGTATATATACATACACATGCAAGCCTGCAGTGAGCATGTCAATTGCCTTCTGTGCTTTTCTCCTTTTCACTGGCTCCTGATGCTTCCAGCTCCTAGCATCAATTGCTGGATCGGGTAACCCACCTCTAAATCTACCCTTAATCGTTCTGTGTAAACCTTGAGTACTGATCCAGAATCCTTTGGCAGAAACTGAGCGTGCGCTACCTCTGCTTAGAAATCTGCTTGCAGCTCACAGCTTCCGGTTCAGTGGTGATTATTCCTGAATCATTACCGCTGTGCCAGATCCCTAACGTTCACTGATGTCCCTTTCAATTACAAGCATATAGAAGCAATCAGGGAACAAGGAAATGCTTGAGTATATTAAAAACAGGTGCTTCCACACAGGTGTGGCTCATGTGTAAAAATGTTGGGTTGGGCTTCTTTCCAAAAATCACAGCTAGAAGAAGAGCTCTCAGTGATTTCACAGAGTGGCGATTAAACCTAAAAATGTACATATGCAAGTAAAGTTGTGCAAAGAACAAAGGCAGTGATCTAATGAGCATTGGAAAAGTCATATGGTTTCATACTGGATCACAATTCCCTCACCCACAGGGCAGGAGTGGTCACTGAATGATTTAATGAGAAATGATGTCTGTCTCGGTCTCTAGATCTTATCCCAACTGAACACTCCAGATATTCTGGTGAGGCACATAAGACAGAATTTTCCAATTCCACCAACAAAAACACCAATTGATGGATTTTTTTATGGAAGAATGGTGTCACATCCATCCAGTACCATTCCGGAAACGTGGAGTATAGATCCAGAACATATGCCATTCTGGCGGTTAGTGGCCGTCCAATGCCTGATTAAAACCCGAAACATTGTGATGGTGTTTCCTTTACTTCGGCACCCACATGAACATTGTAAGTGCGGGTACATTTCTCTGGTCCGCTGCTGAAGAACCATGAAGGATGCCACAATGAAGAATCACAGACAGTAATTATATTCATCATCAATTTTACAGTTTCCGCTTTTAAATCATATGCAGGGGTAGTGATGGGGTGGGAGCAAGACAGCACCACAGCAGTCAACACAAATATTTCATGCTTGGTGTTTGACTTTATTACATTATATACTGTACAACTTTAGAAAAGGATTAGAATATAAATGCTTTGTGTGAGCATCCGATGTGATTAAAGAGGAGGCGGGTGCAACTTTGATCCAGGTTCAGTAGCAAGAATATGTGGGAGGCCTAAATACATAGACAGAACGAACCGTTTTAAAATAAGTCAATGAGGATTATTCTTCATAGTGCCTGTGGGGGAATATATGCGTGCATTTCCTCTTCCTTTTCTACTGTTCAATCCCAGCATGTATATATTAAATACCTTAACTGCCATGAATTTCCAACTTTATCCTTAAGTATCAAGCATAGTATAGGTCAGGATGTACACCAGCTGAATTATTCACCGCACCACTGGATTAAGGGGAGCATACTGCATATGTAACTATTCAAACAAATTTAAAGGGCTATAGCTCTCCTTATTTTCTTCCAGGGTTACATGTTTCACATTACGTACATTTTTCAGATATTTGTATTGATGTGTTTTTTTTGTTTTTTGTTTTGTTGTAGCAGGAACTCAAGTCCCTGCCATGGTAGTCTGAGAAGTGTTCCACACAGTGCGGGGTGTAATCGGCTGAAACAGAAACGTTACAGGTTCAGTGAGAAGGAAATTCCACCAGGGAGCGCTATCACAGAGGAGTCTGATGTTTTCTCTCAATGAATCAGGTATTCAAATGGACCCCCCCCCCCCCTCTCTCTCCTGTCACTTCTGTCACTTCTCAATTGAAGCTTTAATACAAAGGGCAATTTGTTTTAAAACATCTTTTTTATGTTTCATAAAAAGTATATCAAAAGGAAATCGAGCCTTTTAAACAACAAGAATGCACATAAAAACATGGAATAGCCGGCCTCTTCCAGGCTCCTACAATAAAAATTTGATTCCTCTCCAACCCCCCACTTCTCTCTCTCTCTCCCCGCTCTTTTTTCTTCTCTCCCCTGCTTGAATGAATGGAGTATGGCACAAGCACAATGTACTCGTCTCCAAAGAATGCCAGCAATGTCCACAGTCAGCATGGGGCAGGCCGCTGCATTGGAAGTCTGATTGGCCATTCATTACATTGCAGGTTTCACAGTGTTGCCATGATGTTCTCCTTGCCTTTGGCCCTGGCTTTTATGGTGTTCCTCCTTCAAAATAAACAATGTTTGGGGATGGGGAAAGCCTGAAAACTCTCCACAACTTCCTTCTTATTCCAGGTTTCTGAGATACACACAGGAAATGTTTTTTCATTATCAGATCTCACGCACGCACACGCACGCACACACACACACACACGCATACAGAATGCATTGTACTCCCATAAGATTTCCTTCAATGATAGAGAAGTCCAACAGCGAAAGTGAAAGTAACGGTCAAGGGTGTCAATGTAGATTTAATTCTTATGTCCACAGAGCTTAATATTAACATGTTAATATTGAGATAAGTATACTATCCCAACACTACTGTGTATGGACTAGTCCAGTCATGTGCGGCTACAGCCAGGGTTCATTTTACTTCTGCAACAACAGCTTTTGTTTATTTGATTGAGGCCGCTGTTCGCACAGAACATCATCTTGCCGTATTTCGGTTGTAAATCAGCTGCTAATTGAAAGACTACTCTAAAAGCCGCTGGACTGAAGCCGCTCAGAGCCCTGAAATATCCATCTCTGATGTGGACAGACGCTTACTGATCAATATCTATCCTGCTCCTGGTAGCATTGGTTTTAGCAGAATGAGTGCTCCTTCAGTGGAATAGGTAAGAAACACTCCAGTGTTTGATATATGTGTTATTTGATTTCCCCGTTGGTTTTGTGGAGGGGTTTTTCGGCCGGTGTCCAATTTCACACTTGGGGGAGCGGAGTAAGGGGAAGGTCAGAGCTGTGTCAACACCAGCCGTATATTTCTGCTGATACCCACAGAAAAACAGAGACCTGGACCATACTTCTCCTTTGAACGAGTAACACTTTTTTTTTCTTCTTCTGTATGTGTTCAAGGTTTTCCCTCCCTGCCCGTGAGTAACGGTCGTCTAGTATCCGGCCTCCATGTCTCTCCGCTCTGTCTCTACACCGCTACGTTTAATAATCAATCAAGATGTTTATGGAGCTAAACCACTATTGGACCTTGCATGTCCCCAGAAGACCAAGACTACCAGGTTTCCTGAGCTCTAGCACTTAGTAAACATCCTCCAGCAAGTGGTTGGTTTATTACAGTACCTGAGTGAAATTACAATTCTGTTTTAGAAATATCCTACTTCAGGTAACTTAGTAGCACAAAAATAAAAACTCTGAGATCATTCCAACATGCTTGTCCCTTATGGGTGGTGAGATATGTGTATACTGGCTTAAAGACTGCCCTCCAATGAACACACACACACACACACACACACACACACACGCATACACATATCTGCACACATACACACGCATTGAGGAAATAATTATGTACTTTATCGTCATGGGAACTATAGCAGTCCAATATGGTAACGTTGGGAAGGCATGCTCATTTTTATTGTGAGAATGGTACACAACGAGAATACATAACAAGGTTATTCCACTTCTGCAAAATTACCACAATGATATTGTGTCAATATTTAAAATGTTATGGTGAATGAGTTCATTCATCACTTATTTTAAATAAATCAATCAACTAAAAAAATAAGTACCTCACAATCCCAGTTATAACATCACGTATAGTGTGGATAGCCACAAGAATTAATAGAATCTATCTTACACGCACACACACACACACACACACACACAAGTAAGGATAACAGGGTGGTGAGTGGAAAACAGAAAATAAGTAGTAGTTTGCATTCTCTTTTCAATTTCCCAGTGCGCTATTGCCTATTGCCATGTTTGTTTCCAAAGCAAACAAATAAAATCGTTGTTTACACTAAAGTTGAATTCTCTCAAGTCTCTCAGTCACTCGTACTTGCTCTCTGTCTCTCTCTCTCTCTCTCTCTCTCTCCCTCTCCCTCTCTCTCTCTCTCTCTGTCTAAGTAAAGCAGTATCATATACACTCTATTCCCTCTCTTCCCCTGCCCCTGGCTCCCCTCTCTTGGCTGGATGTCTGTAAGGTGTGACAGTGTCGTGCATCACACGGTCGGGGTGCTAAGCAGAGGAGATGAGAAAGGAGAGAGGCCTCGGCATTCTTCTATGCCGTTATTACCAGCAGTTGATCATGTCTTGGCTTTGGATTTTGCCAGGCCATCCTTCTTTACTGTTTGCAGAGTCTGAACAACATCATGTTCTGAAGTATAACAGAATCAATATCCTGGAGGGGTCTGAAACAGAATTCCCTCTCTGAGAGTGAAATTAGATACTGCTGTTAGCTGTGTGAAATAATGAAATGCCCTCCCACACTTACCAACACCACCAGCTCAGCCTCCCCAGAAAACTCAGGAGGCTGCTTGGATTCGCCATTGACATTATTTGTGCGTTGTAAACGTGATCACAAGAAAAAAGGAATTATTGAAATGACTTAATTTCATGGCCTTTCTTTTTGATTCGCAGTATAGGATTTGGCATTAAACCATGTAATGCTCTGTTTTCACTGACTGAAAAAATATGGAAACTGGGTGCAGATATTAAAAAGACTCAAGTACCTGTCAGCCCTCTCCCCTTCTCTTTCTCTCGTGTTGTTATTCCCCAGATTATTTGGCCACCCCATCGCGGGCGTATAGGGTTACATATCCACCACTGAGCTGTGCAAGCGGAGCAGAATTACTCGCGAGCTGGCATCGGGGAGACGGGATGGAGCCAGATCCGCCGGCAGGGCACAACGGATGGACTGACCTATTACTCACCCCCAGCGCTTCCTCCGGTGAGATCACCCGCCACACCTCCCTGCTCCACACATGGGCCCAGTCTGCACCGGCAAGGCTTCCCTCTCCCAGGCTGAACAAGGGCTCTTAACTGGGAATGAAATACTGATCAGGAGCCCAGCTTCTGGAGGTACATTCGATACCAGTTTGAACTGCCCAGCAAGAGCTGTGTGTGACGTGGGGACATGGTGTCATCCGTCTCTAGCCACTCGGTGCTTCCATCCTTTTTTAATCTGTTGCCCAGTTGCCATAAGGATAGGAGTGGGGGAAAAAAACAATTTATCTGCTCATTTGGACACCACCTGTGCATCCTTTCATCCTGGTTCCCCCTCAGTTTGCAATCCGGAGCAAAGAAGGCCTTGAAATTATCTGCAGGAAGTTTATGGAAATCAGTGCGAGTGAGAGCTGCAGGTGTTGACAGTGCTGATAGTGAATGCAAGTGGCCCTGGCCTTCTGAGCAGTAGCATGCCTGTTGAGTTTCTACACTGAGTCAGTGTTGAATCTACACTGCAGAAGGTACAAAGATCAGTGTTTTGAGATAATATTTGTGTGAGATGACATTTCATCCTGCTTCTATAAAATTAAGAAAACAATTTATCATTCAGTCTATAATACTCTGGCAGGCTATGCGGCAAATTATCATAGTGGCAACACTCTGTGTTCAATGTATAGGGCTATGGGCAGTGGACGATTAGAAAATAGCAGACATTAAAAAGGCTAATTTTATTGCTCTTTTTCAGTCAATGTATGGCAGTGCTGTAAAAAACAAAAAATATTCCAAAAATGGAATTCATAGTCACCACAACTTTATTTTGTAAGTTATTGTATTATTAAGTGATGTTCACAAAGTCTATGCTTTTCAACTTCTGACTGTTCACACTGTGACCCTAATCCAAGTTTCAGATAATATTTATATATGCAAGTGGACAGTCTTTTAATTTGTTGTCTTTTGCTGTCGAATAGGTGCTGTCCACAGCCGCAGATTTCCTTTGCTCCGCCTTTGGTTTTGTGGAGGTTAAAGAATTACCAGGAGCAGATGTGGTGTCATGTGTGTTTGACCAGCCGAAGCTGAGGCTGAAAGACAGCAACAGCGAGAGCTTCCAGTCAACACAGCCGCTGAGATCTGGGAAGCTGTCTTTCCTTAGCTCATGAGTTAGACTCAGGATAAGTGAAGGGTCACCACAACACTGACCTGAGTGAAACTGAACAAGACAGAGACTCTGAGTCTGGCTGTTTTCTTCCAAATATAGTTGTGTTAACAGTACACTGTGTGAACACCATTTCTGGCCTCAGTACTCCTCAATTTAGAAAAAAGTTGTTTTGAAAAAGCGGGCCACTATATATCATTACATATAACGCGAGGTCATTTTTTAAAATCTAAGACCATCTCTGCAATCGATTGTGGTTTTTTGCATGCTACAATTATTTGATTGACTACACTTTTCCCTCACCTCCAGTTTCTCAAGTGATCTCATACTGGGCAAAAGAGAATTACTGTGGAATCTCAGTGGGTGCTAACATTGCTACACTCCTAGCCCTGCTTGGGGATTTTGTTTGCCTTCATTACTGGGAGGTTACAAACAAACCTGGATTATATTGCCCTGGTGAGAATCCCGCGGAGAATGAGGATGTAGTAGTCTCATGCCTGAAGGATGTGTCTGTGGGGCTGCAATTTCTTCAGTAACCCTGTATTGATTCCTGCTGCTGTCCTTATCAGCGCATCTGCTTTCTACCAACATGGAAGGGTATAACAGAGAGGGAGGGAGGGAGGGGAGGAGGCAGAGAAAGAGAGACAGAGAGAGAGATTCCATAGAAGATTATTATAATTTCAGTGTTGGAGTCTCATGTTCATTGGTTAAAATATATTCTCGTACGCAATGCTATTTTGGCAATATTTGCTTTGGGAGTATGTCAGTATTTCTTAATGGGTTGTGCATACCTCAGTGTGAAGCATTGCCCTTACAGAGTAACAGAGCAGGCGCAGAACATGGCATGAGGAAACAGATGACATCATCGATCCAGACCTCATGGACTGTTCTTTCCTTCCAACACTAAAGTGTCCTGTCTTAATCTGTCCTGTGAGACATGCCAGAATTCAATCCAGGATGGGGGGGGAGGGGAGTCATCAGTTACTACTAAAGAACACCAGCATTATTTTTAGTAGCTCGTGTCCAGTTCTTGATTGCACAATCTATTAACTTTGTTTAATTTATTCACCATTCAGCCTCACAGGGGACAGATGCAAGGCAGCTATGGAATGGGAAACACATGAGCAGTGAGGGGGAAAAGTTGAACAGTCAAAGACATGGTTCGTCACAGGGTAATGTGGCAAATAGCACATGAGTGTATTCATTCCACTGTGATGGTATATGCAGAACTGATATGGATGTCCTTAGTTTTCCTTTTCTCTTAATACTACAGTCATACCACAGTGTGTGTGTGTGTGTGTGTGTGTGTAGGTGTGTTTGTGTGTGTGTGTGTGTGTGTGTGTGTGTATGTGGGGGTGGTGAGGGGGGCTCATGTTATTTGTGGTAGGTGGTCTTTATGATTGTTAATCTCTTCGGGTTGGGAGGGGAAATAATCAAAAGAAAAGATTCAGGATTGTTCCACTGGCAAAGACTTCAATACACAAGGAAAGTTAATTTTTTTTCTCTTGCTAATAATTTTGATTATTTTTTGTGTGCGTGTGTGTGTGTGGTGCTCTTCCCCACTGTCTCCCGAACAAAACCACGGTGATATGGAGCAGAGTGTGTGCTGTCTGACCTTGATTGGTGCGGAGGGTGGCGGGTAAATAGATTACACTGAGGTTACCTTGACAACTGTCTGTGCTGATTTTGGCAATCTCTGGGCCTGGGGAGAGAGAGACGAGAGAGAGGGAGAGAGAGAGAGAGAGAGAGGGAGAGAGAGAAAGAGGCACAGAATGAGAGAGGGAGAGTGCAAAGAAGAGGCAATGTGGAGGGAAAAAGAGAAAGAGGGAGAGGACATTGGCGAGGCAGAGAGAGGGCGCGCGCAAGAGAGAAAGAGTGAACGAGAGTAAGCGAGAGAGGGAGAGAGAGAGAGAGAGAGAGAGAGAGACTGCCAGGCTTGGAATTCCTCTGACTTCATATTAATCATTAACACAATGTTCCCGAGAGTGCCTGCCAAGCTAACATGGAGAAAATTCATGAGGCATTTTTTCTCCTCATGTCTCTCTCCTTACCTCTTCTTTGCCATTCCCCCTCTCTCCTCAGTGTCATGGTACACATTTCATGGATATTTACTAGCACTGTTGCTGTTGCTATCAACAGAAGGAAATGATACAGGGAAATAAATTGTTGCAGAGATTTTATTACCCTTCCTCCCCTCCCATTTGGATTTTCTAGACAAATTTGTGCACTTATGAAATAGGATGTGCAGGCTGCTTCATTCTGCATTTCCCTTTTCTGTCTCACTTCCTTTGTGACATAATGCCCTCCATGCCAAATTGTAATGTCAGCCCTAAAATTGAGCTCAAAACTGTCAACTTAATTTAATGAGCTGTGCACTGAGTGAAGCAATTTGTTACTACATTTTGGCTGGACTTCTCTCCGGGCACCTGACGTTGGCTGAGAGGCACTTATTTTACTCAGTTAGTTAAATGTTCCTGAATCTTCCACCCTCAACCCTAAGGAAATAAGTGGATTTACAGCTATGTGTCTGTCTAACTTTATGAAGTTCCTCTTAAATCCTATTAGGCCATTTCTCACTTAAAGCACAGCTGTCTTTGAAATTGATTAGATATTTTGAGATTGTATGAGCAGACAGGAACCTGTCCTATTCCTGAATCTCAATGAAAGTTGGACAGTCAAAACTCTCGGTCATAATAAACATAACAATACAATGTATTTGTGCATTACCTTCCAAACAGCAGCACCAATGTGATTTACAGACGAGGATTAAAAGAAAAAAGTTGAATTCTCTGGGCTTGTGACACGCTGATAAGTTAATTCTGCCATACTCTCGATGGAAAATAAAACAACGGCATAGTGTTTTTCAGAGCTGCATCTTGGCTTTATTTTTAACCTCCTTTGTAAGGGTGACATCACTTTTTAAATAGATTGTGGGAGGAATAACTGTGTGTATTGAGACGGATTTTGGTTTTAGTTTTTGACAGTCCCACTTTGGGAATTCTTGGCAAATCGTGCATTGGTGCGGTATTGTAATTGTGAAATCACTTCATGTATGACTTACAAAGACTGTAATACTAAGTTTTAAGAAACTACTATAACAGACTGCTCAAACCAACCCCCCTCCAAACCTTTGTCTTGAAAATTGATTCTGAAGTTGGTATGATGGATGCTGGAACAGAGAATCATCACTGTGAATCCATTACTGACGATGTAACCCAATGCCTCTGGAAGAGGCTGGAGGAGTGTCTGAACACTGCAGATTGCTATCAGTGTGGGATAGTGGTGTTCACCTCATACCATCTGCACAACAATGGGCCCGAGTTTGCAGAGGGCAGGAATGCACTCTTGACCTGCAGGCTGGAAAAAGGGTTATGACCCTGAACTTTTGGTAGGTGGATTGTGGAGCCACGCTATACTGCAGAATATATTTTACATGCTGCTGGTAAACCCCTAGTTCCATTAAACAAATACACTAATGAATTGTCATTAATTTATTAATGAATTTGTTTGTTTATTTATTTGTTTGTTTGTTGTGTATATGTTGGGGTGGGGGGGGTAATGGTATGGTGTGAATGTTCTGCTCTAACACTCTCAGAAGAAAGGTGAAAAGGAGAAAGGGTTCCAAAAGGCTCCTCTGTGTCTCCATAGAAGAAACCTATCTGGTTCAAGGATTCTTTGTTGAGCAAAATTGTTTAATCTGGGAGCGTTCACACTTTTCACACCTACCAGAGGGTTACCCTATGGAGACATGCCAAAAAAAACTTTTTTTTTGAAAGTGTCCCTGGTATTGAGAACCAAACTTAGGTATGAAAAGGAAAACACTTTTGAGTTTTGTATCCTTCAGTAATTCACCTTGTAATAATTGCTTCAGTCCTTTAAAATATAAAAAGCAGTTCCTGTTTTTCACTGCATTTCACTCAAGTGGACTCCTTCCTTTACACCAATTCTCTGCCAATTAAATGGCATGCAACCCACTATTTAGTCGTCATTGCTCAGCCCAATGTGTCGCTACTGTATGTGCACAGATTTCCCTAAAAAACACAACCTGAGTGTATTTAAGAGCATAGGTATGCTTGTGTGGATGATTAGAAGTATGTGTGTGTGTGTGTGTAAGTTTCGGTGTGTGCGTGAATGTATAGGTGTGTATATGCATGTGTATGAATGTACACGTGTGGGTATGTCAGCGGATCGGTATATGTGCCGGTGTGTGTACCTGTGCATATATCTATGTGTGCATGTGCGTGTGCGTGTGTGTGTGTGCGCACACGCACGTGTGTGTGTGTGTGTATTGCAGGGCTGCTGTAATGTGAACCATTGTGACTCCAGGTGCAGAAAGGCGATCAGCGGGGATGGGGCTGGTGTGACCTCCCCCAGCGCGAGGCGCAGAGACCCAGCCTTTGTGCTGTTGCCAGAGACCCAGCGAGCTTCCACAGGGGCATTGTCCCCCCCCCATCCCCACCCCCATCGCCCCCCTCGCCAGCTGTAGTGAGAGACAGAGAGAGAGAGAGAGAGGCAAAAAGAGGGAGAAAGAGCCTCAACTGGGAGAAAGACCCACTGCAGTATCACAGAGCCTCATTTTGAGTCTGTCAAGGTTGCAAGGCTGGAGCTTTTAAAATATAGGTATTACATCCACACACTTGATCTTTGGATATAATATTTGCATGCCTGACCTTGAGATTGCTGAAAATACAGCATGCAAAAGTTCATATTTATCAGAGAAACTTCAAAACAAAGTGAGAGGGGAGGCCCCCTGGGATGCCCCTCCCCCCTGTAAGTTTTCCCTGCAGCGGATATTTTTCTACAATTGCCTTTGCCCATTTTAGACCATGTCATACAGGTGATCAAACTTCAGCACAGATTTATTTAAGTAGCGTCTTTTTTTTCTTCTTTTTTTTAAAAAAAAAGGTTATTTTGCAATTCAGTCCTTTGGGGGGAAAAAAGCTTGTTTTTTTCCCTTTTATCTTTGGTGTATGATGTGGTGTAACTATACAAAATTATCTTATTTTCCAGAAATTTTGCAAAAGAACAATCTACTTAACTAGAACTTGATTGTGAGGAATAGTGCCAACCACTGGTAAGTCTTAGTTCTTAGGGATCTTTTTTTATATAAAATAATTTTATCAGCCTCCCCGCCACCACACAATAATAATAATACTAATAATAACTAAATAAACACACACTTGAAGAATCTTGAGTCTGCCTGTTAAAAACCAAACCTGATGATTGAGCTTGACGTCCAATCATTTCGACACCTCAGCCGAGGCATGCTGAATATATTAATGTTTGTAGTATTTTTTAAATCACGGTTTTTCGTGTGATCCTCTAAAATGACGTCATTTGGTTGAGCGTGACCATGAGTCCAAGGAGTCTGGCAAAGAAGTGGGGTGCTTCCACTGCATTTGCAGAGATAGAGATGATATCTAAATAAACTTTGCACTGTGAATATGTTTTACTGAAATCCATCTCTGGCGCATAAAAACGCTACTTCTTTTGTCAGTGGTACCTAGGCAAGTGAGCACTTGCGCAAACCTCACGATATCAAAAATGCGTAGTTCAAGCTATTTAATGAGCAAATATGAAGCTGTATCGTAACAGAACTTGTATTTGAAATGTTCTGAACAAAGTCCTATTGTAGCGGTCACGCCTAAAATATTAGGCTATTATCGATGTATTTTGCATACTACTGCACTAACTTGCCCTTGTATGCGCTAAGTGTAGCCTTCAAAAGATTATGATTGATGGTTTCCCACTATTACTGACCCCAGTAGCAATAGCTTATCCCGCGCTGTTTTCTTGGCAAGGCTACTGCGTTGCGATATTTGTGTGACGGTCTTTATCGTTCATCCCTGCCGGTCATTAAACTTAATTAAAAAAAAAAAATTATACAAAAATTAAAAAAAACAATAATTCAGCCTTTGCCTAGCCCACTATCTTCAAGAAATGGAATGTCCCTTTAAGACTGAAAACCTAGTGTGTAGTGGAACAACTGCGTCTCCTCCTCCGTGACATCGTGCAGGATATCATCCTATCGCCGAAGTTACTCCGCCTCCGGAGTCAGGAAGCCAGAGAGGGCGAGCTCGTAAGTGGCCGCGTTGTGTGGAGATTGATACAGTCATTGTATCATTATTAGACGAATACTGCTACCGTGGGGATGAACTTACATGATACTTAAAGAGAACATAAGATTCGATTTATTTCGCTCAGTTTTAATTGTTGGACCCCCTTCCCATTCCCCCACAACAGGTCAAACAAACTGTGTGGTTTATTTATTTTTCAGTTTAAATCAACAATTCTTTAGGATCCTGTTGCTTTAATTTCTTTGTGTGGAGATTCACATATCGAAACAAAAGTGGATTTAACAGAAGCCGCGTTGACCAACACCACTCCAAGATGCTCTTGGTGTCCCAGCGGCTAGACGCACCTCGCATGGAGCCACTAGTAAGTTAATGGGTTTTTAATTATCGCATGCACCGGCGGTAATTGTTGATGGGTGGTCTTCCACTAATTTAATGTTTGTATACAGGACTTAATTTGCTATACTTAATTACCACAGATCCCTGTATTGGCGTGTTGTCTACATTTGAACACGCTTACGGATTCTACGGCAATTTAGCCTATTATTTACGCAATTGTATTTGAACTTATTTTAAAGATGTGGCATTCAGGCGAGATGTCACTCCCTCTCTACAGTAGCATACTCGGTATCAGCATTTTAGAACACGAACGGGAAATCGTAATGTTTATGTTTGAGTTGCATATTGCAAGATTAGATCGCTCGTTTGAAAAGAACATTAAATGAGAGTAACTTGCTCCCCTTTATCTCTCTCACGCATACAAAGCATAAGGAAGTTACACTAACTGCTTAAGCCTGATGTTCACGATTAAGATGAATTGAATTTCAGAGTCTTTCTGAGAGTGAAACATTCAGACCCATCCGTGGTTCAGTGAACTCGCACGTTGGTGTGTTGTTTCTAGAGTAGCCTAATTTCGTTTGTCAAAGGATCTGTGTAGCTGCCGTCGCTTTCCTGTAAATGTTTGTCTGTGCTCCGAAAAATATTCCCGTTTGAAAATAACACCGATGTTTCCGTCTGTGTGAATGTGTAACCTAACTGTAGCCTGTGTCCTCTAGCCTCTTGAAAATAAAGCAAAACCGTCACACAGTGAAACAGCATGTGGTCTGCTTGTTCGGAATTTAAAACCATTTATCAGAGCAGTGAATGGGATCTCTGTGGGCGATCGCAGTAACAAAAGACGGTCTGAAGTGTTGGGTCAGCGGATTGCTGTTGTGCCTTTAATAACAACAATTATATTAATGATAATATGGAATTGTATGGTGGAATGATCGTATGGTCGCACAGCCGTGTTATTAAACAATTTTGCGAATTCAGAGAGATGGGTGAGAGAGATGGGGGTTGAAATCGCATTGACACGAGGAAATGGGAGACAGGCTGGTGTCTCCAGGATTAATTCAAACTGCCAGAATAGGTAATGGGATTAACTAGATGGTAGAGGGCCCCTCTTCTAGCTCCATCATTCATTAAACGAAGAGACTGGATCTAACCCTAAACGCATCGCTATATTAAGATCCCTGGAACGCGTAAATCGGGTTGAGCAAGATAGGCATTTTTTCCAGGTTGATACTCTTAATGCGAATGTATTAAAACCATTGTGTGGCTTGTCTTTGCGATCGATAATCACAACCAATTTACTGAACAGCCAAATGAAACCTCTTAATCAGTTGTGATTTATAAACCACCTCTTCTTCGCTCTGTTCAACTTTGAATTGGCTTTCCTTAAATACAATTCCGAAAGGCTATTTTTTACGTAGCTAGAAAGGTTAGTATGTTTCTCCGCGACCCATGTTTCACTGCTCCCTCCCCGTAAAATCTTACTGAAATAGCCTACAGTTAATGAAAGTAAGTAGTTGCTTCGAGGGGATCAAAGGTCACAAAAGGGAAACACACTGTTGAATTCCACGATTTTATCTCTGACAACGTTTACCATTACTTAGTTTCTAAGACGCTAGTAGGCTACATTATTATTAAGGGTACGTGAGGGTTAACGTTAAGTTTGCAGCTGCGAGCAAACCGTGGAATGCGAGAAACTGAACCAAGAATGCGTACATGTGATCCATGAGAAGTATGCAACTAGCTTCGGGAATTCTTTGCCCTTTAGTGTATGGTTGCTGAATGAAAAGACCAACTTTGTCCGCGTGCGTTGTGCGATCATTCGTGTGATAAAAGGACTTGTGTTTGGTCACGTGAGAGGGCACTGGCTCAGTTCAGTTGTATCAGTCCGTTTAAGTCTTTTAACCATATAGTCTAACCATTTAATTATGTATCCTGGCCCTATACGTGTACTATATTATTTTAGCCTCACTGTGAGTGCAGGACATTTAAAGAACAACACAGAGAGCTCTCCTCACTGTGCAACACTTTATCATAGGAGTTTCAGATTATTCTGAACATTTCAGTGAACCAGGTGATTATAGTGAAAATGTGTGTTAGTCTATTATGAGTGAACATTTAATTGATCTAACAGCTCTGTCATCTAAACCTCCATAGTGAAGTCTTGAGCTGTAATGAAAAGACTGTGCTTGAAATAAAGGTGATAAGGTTTACTTGCTTGGCTAATTCCACTGTTGACCTCTGCCGACACTACACAGAGCAGAAAATTATGTGATCATTAATTATAATAATCAGCAATAGCCTACTGCAAACTATCATTGTTTTCCTTTTACAATGGGCAGGTTATGCCTTGATTTGATGCCATAATGGAATATATGGGGTTAATGTGGGAAATTATCCAAATCCACAATTAAGAGCATTTTTTTTTCAATACTTTTAGATTTTTAGCAATAGACTATACTTGTAGTGAGTCTTTTCCTGCTAGATTTTTTTTAGATGGTTCTCCTCCAACCTCACTATGTCTCTCTCTGTCTGAACTGGTCCGTGGCCAAATTAGTCATCAGGCTTTGAAGTCGACGTTAAAGAAAATACTCAACGGTGGAATGTGGGATTGCTTTAGAACTCTTATTGAATGTGCCAGTGTTTCAGTTGCGGTAATATGAGCATCTGTGGGGCTTGTCCGGGTTGGATTCCACCTCAAAGTTATGTTAACCAAAAACAACAACAACGAGAAAAAATCGTACTTTCATCTTTCGGACGGTCTTAAAGGATGAGATCATTGAAGTATTGGCTTTTTAGAGTCAAGGGTTTGTTAACTGTTTTACAGCTGCCTTGTCCATTTAAGTGAGAAAATAGACTAAACTCAAGCGATTAGCCAGTATGACCACTCGTATACCTATGGATCTTTTGGGTATATTGTGGGGCGTTTTCTTTAATTTGTAGAAAATGTGTGGTGCATTTGAAGCGAACATCATCTTTTCCGAGTGGGTTTTGCGCAGGGGAAAGGATGGGAAATGTGCTGATTTGCAGTTGTGATGTGCCATATGGTGGCTCCCCGAGAGGGAGGAACGGGGGGCAGGGAAGAGTGATGGGGAGAGATGGAGAAAAAGAGAGGTTGGAATGGCCTTGAATGTGCTTGTCCGACCAGCTGTTCTCTGGCTCCATGTGAAAGGAGCCACCCGTACCATCACGGTCATAAGTTGTGCCCTGGCGCACCGTGTGCAGGCTGACTAAGAGACGGACGAGAGCGACCCTGGAACATCGCTGGACGTTTGGTTGAGTTGCTCTCATCCTCCACGTTGTTTTAGCTATTGCTGAACAAAAGCAGTGGACGCCGCTACCCCCCTCTTGTAGAGTATCAAAGTTGTTTGAGACTGAGGAACTAACAATACACTTCAGTTTACTATTGTTCCTGGGTTTCTTTTTTAAACAATTTAAATATGGAGCAAACTAGCTACAAAACAAGAACATGTGGGGAAAAATATGATGAATGGATAATCAGAACTACTGTTTCTTTACTTTCTCACAGCAGTCATAACAAATGTTACATTTTTAACATAAGAGTTCCCAGGCATTCAGTGATGTAATGATGTTTATTCTGTTTTTCTGAGAAAAGTTTCTAGTATTAGCTGAGATCTCCAGTACTTCCCATGGCTCTCCAAAGTTGTGGCTCCGGCAACAGTCTTTAGTTAAACTCCACTTGGACCTCCACATGGGCCTTTGCAAAATTCCTCCCTTGAAAACCGGACGTCAGTCACTTCTCCATCCACGATTGCGTTTGACATAAAAAGCATCGCAAATCTGGACAACAGTTGCTTCAGGTGCAACAGCAGCATCATTCATTCAACTGGAGTGCAAATTTTTATCAGGTGTGCAACTGAAAAGTGAGCCATCATCTTCCTTATACCTTTGGTACTGCAAGAGTATTGATATTTCATTAGTTGGTGAGTTGTTAAGGCATGTGTACAGAGTAAAAATGAAGTTGCACACAGGGCCTGATCTGCCCCCATGCTACACCACATGACAGAAGTAATAGCAGGGCCCCATCTTTGCTGGAATGGGTGTCTGCCAGAGTCTAAAATGGGCAGGTTTGAGAATTCAGACCTTGTTTAAGACAGCAGGGCCAGCATCCCTCAGTCATTTCCTGTTTGTACCTTATACTTCACATAGTGTCTAGTCAGGACCTGCACCCCAATAGGAAAATACCTAGATGATAAGACGTGTCCAGTCTCTCTGTCGCACATGCACACACGCACGCACACACACACACAAAAATGTGTGAAAGAATGGGTTTGTTTTTGTTTTTTCTTTCAAAGAATGTCTGTGAGAACATCATTGTGATCCAGACCAGGGCTCATTTGTTAGTGCTGGGGATCCAGTCCGCTGTCCTCCATGCCTGCCATGGGCGGAAAGAATGTGTGCAAAGTGGACTCAGGTGGCAGGAGAGCTGCACACTTGCATGGTCAGAGACCCAAGGGGGAGGGAAGGTCAGGGGAGGAGAGAGCCAGGAAGTGCAGGTGTGGTGGTGTTTTGGGTTGGAGCCTGGAATTAGTCTCTCAGTTTTTCCTGCTGCCAGTCAGGATGAACGAGAGTGTGCTGTGTGGGCAGGAGAAAGGGAGTGTGGGGGGAGAGTGCGTCACTGTGACTATCAGGCAGCCCCAACCAGGAAATAACAGTGTTGCCAAGGGATCAAAAGCAAACAGCAGCACACTCCAAATATCAGGTTAGTTTTCCTCTATCCACAAAAACAGCGAGTCTCTTAATGCAGCTCCGTGCCCCAGCCCCTGTCCTGAGTCAGTCCGCAGTTTCCTGGGCTGAGATATACACAGAAACTTTAGACACCCGAGTTTTAGTTTGGTGGTAAGTATGGTCAAGCACTGGACTGACCTTTGATTTGTTTGCAGAACTGAAGGAAAGTTGAGACACTTGTCTGGGTATAGTTGTTCTTGTGTGTGTGTGTTTGCGTGTATATGTGTGTGTGTGTGTCTGTATTCATGAGTGTGTGTTTTTCTGAAGTGAAGAGCATTTAATCTAAGTGCTTCTCCAGAGGCTTAATCCCTTCAATTTTAATACCCTGTATTTTTATCTGAACAAGGTGGGCTGAACACTGTCATTACTTCACCACTGAAGGACCTCCTCAGTTAACCAAGGCAGTAAATACATGAATAAATAGTGCATAAGACAAGCATGATTATTCAGTTTTACAAGGATGTGTTACTGTTAAATAATTTTAATAAGTAGAGATCAGCTACCCCCATGTCCCAGAAAATAAGAAAATAACTTTCTTTGAAACTGTGTAGTTCATCTTCAAGATCTTAGTGCCTGGTTTTTCCACATAATATGCATTCGGCCCTGCTTCAGTAGTTGTCCAGTGTGTGGTTAAAAACTGTAACCTGGACAGATTATGGCATCCTTGCCTCTGTCCATGCACCTGCCCCCCCCCCCCCCAACCCCAGCTCCTGGGGTTTTTAATGGGTCTTATCATATCTTCTTCCTCCATCTACCTAAGAAATGCCTAGGCTAACATGACCCTGGCTAAGGTCAGCTACCCAGCAGATGGTGTACACCAGCAGCTACCCCTGTCCTCCTGGGTTCATGCTGTCCTGTTGTGGACAGCCACATGGCCAGATTTTGATGACCTAAATGAGCTTTTTGACACCCCATGGTCCTCAGAACCAGCTTAAATTCAGTGATTGTGCCCTGGTGAGGACCAGTGTTGCCTCCTGTTCCCCTGTGAATACAGGCACTGCCAGCTCCTGCACCCCTCAGTGAAGGCAGTAGAGTGCAGTTGAATGGCGTAATGAAAGGGCTTGTGTCTACACGGGAAGTCAGAGCAGACGCGTGCTTCGGAGTGTGGGTGCGGGCTACTACTGTTGTGCTGAGCAGCAAATGGATCCTGTTTCCTCTCCAGCCCGGGTTGCATTCCCATTGTTCCAGGAACATCCGTGATTCCAAAGTGCCCTTTGCTGCGAACCCTTTGATTGGATGTGACTCCAGCGTTCTGCTCCGGCCGATAGCCGTCTTCATGACAAAACAACCTGCAGTTATGGCTGCTGCTGAAACAAAGCTCTGTGGCCCTTCTTATGGATCCTGCCCACTGTGTTAAAACGGAATAAGCTCTGTGTGTCCATTGAGCTCACTCTAAAGAACTGTTGGGGAACTTGTGGCAGAACAGTGGAGTGATTCTTCTGTACTGGCAGATCTTCTGCACTCTCTCTCTTACTGCTTCTCTCTCCCTCCCTCCCTCCCTCCTTTACTTCATCTCTCTTTCCACCATCCTCCATGCTCTTGATTTTTTTCCACCTCAGTCCTTTTCACACTCAGACACACGTACAAAATAATCATGAAAATGTTCTTTTCCCAGGCTTGCCCCATGCTGTGTAGAAATCAAGATCGAGAAAATGTATACTACATCTTACACGTCTTTCCGGTGTTTTGCACTCTAAATGCTATGCCATTGGTGTCATGAATACACACACATGTACACACATGCATATATGTATGTGTCTGAGGGAGAATAAAAGAGAGAGCGAGAGAGAGAGAGAGAATTTGTGTGCTTGCTTGTGTGTGTGTGTGTGTAAAGAAATGACAACCTCTCCCACCTTCCCAGTGCTGGATGTTACATTCTGGGTGTTTTGCTTAACCAATAGGAAACACAGACCCGGTTTGAATCGATTGAATATTGATCAATAACTCAGTTTTAACTGATTTTGGGTGGGTTAGATTGTCTGAGGCTGCCCTCAGGCATCAATCATTTACAAACAAGGCCCCAAACACTGCTCATGATTGCTCTGCTCAACTGGACAGTGCAGTAGTGGCCACGCAGTGGAATTAGACTCCTTGTAAGATGCATATTTCTATTTATATAGCTCTACTCTGGAAGTAGGACTGTGATGAAACTGCTTGCAACATCCTCTAGTAATCAGTGATTAGGAATGAGGAAAATGGGGACACTAAGAACTTGGTGGAGGGCGCGAGATTTGCTATAGAAGGAATAAAACAGGGCTGTTCTCGTGCGACCCATCTGATTGGCTCTTGATGCACACTGGCAAAGCATAGAACCTCTCTGTCTGTAAGTGCTGCCTGCCATGACTCCCAACCCCCATACCCCCCCCCCCATCCCCCCATGTTTTTTTCCGCCAGTCACGTTCTATTTCACGGCGCTTTTGAAATGCACTGTGCTGCAAGTGATACCAGGGACCGGAGCACGCTTCTGAAAACCAGCGAACATTGTAGCGCTCGCTGACTGCAGGGTGCAATAGAGAGACACTGTAGGGGTGAGCGTGTGTTAGACAGCGCCATATGTCAGCTGCAGGAGATGCGCGTGCACACACACTCGCGCACACACACACACACGCATACACACACGTATTCGCACGCTCACCCACTCTCTCCATGATCTATGGCCCATGCCTGCCAATGTAGTGCTACCCAGCATTCCCTGCGCCACATAATGCACTCGTTCCCAGGAGCAGTTGTCGTAGTAACCTTGGCAGCATCGTTCAAGTGTGAACCTGTCTTTCTCACAGGGCTACAAATGGAAGAATGTGTAAATTATTAATCAATAGAAATGGGAAAGGGAGGACATAATGTATTTATTCATAGCATTTCATATATCTATATATGTATTTATATACTGTAGCCCTTCAGAAAATGTGTATGGTATATGAATAATTTGTAGCTAATATGGAGAGGTGACTGTTTCTTTTCATCTGTCAGAAGTCCTTTAATGCATTGTTGCAGATCCATTACTGTTTTTGTTGTCGTCTCAGTCGTGTGCTATTCTAGGTCACCCCCCCCCCTTTCCCTGTGTCATCCATTAACGAAGTGCTGTTGCTGGTGTGGGGCATGTGGAATGTGCAGCATCGTGTGGCTCTAACAAGGTGTCAGTGTGGCAGTCTCCACATGCATCTGAGCGCCTGAGGAAACAAAGCATGCTGGGAGGTGGCCGGGGGAAGTGGGGGGAGGGGGGTGTGGGTGGGGTTAAGGCGGATCAGGTTATTAGCAAGTAATAAAAGGAAACAAACCAAATATACTTGGCAGCAGTTACGGAGGAAGCAGCTTTGTTTTTTCCCCCGTATCTGCTCCCTCTGTGTCCCCCCTCCACACACACACACCCACACACACCCATGGTACATGCATGCACACCCACACACACACACACACACACACTCTCACACACACACACACACACACAGTCAGAGAACTGTACTCTTAACCCGCTGTGGTAGCTGTACTGTGGGCCAGAGGGCGAGGGCTTCTCAGTGTTCCCACAGTCCAAACTACACCCTCCTCCCCCTTCCCCACAGCCACCCCCACCTCCAGTCCCACTCCCGGGCCATTCTTCCGCCCGGTCCTGCGGGATTAGAGGACCCATCTGTAGGAGCAGTCGGGCTGGAGGTCAGCGGGGCCCGCGCCGCCTCGCGCTAACCTGACGCCCGCGCGCGCTGGCCCCCGCCCCTCCGCAGTCTCGCATTCGCGCCGATCCGGAGGTGATTCCGCTGAATTTCCCACTGACAGAGGTGGATGTTTCTATTGTCGGCCTGCCATTTATCAGGATCCAGCAGCTGGCCGCGTGCTTTCCCCTGGCTTTTTCCTCTCTTTTCTTTTCGCGTCCCCCCTCTTTTCCTTCCTTTGTTGCTCACCCGTTGAACCCACCTCCCTACCTCCTCTCATAACCAGAGATGGAATACAAATCATTTCTTTGCCCCTTCTTTTTCTGGGATCAGGTCTCCTCACCTGGTCTCGCTGGGGTCAGTGAGAGTGTCACCGTGGTGATGAAGAGGGATAACGTTGGTGTCCGGTTTCAGGGGGGATGGTGGGCTGTAACAGTATTGTGGCACTGGCTTCATTGAGTAATGTGAGAGCACCTACCATTTACTACATCTGTCTCAGGTCCTGGCTGAGTCAGATTACACCAACCTCCTCGTCAGGCACTAGGAGTGTGACCCTACAGAACAGGGGTCAATTAGAGTGCTGTAATATTGTAATTGATATAATTGATTAATTAGAGTCCAACCTCAACCTGCTTCACGCTTAATATCTTTTCATTCGGACATGCAAAGAGCCAACTAGGGGGCCCTTTTGATAAATGACTCCATGGCAATCAGAATCCTGTTCAGAATCCTGTTCACTCTTCATGATTTAGCTTTAAATCATTTACTCGCTATTGAGCTGAAACAAGCCCGCAATTCAGATTCTGTTTTTCATTTTGAATTCTTAATGATTCTCATTTTTCTAATGTAATTTTTTTTGTTTTTAAGCTCAGAGGTCATTTTTAAACCTCTTGTGCAGTGCAGTGTAGAGTCAGATATAAGATTTGTGCACAATGTGCAGCCAATCAGTGGTGTTGTAGTAACAGCAAATAACAAGAATGCATTGGTAGCCCTAGCTGCATGTGCCTCTGGTGAGGAGCCAATCAGAGGTGTTCTGTGTTTCCTGCTGGTGTGCAGCCAATCCTAAGTGTGCCGATTGAGTGCAGCCAATCAGAGGTGTGTGTGCAGCTGTTGTCTACCAATCAGAGGTGTGTGTGTGTTGTGCAAACCTTTAGCAGGCTCCTCTGTCTTTTAAAGAAGGGGACTCCCTGTAGATGACTTCTTACAGCCAGAGATCCTTCCCGCCCCATCTCTCAGGGCCCAGTATTGTCCAACTGAGACTGCACTAGGACAGCTGGGTGCTGGGCAGTCTTTCAGCTGAAGGAGAAATTCACCAGATTTCACCACAGATGGGATAATTGAGGCTGAAAGCGATTTTACATTTGGCAATGAAAACACATTTTTGAAATTTATTCGAAGCAAACATGGGAAATAAGCTCAATGAGATGCACGTTTTGGCAATGTGACATTTCCTCCTATTGTGCCGTACACTTTGAGCTCAGATATGTGGCGCTCCGCTTTTGTTTGCAAAATATTTTGGAGGTCGTTTTGGCCCAATGGAGTCGAAGCCCCCTACACAAGAAGCAAAGAGAAAATCACGGATTTCATCTGTTTATTATGCTGACACACTCACTCATCCATCTACCTCTACTGTCTGCTCATGCACTTATACACACCTCAGTTATTTGTTAATTTCATTAGTTTATTTATAAAACCAGCTGAAACTATTCTACTGTACTTTACGACATTTGTCTGGGACGTTCACTCATAATAAAAGTGATTATTTGCAGCTTATTAATTCAGCTTTATTCTGTGCATTTGGGCCACACACAACCCTCGGAAGGCGTGAAAGAAAAGGATGGCTATAAAATAAGTACATCCAAACCCAAAAGCCCTGCCTTCCCTTATTTTCATGCTATTTGGTTATATGAAATCCCCCAGCTGTTTGTATGCATCCATTGAAAGACATTTCAGGAGATTACTCTTTTTCTGTCTGGAGAGAGGGGTGGTCATGCAGGATTGATACACATGTAATTTACAGAGGAAATGTTGAATACAGCCCCCCTCTCACCAACTCAATTTCCAAAGCACCCCAGAAACCTGGATTTTTCGGGCTTCCATAATGAGTTGAAGCAGTTCTGTCCCAGATTACAGGACTCAGGAGATCGGAAGGATGAATAAGGGCAAAGTAAACCTTTCAGAACAACAAAAAACACTTCCAGGGAACCTGGCCATTCACAAGTCACTAAAAACATTTCCTCCAGTTGGAAATTCAGTGAATGTTAAAACCTGGAAAAGTGATGTTTGGAAAGACAGCACGGATGCTCAGGCTTATCTGTATTCACATCTCAGAATCCACTTTCATTTTCAGAATGCGGATTCCTTTTACCTCTTACAAGTGGTCTTCCAGACACAAAACTTGAGCTATAGAGTTGTGATGCATTAAATGGAGTATTTGAGAAATTTAATTTCTTTGCAGTATTTTCTCTTTCCTTCTATAGAATTGCCCTTTTTATGATGACTATAACTACCTAATTTATTTGATGGCCTAATTCTCCCCTCCCCTTCACCCTGTATTAAGCCACTGGCCTCTCCTGAAACAGAAACAGGCTGCCGGAGTTGTTTGCTGTTGCGACAGAGCTCAGTGTGTATGGGAGGAACATACCTCTCCCTCTCTCGCAGTCCAAAACAAACAGTGAAGCTGGGCTCTAACCGCTCTCTGTGAGTACCAAAATTCCACAGCAGCCCCGTAGCCAGGGAATCCTATTCCTTATCCTCTTCTCATCCTTCCTTGTAAGGAGGGAAGCACTCGTGTTTTTCTCTTTTGTATCTTTCTGGAAAAGACCACAATGCTCCATAGATTTCCTGCTTAGCCATCACCAGCCTGCCAGCCCTTTGTTCTCCTGTGGAACTGGCTGCGTCGGTCCGTCCAGAATTTGGAGACACGTACCTGCTTGAGAGCAAATAGGAGCAATGGAAAGATGTTTGGAGTGTGTGTTTTTTTTTTTCCAGAGATGTTGCCGATGCTTTTAGTGAAGCTGGAGAGGCTCACGCAGCTTGTGCGTGAGGTGAAAGTTGATCGCCAGCAGTCATGTCCGCTCGCACGCAGTTTCCTAAACCTCAGTGTTCTTTTTTTTTCCCCTCATGGAGCCCAGCTGTGTCTCTCCTGTGTCTCCAACATCAGGATCTAATAAACACGGTAAAAAAGGGAAGAACGACGGGAATCGGTTCCACTTCGCTTGTTTGCGCAGCTGCTGCTAATGACATCACTTGGGTGTGTGTGTGCGCACATGTGTGCGTGCATGTGTGCATGTTTACGTGTGTTTTCTATGTGTGTGTGTGTGTCTGTGTGCGTGCATACAAGTTGCATGTGTGTCTGCGTGTGTACTTGTGTTTGAGTGTGTGTGTGTGTGTGTGTGTGTGTTTGTGCGAGTGACTGATTTACATATGATTATAAAACCTTCCTGTGAGGAGCAAGCTGCACAGCGATGTGTTTGTAGACTGCTTGTGAACCCTGGCCAGGAACAGTTCGTTCACTCACTCAGCTCATGTGTGCTATTATGGGACACACTATCCTGACTTGGTATGAAGCATCGAACTGGTTCTGTTCTGTGTTTTTCCCGTTTGTGCTAAATTAACATTGAAAAGTGCACTTGAGTGAAATACATTGGATCACAGCCTTGGTCATGACCCACATCTTGGGTATGTTGTCCTGTTTACCGAGAAGCTATGGGCTTTCGGCAGTCCTATTATTAATACCCAGTCGGAGCTAAACTGTAGATAACTCACGGTGGGGATTGATCCAGGAGCCGCTCCGCCCTGTAAGAAACGAGAGCTGGGGGAGGGTGGCGACGGAGCGCCCCGGCAACGCGTAGCGTGTCCTTCAGGACGGCGGCGGCGGCGGCGGATCGATGGCGGTTAGCATGCGCGAGAGAGTGCAGCGAGCGCGCTCCGCATTCCTCTCCGAACGGGCCTCGGAAGCAGCGGGGTCTGCATCAGTAGTCCATTTCACATTCCTCCCCCCCCCCACCCCCCATTTTATTTTTCTTGTAATGGTATGTTAAATTGTTGTGACTCTTCGGGCGCTTTGGAGCCTGGTGTTAAAATATTCCTTTTTAATGAGTAATGAATGTGAAGATGGATTTTTCTCTCTGGCAGGTTATTAACATTTGACACGTGAGCGGCGGTATAGGAGGTGGCAGCGGTAGCATGCGTCGCTATGCGGTGTCAGTAGCACTGAGGGTCTTTTGCATTAATACCGACGATGCGAACCCGTTCCTTCAGATTATGAAAATACTGTAACCAGGGAGATTTTGGGGGGAAAAAACTACGCTCTGTTTCTATAAGGTTTGCTCTTAACACCCAGCTGTAATGAGCTCTCCTGGTCTTTCATGTTCGGTTTTTACAATTATAATGATTTCGCTATTTGACTGCGACTTCCATGTAGAAGGACTTTGCATGGCATTTAAAAAATAATAAAATCCTTAAACTGTCTAGATGGTAGTCACACTCCTCTGACTCTCACGTGGAAAAATATTGAGAACTGAGCGCGCTGCGTGTTTCTTTGACCTCTGACTGCGTATGGAAAAACCGAAAACATTATTTACTCGTATCTGTGTTACTGTCGAACACCTTTGTGGGTTAGATTTATTCAACTAAGAAAGATATCAGCCTTGGAAACACCTGGTGGTTGACACACGGAAACGCTGACAACCTGCGAAGAGATTCTCCCTGCTGCCTGCTGCAGCAGGGAGAGCCGTCATGGATGCCTGGAGCCCTGAAATGGACGAGAGCCGCGCGTGCAGATGCAGTGGCCAGCATTCCCCTCGGGCGACTGCGTCCGCTCGCCTGAGCCGGCCCTCGGTGAAAAATCAAAAGCCCCGGAAAAATAAATAAATAAACGAAATAAAAGCGACACGGGTGTACATGGGGGGAGCCTGAATCGATGACGGTCTCCTGTCCCCTCCCTCAAGGACGCCTGCTCCCGGCCTCCCTCCCCGTCCTCCCACCCTCGGCTCTCCGGCGCCGTTTTACGACCCTGTTAATTACCGTGACGTTCGGGAGGGGGGCGGGTTGGTCGAGGAGAGGGATGGTCATGTGATTTATTACCGGGCCTTCATTTGGCGAGGGGTGGGCACTGACCTGCCTGACCCCCTCCCCCTCTCCCATCTACCCCCTCCCCCTTACCTCCCCCTCTCCTCCCTCTCCCCCTACCTCCCCCTCTCCCCTCTCTCCCCCCCCTCCCCTCTCCCTTCTACCCTCTGTCAGTCCTCAACAGTCTGTCTAAGCCGACATTGATCAGGGGAGTGGCATCTCATGTCGAACATGCTGCCCTGCTGCCTGACAGAGCCGGTTAATGGAATCCCATTATTCAAGTAGGCTTGTGGTGGCAGCGGGGTGGGGAGGGGTGCGGGTGGGGGGTGAAAGGGACACACCTTGAGCGTGGAAGACAGGCGTGTGCTGTCCAAACTCTGCGTGCTAGCGCACAGACTGGCTGCTCGTCTTTGTCTGCGTCGCCCATCTCATCGCTGATCTTCCCGGCCCGTCACGATGACACCCTGGGGGGTTTCACTCGAAGCCGCGTTCCTAGGGGTGGCGCCGCACAGGAGGACAAATCTGTACCGTGATGATATTCTGCTTTTCTTCTTCTGTGGTGCGTGTGATCCGTTTCCCACATACTTCAGGAACAAAGGGACAAAGCCAGTGTCCTTCTCCACTTTGTGTGAGCGCCCCTCTTATCATGGCAAATTCCTGTGTGTGAGCGTAGTAAAACTGGGTGTGAGGAGTGAGACATGACTTTGTGGTGCGCCCACCCCCCCCCCCCTCCCAACCCCACGGTGGGGGCTTATTTAATCAGAGAGAAACCCAGCGGCCTTGGAGCAGCATTCCGTTAGAGAGGCCAGGCGAGAGTCTCCTGGACTGAAGCAAGGTCAGCCTCTCCATTTAAAGCGTCTCCACTGACAGGGGGGCTCTTCATGAATATTTGATGGGACTTTAACACCACTCTCTAGTGCCTGAGCCCGGTAAGGCAGTGTGAGCACCTTCATCACGAGGGGCCGCCCGGAAAGGTGTGTGCGTGTGTGTGTGTGTGTGTGTGTGTGTGTGTGTGTGTGCGCGTGTGCGTGTGCGTGTGCGTGTGCGTGTGCGTGTGCGTGTGCATACGTGTAATAGAGTGTGTGCGTGTGTGTTTGTTTGTTAGAGATGGTCTGTGTGTGTGTGTGTGTGAGAGAGAGAGAGAGAGAGAGAGAGAGAGAGAGAAACTGCGTGCATGTGCGCATGTGTGCATGTGTCTGTAAGAGGCCTTGTGTATGTGTGTGTGTATGAGTATGCGCTTCCATTCACCTCATGGTAGAGGTTACCAGGACCTTGACTACAGGCCCCCCGCTCTCTCACACACTCACTCTCTTTTCACACTCATACACTGGCTCACGTCTGGTTCACAAACGCACTTACTCTTGCTCTTGCTCTCTTTCTCCCTCCCTGTCTTTCTTCTCTCTCTCTAACCTGTGGTAGTATGGCTATCGAGGTTTTGAAGGTTTTTCTAAAAACGGGAAAAAAAAAGACAGGAAGTAATCAGAGTGAAGTGAGATGTCAACACTCGATGATGATGACAGCTAGAATAGGATAATCGCAGTCGTGTTTATGAAATCTTTTGTTTGCATTGTTCGTGTTTACAGTGAAAACACAGGGTTGCTAGAGTCGGAGAAAGACCCGGAGTGACCTGCTGGGCAGCATAGCGGGGAGAAGCACTGGCTATTTTTAAAGTGCTGACCTTGTTTTCTGCGAGGTGACACACTGCTCACAGCTCCTGGCAGGGACGGGCCAGTCCCGGACATGGACTTCACCAGCGCTGTGTGTGTGCACGCATGCACGTCCCCGTAATGAGACGTCCTTCTAAAACCTGTTTTCTGGACAGAGCAAGGTGGTTCTTTTGCAATTTAGGGTGTAAAAAAATAAGCATTTTTCAGACTCGCCCCACTTCATTGGAAGTTGCAGGCTCTATGGGTTGCGCGAGGGATAGCGGAACCAACAGAAACGCGACGGCGACTGTTCCCCTGACAGCCGAGAGGATTCTGCGTGGCAGGAGAGCCGCAGGGGGTGTCGTGCGGTGTCACGAAAACCAATGAGAGAAGCCGAGTCTCTGAGCTGGACCGCTGACAAAGTGGCACCAAATGGCACCAATTGAGGGATTGGCTTGTAACATTTCATGGGCTTCTAACAAAAAAAGGAAGTGCCTGCTCCCCCCCCCCCCTCTCTCTCTCTCTCCTTCTTCCCTCTCTCTTGTCCTCTGTTTGACCCTGGTCCCATTTCCTCCGAGATCAGGGGACACAGCGGTGCACCTCTCCCTCTTTCCTCTCCCTCCTCCTGTCTCTTTCCTCACCCCCTTCTTTCATCCTTGCCTCACTGTGCTTTCTCCTCGTTCTCTCCCTCTCTCACTCTCTCCCGTCCTTCGAGCCCCCCCCCCCCCCCCCCCCGCGTCTCGGGGCTCCTCTTGGTCAGAGGGAGGGAGCCACGGGCGAGGGTCTGACAGCCACGGTCCTGTGCGGGGAGGTCATGTGACCGCCCTGCAGAGAGAGAGAGAGAGGGCGAGGAGCACTGCGCCAGAGCGCGGGAGCTCTGACGCTCATTAGCGGCGTAATATATGGACATTCCTGCCTCATTCATCGCTGTGGGCTAGTCACAGGTATAATGAGCACGTCTCACTGAAGACCGCTGCAGCAATTTGAACAGAGCAGCGGCGGCTCGTCTCATTGGTCTGACATTACCTGTCAAAGCAGGCCTGACCTGTGACTTGTTGCCATACAGACATGAAGGTACTGAAGGTGTCTTGTGTGTGTAAATTATACTGACCCGCGATGGCATTCTTTCGTACATACGTTTGTTTTGCTTTAAGGTGAAATAGGCAGGGTGTGTGTGTGTGCGTGTGCGAGCATGTGTCGCATGTGTATGCGTGTGTGGGGTATGTGCGTGTGTGCGTGTGTGCACGTGTGCGTGCGCATGTGTGGTCATGTTGTATGTCTTTAGAGGAATGATGCCGTAGCACCCCATGCTCAGACAGCTGTTCATTTTGTTACGATATGATTTTATAATTAAAACGGCAGAGTTTTTTTCCCGTGCTGAAATATTTAAAGAATCTTACATCCGCACCCCGCCTGTCTTCTGAGGAAATTTAGCATCCTGTCCTGGGCATTTCCCTTATAAGGAAATTTTTCAATGGTTAATTCTTTTAATCGGTAATTTTGACAGGTTTATATTTCATTAATCCCAGTGGTTTGGATTTTAGAGAGCTTCACGAGACCAACTGCTTAATTAGACATTCTGTTAAGCTGGATGCGCTTTACAGGCACGGCCTTACTTACAAGCCTATTGTCTATGTGGATTTTAACATACTCTAAAGCCTGAGGGGGATGTGTTTTTTTCACACATTGAGGGTGAGCTCAATACAACGCGCTTTAATGGACACCGTCCCTTTTAAGTCAACACATGTCATACCGATGGCTCGTTACATCCGACATCGTTCGTGACATAGATAGCCTATTAGGGTGCGTCGTGATACGCGTCGTATTGCGATTCGGGTTCCGATGTCGTGAATCTGCCCGCGCTCGTCGCGGCTAACGCGCGCGCGCGCTCAGGGTAAAGGCTGCGTCTCCAGCCATCCAAGCGGTCCCGCGGGTTTGTTCCAGCGTCAACATGCTCTCGCCCACCTTAGTGTTTTCGTGCGCCTGTGCATGCATGTGTGAACGATTGTGTTCATGTGTGTGTTTGTGGCGAGTGTGTGTGTGTCCGTGTGTGTGTGTGTGTGTGTGTCTGCAAGAGCCCCCAGGCGCGGCACTGTCTGGATTGGGCCTTCTGCCACTAAGCCCTCCCTGTCCTGACCTAGTTCCACTCCCCCCCGCCAGCCAACCACCTCACGCCTGGCCCTCGTGCCTGTCAGGAGCGATTAGAGCGCCGGGACCCAAATAACCAGGCCCTGACTCCCGCTGCGCACGCCACTGGAGCGGGAGTGCATGCGTGTGTGTGCAAGCGCACGCCATTCGCGAGCGTGCACGCCTCTGTGTGCCGCGAGCGCTCCCGTGCACCTGTGTCATTTCCGTGTGTGGCTCCACCCTTGCACTTTATGGTGTACGCGGGGCTGTCAAGTGGAAAGAAGGCGGTGCTCTCCGGAGGGTGGAGGACAACGGCTCCACTTATCCCATCCAGCAGTACATAACGTGGTCCATATTGACCTGTTAATGGAGCATCATTCAGCCCATAGCATTACCTTCTGTTCCTGACCCCTGACTCTGGAACCCACTCAGTTTGAGTCTCTACGGAAACCGCTGAGAGCATTTACTTTGCCAGAACCTTCTGATAGGCCCAGTGAAGGCTTTGTTGCTATGTTCTCAAAGGGCTGCCATCTTGGTGGCATTTTTGAGGCATTTGAGTGGCAACACACAGTAAGGTGACACTTGACAGCCAGTGGTGGGGCCTCTCGTACTGCAGGACACAGAGATGAAACCAAACCGGGGAAGTGGTCACATGAACCCGGAATGAACAGAACTTCTCCAAAAAAAAATCACGTGTAGCAAATTTTAGCCTAGCATTGATATTTTTAAGGACTCTCAGTGGGCTACCTCTCACAGAATCTGACTCTGTCTGTACCTTTTATTTATTTGTTACTTTAGTCTTTCTTTCACCTGGCTTCTTTTGGAAGCGTGGAGGTTTATGTGCGCGTTCGTGTCTCTGGGTGGGTCTGTGTGGGGGCAGGAGCGGGACGCCCTCCAGCCGTTGGAGGGGTCCGTGGGGCTCTGGGGTCCCCCGCTCTTTAGGGAGAACAGAGCGGATTTGTGCGGCTCTGCGCAGGTGCATTTGCTCGAGAGGAGGAGGAGGAGGAGGAGGAGGAGGAGGAGGCTGTGGTAATGAGTTCTCTGACGGTGCTGATTATAGGGGGCCACTGTGAGTGCAATAAAAGGGCCCTTCTCACAAGAGTAAGAGAGAGAGAGAGGTGTTAAACCTCCAGCCCTGCTGTTTGCAAGCAAGGAGCAGTGGAGCGCTTTCGCTCTCTCTCAATCTCTCTCACTCTCTCTCTCGCTCTTTCTCTCTTGCGCTTTCTCTCTTTCTCTTTCGCTTTCTCTCGTGTTCGTTTCCCCCCCAGCACTGTTGCACAGACCTTTATTTTCTTCACTTTCTCCAGATTTTGCCTCCACGCAGGCATAAATGTATCCAGCATAAATAACATACTAGGACAAGACTTTGCACTTTGTATATGAGCATTGCATTTGCATAAAATTTGCATAGGCATCAACAGTATGGCAAATTTCTGTAAAACCTGCAAAAAAAAGAAACAAATGAATTGCTCTCCATTTGGTTTAGAGTATTCTTTAGATATAAACCACTTGCTCTCAGCCAGCTGTGCTTTTTAAGGAACCTAAAGCCGCGTTTCCACCAAAATTACCCGGAACTTTCAGTCCCAGGAACTACTTTACCAGGAACTAAAAGGTTCCTTCAGCCAATGGTTGTCTGCGTTTCCACCGGGGTCTAAAGTACCGCGAAGATTAGGCAAATTAGCCCACTGACGTTGTCGTCGGTCCATCTGTCATATGATTTCTTCTGTAACCCTATACTACCACCGAAGTAGCCTACACTATTTTCTAATAACCGGGACAGCCCGGAGGGGTTTATTCCACTTATATACAACGGGTTACCAACAATGACTATATATGGTTACTTTTGTATTTATTGATTTTCATATATCCTCTCAAACACATTCATTAACAGCAGAAAACATGCACACGTTGTAAACAATTTGCTGTTTTATTACTTTCGTCGTCAATTCCATATAGGCTAATCGCAAAATGACAAGAATAGAACGAAAATTCGACTTGCGTGAAAATGTAAATTAGTAGTGGTACAGCCACCGTTTGCTTTCCTTCAAGTTACTGCTAGCCGAGCAGCGAAGTGTGCCCTCCAGATGCGAACCATGCACCATAAATGAGTCCATAGTCTTCCTGGTCTTTTCGTGGAATTGAAAAATGGCAGTAAATTGAGTAAAATTACGGCAGTCTGAAAAAGCTAAAGGGAAGATTACTAGAATTAACCTGTTATTTTACCCGGATAAAAGTGCGGAAGGTGATTTCCAGTTTGCTTGTACTGTATCACCAATGTTAATTATGCAGAACTACCGCATACCTCACATAACTGTATCAAACGTTTTGAGTCAATTACAACGGGCTAACAAAGAAAACCCGGGAAGAAAATATTCAGCAACCGAATTAATCCGTTTGAATGTTTTGGTAGCCTACGTAATATGCTGTCCCAGCACGAATGCTTAGCATTTTATAAAACGAATACTAAAGCAAGAAAAGAACAGAAGAGCACACGTTATAATTCCAAGACGTTGACAGGCTATAACCAAAAGTAGGCTACTGCGCCGCATAACATACAAGTTTGATTTGAAGTTATTATGAAAATAAATTGGTTTGCCGCTGCATATTTTCAAACATGGCGGGTAATGGCGGAAAATAAATACAACACAAATGCTACGAGTACTCGACCAATCAGAAATGTTCAGCGCTGCAAGCTCCACCCAAAAGGTTCCTGTACTTTCGGAAAGTACTACCCCCAAGCAGGAACGTTTGGGGGTAAAACAAGCCCCAGAACTAAATTTAGACCCTAGTTCCTGCGGTGGAAACGCACTGAGTTCCTCAAAAGGTTCCTAGTTCCGGGGTATAGTTCCTGCGGTGGAAACGCGGCTTAAGTTGTAATTGGAATTGGTTCCAATTAATGGTTCAAATAGCAGCTGGGATGGGTTACCACTGTTGAATCCTTGAGAAAATTACTTGAATTGGTTCTGTAACTATCCAGGCATATAAATAGATGTGTTTTAAAAAAAAAGCTATATAAGTCACCCTGGACAATGTGCCCGCTCAGGTAATTAAAAAATTAATAGCAAGGACAGGCCTCCTTACAGGAGGCATTGAATTGGATGAATTAGTCAGACAGGGGTGGTGAGGTTTTGGCTACTTACAATGGAAATGTTGTTATGAATTCTGTATGAGTATCCTCCATGCACGTTTTTGCCCCTTGCTGTGGCATTACCAGTTTGTTTCACCAGTGTTTCACTTTGCTGTCTGTGCGTGGTGATCCGAGTTATGTTCAACAGAGCACCATTGAAAGATCCACACAGAGGATGATGGGAAGTGAAGTCCAGAGACTGAGTTTGTCAGGTCCGCCACGGGGAGGGAGGGGTGCCCTCACCATCAGCACGGCCTTCACTGCTTGTGTGTGACGTTCTTCTGACTGCAACGCACGTCAGCTCGACCCAGACGAACGCAAGAAGGCAGTGAGAACCTCCTTTGTGTCTGCTGAAAGGGAGAGGGAGCTTTATGTCAGGGTTCAAAGGTGCAAGCTGTGTTTCCTAATTTTTTGGGCGAGCACCTTCTTTCTCATGGCTGCAGTGTGTCGGCTGATGTCACGGCGTGTGCGCCTCAAGGCGTCAGTCAATGCCACGTCTGATGTCATCAGAAGCAGCAGTCCGGTGCACAGCCCGCTCCTCCACAATGTGCTCACGCAAGCATACATTGGGGAATGTCGCTCCAAATCAGGTCAGGAAGAAATGGTTGAATGGTGCTTTGTGACCGCCATGCCACTCGGTGAACCTCGCAGGTCATTGGCCGATTGAGGCTGAAGGGGTCCTGATCAGGTTTCCAATACTAAGGGAGAAAACGAGCTGTACCCAGGTGAGGTAAAACTCTGCAGTGAACCAAAGGGAGCTCTGTTAAACCCAGTCTACTGAGCGTTCCCATGAGCACAACCCACTGTTGTTTTTCCCATGCGATATTCATCCCCCCCTCCTCCTTTACAGTATACCCCAGCACTGCCAGTCTGGGTGGGGAGCTGCATCTGAAAGCACCACCGTCGTGTTGAGTGGCCTATTAGGCATCATTTGGCTTCGCTTTAAAAGGCATTTGTTGGCGCTAATGAGCAGATCACTCATCCCCGTTTGTGTTCGTGGCCAGGCTGCAGGAGCGGTTGTGTAATTTTAGGAGGCTGGACTGGCGCAGACAGGCAGGTTGAAGGCTCCAGGATGTGTGGGATGTGTTTGTGTAATTGATTTAGCCAGCGAGAGGCTCAAGCCAGCACGCTTCCACTGCTCCGGATGGACTATAGCCTGAAGGTGTTATGACGGAAAGGAAAACTCTGGAAGATAAGAAAAACATGCAAGTGCTGCACGGTAACGCCGCTGTACAGCAGCCATGCTGAATTTTTTTACTTTCGCGCCGTTTTACGTCAACCGTTCGTCGATTACCGCGGCGGCGTCTGGAGCGTACGAAACCTCAGCGCCGCGGCTCGGACGCAACCCAAAAACGAGAGCGCCTCTCCGACGGGCCGTCCCGCCGGGGCGCACTCCGCCTGCCCTTGAGGGGAGGCGTCGTGATTTACGAGCTCCTCGCCCCCGTGTCTGGCTTCGGCGGGGACGGGAGCGGGCAGGGCAGGGCGGATCCGCCGGGGAGAAAAGAGAGGGAGAAAAGACACAACAGCTGCTGCGGAGGCTCCGCGCGGCCTTGGAGCTGCAGGTGGGAGGCCAACAAAAGGGACCCTGTTCAGCTGTCTTGTCTGCTCTCCTCCCCCCTTTTAGGTGCTCGACCGCGTCCCACTCACATTTCTCTCTCGCGCGCCGAAAGTTCATTGTGCGTTCAGCCTGATGTGCCTTTTCAGAGATCTGGAGAGCGCTGGATTTGGAGAGAGAAAGAGGGGGGGGGGGGGAGGAGGAACAATGTGCACGCACCTTGCATGGTCTTTGCGTGCGTGTTTGAAGGGAAGAGGCGAGAGCGTTCTGTGTCTTTGTGCAACATAAGGTGCTTCAGTGATCTGTTTGCGAGTGTGGGCTGCTCTTGGGTGAGTACCAGATCCGCGAGAGATGGCAGCTTCTGCCGGTGGACGATTTGGCGCTGTCCGCATTGCCACCAGACGGCTGCCCTGCGTCTAGACAGAAAAGAACAATCAGCGTACGGAGGAAGGAAGGTACTAGCGCATAGATACACGGGTGTTGGATCTGATTTCTCCTGTACCATCGTTTTGGTTGCCTCTTTGATCTGATTAAGCATGGCCGGTAGCCAGAGGAAACCTGGATGATGTCACCTCCCCAGTACAGTCACAGTGTCAGTTTGATAAAATGTCACTTAACCCGTGGAGTCCAGTTCTTAGTGTGTACAGAGATGCTCTTCAGATGCGAATGGCTGTGATTATGGACACGCCACTCTGGAGCAAGAGCAAACCATCACTTTGCCACGCGTGCCCCCATGTCTTTAGAGAGATGGTGTCCTGTATCTGACATTCTCTCACCGCTTGCTGGATCTCTGCAAGATAAGAGAGAGGGGGGTTAAGGTGTGAATCATAAATCCCCTTTCCCCTCACTGTTGTGTTTGTGTTTCTGTTGGCCGCAGATGATACGTTACACAGTTTCACCGCCCCCTGTGACCCGTGCCATTTGAATGGGTCCAGTTGGTTCCTCATGGAGGGATTTTCCTAAGTGAGAAGGCAGCCAGCTTCACACAGGCCGAGTGTGGGCGTGTGGCATTGAATTATGGGATGTCCCCAACCTGAGGCAGTGATGAGAAGATCCACTGTTCTCTCTCTGCGTTTGTCTGCGGTGGGGGAGGAGGACAATGGCCGCTTAACGTCAGAAGACTTCCTCAAATCCTAACTCGCCCCAGCACCAACGATCCGCAACAATGCGTTCATTCATGTCTTGTGATTATTAAAATTGTAATTCATACATAACTACGGCTGTATCGTGAGGTATCACCTTACATCTGGCGGGCTTTCAAGATTCTCTTTTCCAAAACAGTACTTGTCCATTGACAGTCTGACAGGCGAATCAATTTATTGCTCAAAATTCTCAGGTAAGCAGTAAAACTGTTAAAGGAGCAGTGGTCGGAGGTGTGTTCCGGTCCTGTTGAACATGAAGAGTGAATGGGCGGAAAGGCGGTTGAGGCTGATGAGGAGCTGCTGCTGCTGCGGCAGGCAGCGGCTGCGTTCGCACGTGTGTTTGTGTGTCTTTGTGCATACGTTTCCTGGCGACAGGCCGTGCTGTCTCCAGCAGTCCTCTCTTCTCCAGAAGGTAGCAGTTAATCTCTCAGGCGCTGGGGCCTCCTATCAGCTAATCTGTGACATGGCTGTCTCCATGGGGAAGAGGCGGGGGGGGTTGGTGGGGCACTGGCTGAGGTGGGCCTTTAAAAACTCATTTATTTTATTACAGTAACAATGGGGCTGCTGTGGCAGAGTAATCTCCCATTAAACCATTACTGTGTGGAGGAGGAGAGGGGGTGGGGGAGGGGAGCTCCTTCCTTCCTGTGTCTTCAGGGCCCTCAGGGCCTCCCCCAGGGGGTGGATTACAGTAAACAGCTGGACACACACACACACACACACACATTGTCACTCACAGTAACACACACACGTATGTATTTAAGTATGTATTTGTGACTACTGTATATATATATATATATGTATAGGGTGTGTGATTGTGTGTAATATGTATATATACACGCACACTCAAAATCACTCACACACACACACACACACACAAGCTTTTGTCCATTCTCTTGCTCCAGATTTGTGTGTCCTGAGCCCCTTGCTAAATCCTGACAAATGTCATTTAACATGGCTTCTGTTGTTGTTTTCTTGTTTGCTCATAACCATTTTAGGCATGTTTCCAACTCGCAGCTGAAAACGAGAGGTGCTGTGCCGGAGTTTTGAAGTTCTCACTTCCTGTCAGCGTTGTGCGAGGAGCACGAGCCAGGCGAACACCTGCGTGCTGGTGGTTAAAAACATTGATGGGGTTGTGTGCGAGTCCGTGAGGAACAGTCGGTCTCAGGGTCAGTTAGTCACGTTTGAGCATCGCTCTGGCACCCTCTGCTTTGAATACCGCAGGTGTAGAGCAAACACAAGCGGTGTAGTCATCCCCGCCGCGTCATCGGCAGCGGTGTCGGTGTTTCACGCACTCATCCGTCACCGGTATGGAAGGAGTGACGTGTGGGAGCGAAGCCGAGAGAGAAGGATTCATCTGTGAACTGGACGCTGACTGACGCTCTGAAATCTGTTCAGTACTTCACTGTAATCCTTCACAGACCGCTTACCTGCTGTGTCCCCAGCGCTTCACACCGTCCCTGAATAGTTAATTGCCCAAAGCTGTGGACTGTGTGCCGTTGTGGCCTGACCTTGTATCAATCCTGCCCATTCTTCCTTATACAAATTGGGATTGGGATTAGGAGTGGCTGGGCTGGTGCATTGGTAGTTGGGGTGTGAAGTAAGAATTGCTTTGATAAGGGCTTGGTACTTCCAGCGAAACGGTAACCAAACCCTTTCCTGGGACAGGGGTTTGATCAGAGGAGAGTTTTAGTTTATAATATTTGTCCGGGCGGTACCGCTAGCGCTCGCGCTGACGACAGTGAGCGAGGGATTCAGCGCTGACGCAGACGGAGAGAGAGAGAGAGAGAGAGAGGGAGGTTCTGATGGCGCTCACTCACTGTGCACACACACACACGTGGCCCAGGGGAGACAGCATGAGATACCAGGAGCTCCTCCAACAGCTTCTTCAATCCCTCCTCCTCCCCCAGTCCCTCCTTTCATAATGTCTGTCTTTCTTCATTCAGTCCTTTATACCTATTGATCCCCCTTTTGCAGCTGACAAGTGTGAAATGAATACAGCGTCTTTTTTTCTCTCTCGCTCTCTTTCTTGCTGTTTGTGCTCGCCCTCTCTTTCTTGCTCTCTCTCTCTCTCTCTCTCCCTCTCCCTCCCTCTCTCTCTCTCTCTCTCTCTCTGCTTACGCTTCTCCAGTAGTCAGGTTAAAATCCAGGTTTTGAAGATCCTATCTGCAGAGATAAATCTCTCAAAGCCCATTCACATCTCAGCGATAAGTCTGCCTTTCTTCCGTGGCCTGTGTGAATGTGAGAGAGAAAGGGGTCTTTCAGCCCCCTGGGACTGGGATTGGACATTCAGGCGGGGGGGGGGGGGCTCCCTGATCCTGAGCTGGAAGCCTGGAGCTGGGAGGCAGGTCTCTGGATCAGAAGGTCACGGGGTCAGTGGTGCCGCCTTGTCCTTGTGGAGCAGCGAACAGCCTGAAGAGGGGGGGAAGAGGAGCGACTCATTCGCCCCTACTGCTGGGGTTTCCATCGCCACACCTCCCTCCCTCAGGCTTTCAGCTCATATCATTTCATCATATATTACAGAGAGCAAAGCTTTCTGATGCCTTATTGCTCGATTGTCTGTTTGCAACATTAAGTGCTGTTCTCTGAGAGCACACTTCTTACATTAGCGTGTGAATTTCCTCCAGCCTTCGAGGGCAGGATTGAATCTTACTTGTACTTGAAGGCTGCAGCAGCACAATGCTTTGTGAACTGAAACAGTCGTTTCTTTAATCTTGCTGAATTACTGGCTAGTTTCTTCCGCTGTCGATTTCTGAGTGTTTGGTGGCTGCCAGATCTCTCCGGGGCCTTTGTGCTACAAACCTTTCACCCTTAACCCACAGCGTGACCTTAAATACCCACAAAGCCATTTTGTTGCAGACAACAGAGTGCTGAGTTACTGCTGGTATGGAGCAATGGGACAATCCAGGGGCACCACTGGTGCTCCTAAAGTGGGGTCCCCATCATAGCTGACATACATATCTACCTCTTTGTTTTTCTTCACCGTTTATTACCTCTTTGTGTGAAAGTCAATGCTATTGTAAAAATGTGTTGGTGGCCAAGCAGGCAGATACGAATAAACTATCTGTTGAAAACGAGAGCGAAACTACCCCATTAAATAACAAATCCATGAATGATGAGCGTTTCTCTCCCTGTCCTCTTCTCTATATTGCAAATGAAATCATCTTTGGTTTTATTGGCATGGTGTATCGAAATGAAAATAGCTAAAGCTCTTATAGGACACGGCACACATACACAAAGTGTTGTAAACATTGATGGTTATCCTATTAATAAAACTCCATTTCTTTCTCCTCACTCGACTGTGTACACACACGCGTGCACACACACACACAAGCACACATACACACATTTCACCTCTGTGTTCGTGTGTGCCTTGAGTTGTACAGATTCCATTTTTTTCCTGCTACATGTTCTTTTGAACCTATTTTGAAGGCGGTCTATTTGTACATAAACGTTTTTGCCACAATCTCCCTCCTCCAGCATCTGCACATCCTCTTTTCACCCCCCCCCACCACCACCACCACCCTGTCTTCCTTCCTCTTTCTGCAAGCTCATTGACATTCTTTAAACACAGTGCTGAAAGAGGCAGACCTCCCGGCACTGCACTCACATACTGTGTGTGTGTGTGTGTGTGTGCGTGTGTGCGTGTGTGTGTGTCCTGTGTGTCTGTGTGTCTGTCTGTGTGGCCTCAGATTTTGTGTGAAAGTGACAAGTGTATGTTTGCCTGTGTGCTCTTTGTATTTGTTGGTACATGTAATAAATGTGCTAGGTCATTGCCTGATAGGATGTTGGATTAACAATTCTCTCAGAAAATGTATTATGATTCATCATGTTAGCCACTGCTGGTATTGATGCACTTGTTTTAATAATATATGAAAGGGCATCCTGGTCTTTCATGTTGCTATGTGGGCCCTCAGACAGACGCGAGACATTTCCCTCTGTGTAATCTGAATTGTGCGTGTCTGTGTGTTTGCATGTGTGCGTCTCCTCTGGGCTTCCCCTAAATGGAACCCTCTTTACTGTCTATCTAGTGGCTGTGTCATGGAATTTACAGAAATCCAAACAACCAAGTAGCTGAGACGCCCCCAGATGAAAGAAGTTGCCAGATCGTTTCGATATTTACGTGTAAGAAACGCTGACTCAGAATGAAAGTCTCCCGTGTAACCAAACATAGCAACGCTACCTGTGAGAAATTGTCTCTGTTTCAACATCTTCCGGCTCTGCAGTAAACAAGAGTTACCAGCAAGGAAAATTATGTTTTGAGAGCAGGTCAATCGGGGTAAGAGGGAGAGATTAAATTCGACAGTAGTGTTGGTTTAGAGAGCGATTACTGTATTGGACTGATACCAGGTGGTTCTGCCTTATTCCTGTTTGGGAGTCATTTCTCTGTATGGCACATAACTTGTCTGTTTAAACAGGGTAACTTTTTCCTGCTCTCTCCCTGGTTACAGAACCCAGTTTTGTCTTTTCAATTTTGAAAGCAGAGGCACTTGTGTATAGCAGTGAATCCTGTTTTAGTATTAATGGCTTATGGCAAATAAAAACTGGAAGGAAGAAAAAATCACATGGTACACCCTAAACTATTGAGTATTAATATGTTCCATTAATATTCCCTATGCTGAGTATTAATATATTCAAATCAGAGATATATGCATTTTTATTGGCACGTCTTCATCAGCTGTTTGACTGTAATACAGAGCCCCAGTTTCCAGATTTCATGTGCTGGGAGGGGTAACTGGAATGGACTCTCTACGCTGTTTATCCAGATATCATGATTGTGCGGTTTGTTGTATGTTTTCCCTGCTGATTATGGCCTTATATATTGGCCTTCATTGCAATTTTGCGATGCAGATCCTCTGAATTTAATGACGTCTCCTGCTGATATTTTGTCTGAACAGAGGAGGATAAAAAATATATGAACTTGATGAAAGTTAATTAGACAGGCCTGGTTTTATTTTATGGTTTATTTTTATGATATTCAAACCGCAAAAATGTGTATCACCTTCAAGGACATGAACCTCATAATTATGAGGTTTCCAGATATGGTTTTTCTGTTTTCTCCATTGAAGTTTCTTTGCTTTTCCTCACACTGATAGTGAAAACAGCTACATCAAACCATAAGAAAAAGAGGGGTGCTCAACTACTGTGGCAAAATACTGAGACAGCAAAGAATCCAAGAAAGATTTCCAAAGTGGAAGATTTCCAAAGATTCCTGGAAAAGGTGGACTTTAAGACGAAGGCTGAGAACAAACTTGTTCTTACGCTCAGCATTTAGTCAATGGAAAGACACAGGAAACTGCTGTTTCGACGTCCCCTGACGTTTTCCTCGGAGAACTCGGTTACAGGAGATGAAGCCTGGTGCTCCTCTAAACTCTGTCCCCTGGAGTGGCTGTGCCTCTCCTCCTGGGTGCTGCTTGATTGTGGTGTTGCTCTGGTGGGGTGGAGCCTGGAGTCAGGCCCAGCCAGACCTGTGCTCCCTCTGGATCCCTCTCACGGCCTCTCATAGATCAAAACCCTTTCTCCAGCATTGGGGGCACCCAGGCTAGGCCACGGTGCATCTTATCACTTGGGTAAAAGTTTCATAACCCACCCTCAGGGAATCAGGAAGTCATGAGGGTCCTGGTCTTTTGTGTTCCTCAGTGATGCATCATGCTATTTCACGTTTAGGTTCTGGTACTGCATTTTCAGTTTAGAAAACATGAATTTTGCACCTCAAATAATCCGACGCCCATCCTTTTGGGAGTCACGGCCTCGTTCAAAATCATTTTGGGTGCATCGGCTCCAAACAGGGATCGCCCTTGATCATTGATCCCAATTTTGTGGTGCTAGATGTGTCACAATGACACCGGTAAACACAAATCCTGGAGATAACTCTGCAAAATCCTCTGGTTTCATAACCCTGATTAGAGTGGCCAGACTCCTGTAGAGTACCACAAATCTCCCTAAGCAGGTTATGACATAATGGGTGCTCACTGATGTTCGGGGCATTTATAGATGTTGCTGTGCTCGCCATGACGTAGAGGACAAGGACATATTCTTTTTACTGCACCATATTTTTTCCCCTGTGTCCTCCATGTGAACTTTATTTCTAAATAAATGACAAACATGCATTTGTTATTAATCTGTCTAAATGTGTGGCACTGAAGGTGATTATAATGGTTACATGTGCAGTGTCATCGCTTATTAAATTATTATTGCCCGTATTTCTTAAAGTTTTTTGTATGTCAATGCATAAATTGATTAAATGGCACAGCAGTGCACTAGGCCACTCCTAACTACAGGGGCTTACTGCACTGGAGAGTGAGCTAGTCCATATTACCTCTCTCAGCTTTGCTTCAGTACTTCCCATTGGGTGGAGAACACAAGCCCAAGGGGTCAGATTGGTCCTTGCCGAACCTGCGCTGGCTGGACCAGATGTTTAGTTGTAATTGTGTCCCGTTACCTCTGTGACCTCATAATGAGCTTCGGCGGCTTCGCCGTGACGCGGCGGTGTATTCCAGGCGGTGCGCCCTTTACCACAGTGCCCCCGGCGGTCCTGCCCCGGAGAGGAGGGAGGGCAGAGGGAGGAATTAGAGATGAGAAGTGGCCTTCCTAATCTCCTTTATCCCGTCTGAGTCCGGGCCCACCTGCCAGCGCTGCTGCTGGATGAGGGATGCGCCTTTTCTGCAATAAGACATTCAAATTTGTCGCGAGCAAATATTCAAATAACCCCCGCCCCTTTCCTCCAGCCAGCGCTGCGAGAAACTCCCAGCCATTTCTGTTTAAGTAATGACTTCCTGCGGAGAGATCTGCTTTCGCTCGCACTTTTTTGGGAAGGAAAATAAATGACATGAATGAAATGGCAGTTATTCCAGGCTGTGCTGCCACCCCCTCCCCCCCCATGGATACTGATGAGGCAGTACTGGTTTCACCTTCATTTTACATTTGAATGCCTGTCTGAATGTGGCTGAATGTTGAAACTGGGCGTTGGCTCTCGATCCCCATTTTGGCGGTGGTGTCGCCCTGTCCAGCCAGACCTGGCCCTTCCTTCCCCAGGCCCTCCGGTACCTGACAGGTGCTGCTAGGGCTCCTGGCTGGGCTGTGGCCCTTTTCCTCACCTCTGCCCTCGCCAGCTGGCTGCACCGCCCGGCCCTGCCGCCCAGCCGACGCAGGGACCAGGAGAGGCGGCCGGCCGCTGTGCGGACCGATCGAAGTATCGATCCGGAGCGCTGCGAGACTGCTGCGCTTTGTCGAGCCGTACTTCACAGAGCAGCGGTTATGAGCCGTGTTTTCTAAACCCCCCTCGGCCCTGGGGAGCAGTATAAATATAGACCCTGCCTAAAGCCGTCTCTTCCATGTTTCTCCGCCGTTCGCTCTACAGCGCGTCCTCATCCATCTCCTTTCCCTTGCCATTTATGGCGGGGGCATCTCCGCGGCTCCTGGTCCGATTGACGCGGGCAAGGAGTCCATTCCCTGTAATGCCTGCGATTTAATTCCCCCCCCCCCCCCCCCGTCGTCCTACCGTAAGGCCTGCACACTTTCTAGGAAGCCAGCTTGCCTTGAAATGCGACTCCCTATCAAAGAATGCCCACAGTACACACATAGCAATCGCTGTTTATTGACGTGGAGGTTTGATAGCAGCAGTTTGAGAGCAGCGGAGAAGTAGTGGCCGTTTGAGATTGATAGGTGCTGCGGTGGCGGCGATGATGATCCGAAGCGGCGCTGAAGCTAACCGCTCTGACGCGCGACTGCACAGGACTGATTTACTCGCTTTGTCGGCCGTCGTTTGTTTATTTGCATATCGGGGCGGCAGTGACATAACGGCTGCAGCGGTAATTAAACGAATGACAATGGGAGCGGTAATGATGACTGACAGGCCAGGCCGCTCCTCTGCCTCCTCGCCTCGGGGAGGGATAGAGGAGGAGGAGGAGGAGGAGGAGGAGGAGGAGGAGGAGGAGGGTTTCCGCGGACGGCGGGTGCCCTCGGCCGCGCGCGGGTCCGCGGCGTGTCGGAGACGCGGTCGGCGGGCTCTGATGTGCGCCGAGGGGCACGGAGCGCCCTCCAGCCGCCAGGAGATCCGGGGTGACGCCGCGTCGCACGGGAGGGAGATGGCGGGGTTACACCGCTGTCACTCTGCCTTCCTGTGTGTGTGTGCATGTGTGTGTGTGTGTGTGTATGTGCACGCGCGCTGTCACTCCACAGCTTGGCCGTGAGAGACGCGAGTTCTGTCGCAGTCACTCGGTCGAATTTCGGCAGGTCAGTTGACAGGGAGCACTGAAGGCTTCTTGTATTGATTGCTTTTGTCTTGGGCTATTGCTCAGACGTCTGACATCATCGCTTCCAGACTTCAAATCAACTCCGGCAACAGCTCTGCAGCATTGATGGTGCACCTTTCCTCAGTCTGGGAACACCTCTGTTCTCAGTTTACTGTCTTCCTCTGGCCTCGGAGCACTGGAAGATGTATAGAATTCTAATTGTGATGTCATTACCGCCGTCTGAGAGGTTCAAAGGTTGGAGAGCTTCCACTTTCGTCAGCCCGCAACAGTACTATATTTCTAATGGCTAAAAGAGCTTCAGTGCTTCTGCTTGTTGAAAATAAATCACCAGGAAAGTATTTTGTAGGACATTCAGTACTAAGCTTTTGTAGTTTTCCTCCTTTTAATGGCTATCTTCTTGCTCTTGTACATCCAACTAAATACACTCCCTGTGTTTGTTCTCAAATACTATGAGATATCTTCAATTTAATATTAATTCCATTATTCAGGCTGATTAGGAATTCATGTTTTAACAGTGAAGTTTCAGAGAGCACTCTTGGAAACCCTTTTAGGAATTCACAGTAGGGCAGTGCGTTTATTAAAACCGCTGATGAGTCACTTTCATAATGCTAATATGAAACATTGTGTTTCTCTGCAGTGGGGTGCTCCATATTCAGTATTGGTAGCAATTTAATGGCAACGTTTCTAATCGTTCACCATGTTTAAATTCCTGTTTCGTTTTGTAAGTCCAGAGGGATGGGTGGGTATATAATTGCTGTAGAGATTAGTGTGCTTTCTGTACACACCTTCACTTGCAGTGCTGACTGTCCATTTTTGTCGGTGTGATTGGCCTGCTTTTTCAATGCAATATAGGAGTAATTAGCTTGACCTGAGACAAAGCACTGAATCTCCTGGGCTGGCTGCCAGAGTGTGCCTGTACGTGTGTTCTTGCACATGTGTGCGTGCCTGTGTTCTGTGCATATTTCTATGCAAATATTTGTATGTATAAGTGTGTGTGTGTGTGTGTGTGTGTATGGATGTACCAGGCTGAGTCTGGTTTTATTCTCACGTTTTCAGAACTCATAGCCTGTGATTTAAAAAAATTAATAGGAAGTACTCCACCTCAGTTCCCTGAAGACCTATATACTTAAGTACTAACCATTACAGCTGGTTTATCTATCAGTTGTTCCTGCAGCCTCTCACAGGTGTTAGCTTGGTTCTTAGCATAAATTAACCCAGCCCCCACCTTAAGCTAAGCCTTCCATTCACAGACCTGAAGACATGAAGACATAGGAAGTCTATCTGCTGCAGTTTGTCACAAAGAGAAAGGGCAGAGTGAATCTTTTATTTAGCTAATTTATTTTGTGGTTCAGTAATGTGTATTTAGAAATGTACTGTTAGAAAATTATTGCTAATTTGGTGTAGTAATTTAATAATAATAATAATAGCAGTAGTAGTACCAGACAGGAGTAATAATGGTAAATTATGATGATAATGATATGAGCGTTTCTTCTTGGAGTAATAAATAACTATAAACCGTCTATGTCTGTAAAACACGCTTAAAATATTTCCATGAAGGTTTTGTAATATCTCGGGCCAAATGTTTCAAAGCCCTGTATTCCCTCACAAATTTACACAAAATCCTTTTTCCCCAATCAATTCTCACATACAGATTTCGCCTGTTTCTATCAACACCTTATTAACACTACCTCTCCTTTGGGAATGATCTTACACAATGATCTTACCAACCACAGTAATTACTTCAAGAAATAGTCATTCCGAGCATAGTGGCTCTGCTATTGTTACATGGCAACAAATGTTTATCACTATTATTAGGGTGATGATGATGATGATGATGAAGATGAATATGATGATGATCGTGATGATGATGATTATTATTTTTTCATTATTATTGTTTTTATAATAATAATAATTATTATTGTTATTTGATGCATAATGTGTATAATGTTCATAAATGTCGGGATCGCACTGTCTGTGCTGTGTGTAGAGGTGGCAGATGGTAATGACAGTCATAATGGAGCAAATCCGATTTCTGCACTATGAAAGACGTCCCACTGGCCCCCCCCCAGGAGAGCGGCACAAGCCAGTCGATTGTGTATCGATGTGTTTACTCATGGTGAAATTGGTGTGCGGTAGTGTGTGTGCGTGTGCGTGCACGTGTGTGTGCGTGCACGCGTGTGTGTGTATGCGTGTGTGTGTACGTGTATGTGTGTGCATGCGTGTGTGTGTGTGCGCGCACGCGTGTGTGTGTATGCGTGTGTGTGTACGTGTATGTGTGTGCATGCGTGTGTGTGTGTGCGCGCACGCGTGTGTGTGTATGCGTGTGTGTGTACGTGTATGTGTGTGCATGCGTGTGGCACTGTACAGGAGGCTGAACGGACGCTGCACACACAAGCTTGCGTGCATGCTGTAGACACACAGTGGACGTAGCGCGCTGTGAGAGAGAGGACGGACACAGACTGGCAGAGCAGGGGAAGGTGTGTCTGGGGAGCCCTATTGTTCCAGCACAGCGTCTGCTGAAGCGCTGCTGGAGAGAGGGAGAGAGAGGTAAAGAGAGAGGGAGAAGGAGAGAGAGGGAGAGACGAAGAGAAAGGGAGGGAGAGAGGGAGGGGGAGAGAGAGGGAGTAGGGAAGAGAGAGGGAGGGGGAGAGAGAGAGGGAAAGAGAGAGAGGGAGAGGGAGAGATTAGGATGTTGACCGTGGCGTCCGAGCTGCTCCTGGCCTGGGCTGGATGGGTGTGTGCTGGGATTCCTGCTGAAGGTTCACTTCAGTGTTTAACCGTTAAGGGCCTGAAGTACCAGTGAATTTCATAGCTTATGCAATATGATACGGTGTAACAGCCAGAAACCTGTGAACATTGACCACTTTATTGGTGGCCATATTAGGTTGCCATTGTTATGTAGGGCAGCATTGTCTTGAATCTGGAATTGAATCAAGCGGAGAGGGAAAGGCTCAAAGAGTCTCCCATTAGCACTGTCTGGCCCAGCAAGGTCTGCGTTTTACATCCTGTTTTGTGCTGGAATAAACACACACTGACAGACACCCACTCCATACACTCTGTATTTTTACTACTGTAGCACCAGCACACGCAGCAGTACATTCAGACACGCGTGCCCCTGAACTCACACAAATGCACAGTTCAGTTAGATACCACTTACTTTACATTTACTAGCAGTCACACAGTTTATGTAGTTCTTGTAATTGTGAGGAGAGAAGGGGAGAGAGGGGGGGAGAGCGAGGGATAGAGCAAGTCAGCCCCACACATTTTCACAGCAGGAATGTTATTATAAATTATTCATGCCATCAAGTATGCATTCCTTAAGATTTTTTTTTTCTTCTTTTTTTTTCGGTGAGGCTAAGCGGAGCGGAACGTGGAGAATTTTCAGCAGCTTCAAGGGTGTGCGGAGTTCCAACCTCCCAACCGCTGCCAGCCACCTCTCTACCCAGCCTGTTAATGATTTTTCGCGTGCGGGCGCGCGCCGGTCTGCTGGGGCGCGCGCGCGCTCGTATCCGTTAGGAACGCCCGAGTTCTCCCGAGGTGCGCGCGAGGGAAATACGGTCGGGGGTTTGATAGCGAGCGAGACGCCGGGCCGGCGCTAGCCGCGGCTCCCGTGGGGCCGCGTGAATAAGCGCCGCGGGGATTACGGTGTCGGTGCGGCGGGTTGTTCTCACCCGCGCCGAGAGGGTTCTGCCGTTAGAGACGCGACGCCGCTGGGCGCGTGGCGCTAACATGCTACATGTATGCTGTCCTGCTCGCGTTGGCCCCGAGATCACTTATCTAAATTAATACAAATAGGGGGATTTGTGCTTATTAAGGTCTGAGGGATTGTCTGGTTTAAAGACTGCTAGCACAGATTATCCCTCTTTATGCCATTTCAGTTGTGTGACTACGAGGTCAATCTCTGGGAAGTGGGAAGTGCATTTTCACACATCAGTGTAGTATATTGAGGTGTTGGCTCCAGGTGTGTGTATGCTATAAGTCACTGGACATGAGTTCTATGTTTTTTTATGTGATATGAATGTGATTCTCTGCAAAGTATATATGGAGTATGGCTGTTGAGTTGGTACCATGGTTATGTTTTCCCTCCTGTAATCATTCTGAAATTTCTCAAATGTTGTTGTTTACGATTATTTTATAGGATTTAAAGCACAATTTGGTGCTGTTTGAATGACGTAGGTTCTCTCCGTGGGTAGGTGTTAGTCGTTTTCACATTCAGTCATATTTATGCATTTGTGTATGTTGCAGTCATATTCATGGGAGCAGCTGTCATCAGAACTGTGTTTGGCTTCATTTGGGAGAGGTTTTGTCATACGTGAAAATGATGCCCCGAGTTCCCCTGTGGATACTGAGTTGTGATTGGCCAGTGCGACTGTGCCACTGTGTCGTATGCAGATTGTGTGGCAGTAAGAGATCTGAGAAGTGTAGAAGCATGGCGTTCTGATCAGTGTAAACGTGATGTCATGTGGAGGGGAGGAGTGGAAACAGGCTGGTGACGGATCCCAGCGGCGCCTGGGTGTGTGAGGGACGGAACTGAGATGAGTAAAGATACCAGGCTTCCCAATGGGCCCTGAGGCCCCCACAGACCAGTGACACAGTGTACGGATATGCCCACACAAACAAACAAACACACCAACACTCAAACAAACAAACACACACGCACGCTTCGAGAAGAAGGGTTTTAAGATGAGGTTGCAAACCTGTCCGTGGTCGTTGTAAAAATTGTGAGGCTTAGCAGGAATAGTGTGGCGTGTTTGTCTTGAACTGCGTGTGAAATGAATACCGTCTCTCTCTCTCTCTCTCTCTCTCTGCAGCTGCCTGGATCGGTGAAGAGGAAGCTGGCTGCGGCTGAGAACTCGGGAGAGGTGAACGGAGTCTCCGACGGGCCCATGATCCAGGGAAACGGCAAGCGTCTCTGCCTGGAGGATGTCACTCTGGCCATGGGCCCCGGCTTCCAGCACCCCCCTTACTCCTCGGGGCCCGGGGTGGGAGGCCACAGCGCTGTCATGGAGGGCAACGGACTGAATAACAATGGCCTGGGGTCCCCGTATGCCATGCCCCCCAAAGCCAGCCCTGGATCCGCCGCGGGGGGTGGAGGAGGGGCCGCGCACGGGGGCATGCTGTCCTCCTTCAACCCCAACGGGAACAGCTCGGCGCCCTCCGTGGAGCAGGAGCTGCAGGACATCCTGGACGAGCTCACCAAGAACCCGGACCCGTCCCTCACCGAGCTGGACATCGAGAAGATCCTGGGGAACAAGGGCGACGAGCAGGCGGGCGGCGCGGGGGGGTTCATGCACCCCGAGGGCAGCGGGACGCCGAAGCGCTCCCCGCAGAGGCCCTCTCACCTGGAGAGCCACCTCACCCGCTCCCCAGGCTTCACGCAGGCCGCGGCCGCCGGCTCCCCACAGGTGGGGCCCAGCCCGCCCTACTCGCTCCCCCACCCGGCCAAGCCCGTGCCGTCGCCCCTCTCCGCCTCGCCGCTGTCCTCCTCGGCCCAGACGCAGAGCCAGGCGCGCTCCCCGATGCTGTCGGCGGCGCTGTCCAACCGGGCCGGCTCCGCTTGGCACGAGGTCTCCCGCGCCCAGCAGCTGCAGCAGATGGCCTCCAACAGCAAGCACATGTCTGCGGGCGCGGCCCCGCCCCCGCCCCAGCCCTCGCCCTGGACCGGGCCCTCCCCGCCCTACCGGCCCAGCGAGAAGCTGCCCAGCTCGTCCCCGCACCAGCAGCCCTTCAGCCCCGCCGGGAGCATCCAGAGCCCCCAGAGCGCGCTCATCTCCGGCATGGCGCCCGCGCCGTCCGCCGGGCCCTCCCCGCCCTACCGCCCGGAGAAGCTGGCCAGCCCCGCCCTGGCGCAGCCCCCGTTCAGCCCGCAGGGCGCCCTGCTGGCCAGCGCCGCGCCCGCGGGAGGGGCCGGCGGCTCCGCCCAGAGCTCCCAGGCCGGCTTCCTGCCCAACATGCCGCCCTCGTCGGGGAGCACGCGGCCCTCCCCCCCCTACCGGACGGACAAGCACTCCAGCCCCACGGTGCAGCAGCAGGCCCCACAGCAGCAGCAGCCGCCGCCGCCGCCGCAAGCGCAGACTCACTCCTTCAGCTCGCAGAACGGGTCGGCCAGCATGGCCAGCCAGCTCTTCAAGGCCATGACCTCCGGCCAGCCCAGCGGCCTGAAGCTGCTCATGCAGCAGCAGCAGCAGCAGCAGCAGCAGCAGCAAAACCAGCCGTCTGCGCAGCCGCAGTCCCAGCCGCAGCTGCCCCCGGCCGCGCACCAGGCCATAAGCAAGGCCGGGCCGGGGCAGGACCCCTACTCCTTCAACAACACCAAGCCGCTCCGCCACTTCGACCCCGAGCCGCCCGCCCAGAAACTCGGGCCCTTGGTCCCGGGACAGGGATCCTTGGGTCACTACCCGGGCCCGAACATGCAGCAGGCGCCCCCGGTGGCGGGAGCGGGACACTCGCAGCTCCTGCAGCAGCAGCAGGAGATGCAGCAGCGCATGCAGAGGAGCATGCAGGCGGGCGGGATGGCGCCCCACAGCAGAGCGGTGAGTACTTCACTGACACCTGTCACTCATTCAGACACGCCCGCCATCTGCAGGAGAGGGTCCCCGGCGGAGATGATAGCCGGCCGCTAGCACTTCCGTGCTGTTGGCCGTGGCCAGTGGCGACAGCCGTTGGCTGGCGTCTCCTCGCTGTGTGGTCCTCCGTGTTGTTTGCGCGCTTTCATTAATTGGTGTGGCCTGTTGTTTGAATACCCTGAAAGGGGCCCCAGATCCTGATGCCTTCAAAGGGGGGGGGGGGTGTTGTACTTGGAATGGATCCCTATGACAGAACTGCATTTGGACAGAACCCCAGCAGTGAGCAAAGGCCATGACAAGAGCAGTTCTCCATTTCTCCACCGTACTGTTTATTTGTTTTTTGTTGGTAATGCGAATGTTGGAGTGACTACAGAGAGAGAGAGAGCAAGAAAGAGAGAATAAGAAATGCTGTTACTGTGGACACCTGGGGTCAGAGAAATGAGCTTTAATGGGGGCTGTCAGGTGGTCTACCACGCTAAGGCACTATCCCTTGTTCTGATGACACTCCCCGCACTGCAGTATTAAATTGTGGCTGTGCCATCGTAGACTGACTTGTTGTTGTCACTATTACCGTACATTTTATGTACTAACTCCATATCAATGAATAACAATAGCACAGATGGTATGGCCAGCATATTCTGCCTTTGTAGCGGAATCATTCTGGCTACTTTTGAAAGAGTGGGAGACCTCGTGAGCCCTCTTAACTTCATGCCAAGTTACTTTTAAGTACTTTTTAACCTTTGAGTACTTTTAAGGCTGAAGGATATTTTGACACTTTTAGGGCTAGTAGGGAGTAAGTTCCCTCAGTTCCTGGAATTTTCCCACATTTAAGAGCTGAGTTTGAACCCTGAGCGGCTCCATGCGTACGGCCCCTGCTTCACATCAGTCACTGCATACTTCTGCGCGTATCTCAGAGAATAACCTCTGACATACAGTAAGAGCGTGTGTATGAAATATGAAAAGCGCGATAGAATTGGATCCAAAGCAGCAATTACGATCATGGCGACGACAAGGGAAAGCCAATTGCTCAGAGGTTCCCTTCAAAACCTTTGTTCAGATTTCCAAAGAAAATTGGACAAACTAATAAAAGCATGGGAAGGATTAGTGCGATTCCCTCAGATTAAAATTGGCTGCTGAAGACTGTGTCTTTCCTGTGTGGGGCCTCTCACCCCCTCACCCCCCGTATGTGTGACTGACCTCATGGACGTGGGTGTCATGGAGATGCCCCCACCGAAACAATTGTGCAAGACGACGCAGCGCCTAAGTGCTCTCCTGACCCCGCACACTGTTTGCTTATGTACTCGCCAGTCACTCATTAAGGACAACAGGAAGGACCATTACCCCAGACACCCAACAGAACCCAGAGTTGTCAGGTTGTGCGCGCTCTTATTTTGAAAGATGGAGCTGGAGGGGGAGGGAGAGGCCAGGAAAGAGATGGAAAAAAAATCTTGTGTGTGTTTGTAATGAGCGGTGGCCTGTGATACGGGCCCTTTGTGAGGGGTGGGGTGGGCTGGGGGCAGTGTGAGTTCAAATCCCAGGTGTAGAGGTGGGATGGGGGCTCTGTTCTACCACTTTGCCCTGGGGGGAAATGTTACAGTGGTGCACAGGGAACTGGAGCTTCCTGCTGTGGGGTGAAAAGTCCTGGTCATGTTGTCCTATGTGCTGAGGGGAGGGCGGCTATAGACCTGTGTGTGTGTGGGGGGGTGGGGGGTTTGTGTGGAGCTGCTTGTGGGGTGCTGCTACTTTGGGGGCCTGAGAGCAGGTCTCCACGCTGTTGCTTTCCCCATGCTCTGATAGGGCCTCTTCATGAAAGTACGGCAAGCTGCTGAGCGAGGAGGAGAATTCCTGAGAGAGAGAGGGAGAGAGGGAGAGGGAGAGAGAGAGAGAGAGAGAGAGAGAGAGAGAGAGAGAGAGAGAGAGAGAGAGAGCTTTTACAAGTGTGAGTGTTGTGGGACTGGAGGGGCTGGCCCCTTGTTTCCTCAAAGCATTCCAATTAACAGAGGAATTCTTATTTTCCACCTCTGCCTTCCACCAGCCTCTCCTTCGTCTTTCTGTCACTGCCTCTGTCCCCTGCTAACGCAGATCATTTCTGCTCTAGTGTTTGACAGTTCGCATTGGTGCGTTTTGGAGTAAGTAAGGAGAGCAGTTTATTAGCCTTTTTGTGTCCATACATGTTTGTGCGTGTGTGTGTGTGTGTGTGTGTGTGTGTGCACGTGCGTGTGTGTACGTGTATGTGTGTCTGTAGGTGTGCGCGTTTGAGTGTGTGTGTATATGTGTGTGTCAGTGTGTGTGTAGGTGTGTGTGTGTGTGTGTGCGTGTGTGTGTGTGTGGATTTTGTTTCAAAGTGCCGCTGCTGCATTCTCTCTTTGAGGAGAGCGGTGTGTTTGAAGGCAGGGACCTCCCCTTTCAGCCAGCAGCTCTCTTTCATCAGGCCAATAAAGGATAATGAATTTGGGGGGGAGGAGTTGGTTTGGCCTCTTGGCAGTAGTGGCTGAAGGCTAAAGGGGCCCCTCAGTTTACAACCCCCCCTCCAAAAAAAAAACCCCTTCCCCTCTCATTCTCCATCATCCCTCCGTCTCCTGGGCTTCTCTCCCTCCCCTCCTCCTCTCTACTTTTAGAGTCTATTGATTCCCACCCTCGTTTGACAGCAAGGAGGGGCTTTATGGAACTTCCTTTGCATTTAGTTATTTCAGATGGGGCCCTGCCTCTTTTGTTTGTCTGTAGCTGTAGCAGTTTTTTTTAACATAAGTTAATGTGATTCTGCAAATTTGCACTGATTACGTAGATTTACACAAATGTAACAGTCTGTCAATACTGTTTAGCAGAAGCAATTTTTCTTCTGCGGCACTCAAGACAAAGATTGCCAGTTCAGGGATTTTTGTTTTAGAGAGAAACTAGTCAGGTTGGTGGCTTTGGCACTGAATGACTAAAAGAATCATTATGAGCAGCATGTCCAAAACGTGTGTTCTACTTGACACGATTGATGAGGTGGTCAGATTAGGGAAGCGAGTTTGGAACGTTTTTTTCTTTTTTTTTCTGTAGTAAATGGCAGAGTCACTGTGGTTTACCTATGGAGCAGCTTTCACAAACTCTCTAACCCCCCCCCTTACTTCTTTTACTGTTTATCTCAACTAAAATCTGTACTACAAAACTGGCTGTTGCGTTTTTCCTGCTGGTAATTATACGATTAATGGTTATCCTACATGTTATGAAGACACAATTTTGAATATTATTTACAGGGATAATGACAAATTGGGGCTTTTTGGCTTTTGAATTTGGGAAAGCAAGGTTCATTTTGAAGAGGCGCACAGCATCCCAGGCTGAAGTAATGAAGCTCCTGTACGTTTCTGTGGAAGGGAATTTATGGCGGAAAAAAGGAACCAAAAAAGAAAAAAAAAAAAAGAAACGAGTCAGAGAACAAAAGCGTCCCTTCGTACTTTTTATCTAAGCTTCCTGGCAGCGGTTTCTCTCCTGCAGTCATTGACGCAGAGTGGGAATCCCCCCCCCAAAAAAAACTCCCCCTGTGGAAAGGGCTTTTGGGTCCTCACAAAGTCATCTCATTCTTCACATTTTACAGCACCTCCCAACCTCATGTTTCAGAGGAAACCCACGTTACACCGAAGCCCTCCGTTTGTGTTCAGTTCAGCAACACTGTATAATGAAAGAACAATATTAAACCAAAAGCAAAATAACTCCTGAGTGATTGATTAGCTCAGCTATAGATTTTTTTGCAAATCCCAATGTCTTCTGTTTGTGTTTGTGTGTGTGTGTGTGTGTGTGTGTGTGGTTTATGTGTATTCATGCCTCACACAGACTCAATTCTCTTATGCACTTTCATATCCTCTCTGTCTCTCTCTGTCACTCTCACTCTCTTACTCGCTCACTCTCTCTTGCTCTCTCTCACTCTCACTCTCTCTTGCTCTCTCTCTCTTGCTCTCTCGCTCGCTATTCTGCTCTATCACTCAGTCTCTGTTTCTCTCTTACTTCCTCCCTTGCTCTCTCTTGCTCTCGCTCTCGCTCTCTCTTGCTCTCTGACTCAATCCTCAATCTCTTTCTCTGTTTCTCTCTCCCTTTCTCTCTCGCTGTCTCCTCTGTCTTGTTGTGACGGATCAGTGTTTCCCCCATGCTGTGGAGGAGGGGTGCAGAACGGCGATGGCGGTCATGGTTTGGGATGGGAGGCTAATGAATCTGGAGGCTGTGCAGCTGTGGGGAGAGAGACATGCCCTCTCTCCCTCTCTGTCCTCCTCTCTCCCTCTCTGTCCTTCTCTCTCTCTCTCTCTATCTCTTTCTCTATCTCACACACGCACACACAAGACCCTGTAGTATGCTGGCTGCGTGCTCTGTGAGTTCTTTTTTTTTTGCCTGCGTGTGTGTTTGTGTGGATAGTGTGCTTTCATGCAGTGACTTGGCTTTTCTGTGGGTCTGTGCATGCTTGTGTGTGACTAGTTATGATGTAATGCGAGTGGGTGTTTGGGTGTCTTATGTGTGTTTGTACAGTATGTGCGGGGATGAGCGCTGTTTAAATTTGTGTGCACTTGTGTTTCTTGTCAGTGTCTACAAAGTAAATATGTTTTTCAGTCTACATAATCTTCCCTGCCATTTAGAGGCAGCTTTGAGGCTCTCCCTGGAAAGATGCAGGGTCACTGAAAGCGGCGGGGATTTTCTAGGTTTTTCTTGCTGCTCACGTTTGAGAGGAACACAAGTTCACCTCTGTGTGGCTTGGGTGTTTTACAGCCCCGGTGGAGCCCATGAGCTCTGGGCTCATATGTTACCAAAGAAACGCGTCAGCGAGATGGTGTATTTTGAGAGTTGTCGTGGCGACAGCCATGTGTTTTTTTTCTGTGTACACAGCATGCGCGAGTCAGCACATTAGTGGCGGGAGGCGAAGTTTAACTTTAGTTCTGGCCATCAAACCCGGGGGCATTTGAGGGTGGCTCTGGCGCCGTCAGCGGGGGGCAAGCGCACCCACGCTCGTGTCCGCACACACCAGAATGCCTCTCCCCCTATCTCTCCACACACCCCCCCTTCCCCCGCCCTCGTCGCTCTCCGTCTCTGTCTGTTGCTCTGTCCTTCCTCCAAGGCTGAAAGGAGGGGGGTGGGAATGGAGCTCGGATCTGCTGCAACGCCACCGGCCCCCTCCCCTCCCCCAGTTATGACTTCCAGCCAGAATTCTCCACAGCAGGGAGTGGAGGAGTAACCTTGTTTCCAGTTCGTCCTCAACTGAACCACTTCTGATTTTAACATTGTAAATTTCCCTCTAAGTGGGCCAACGTCGCAGATAAGTTACGCGTGCGTGTGTGTCCATCTCCGTGTGCCTATTTGTTCACAAACATGCGCCTCTCTGTTTGTGTTGGCCGTGCTTCTGTGCGGCTCTGTGCGTTTCCACGTGTTAGTGTGCGAGAATGCGCATTGTCAGAAGGAGAATTTCAGCTGTGCTTTTGGAGTAAATGTAAGGAACCTTTCAATAAGGAGGAATTTGAGTCTTGGATCGGTTCATACAAGACCAGTCACATAATGGAGGTCTGTTTACCTCTACCCATGATGTGTTGAAGCATTAGTTGTTGTGGTTGTGGCAAGGAAACGCCCTCAGACCGAGCTGTGAGGCAGGCCCTCTAGGTGTGGTGGTGGTGTGAGTGAAAGAGGGCATTCACAGTCAGCATTCACAGCCTCAGCTCTACCCTGCACAGAAGTCAATCACAGCACCCTGTCCTCATCCCTCAGGGGAAAAAACAAGTCCAGTTGGGGAAAACAAGGTGCGGACACTCCCCTTGTAACACAGCTCCCAGAACCAAAGTTCAGCTGTGATAATCGCTTAAAATGACACCAGACAAGCAATGCCATTCCTGGGTTTGACAGAAATTGAACAAATCAAGCTGGGTGAAACCTGGGAGAAAGTTCGGTAGAGCAATGGTGAGGTGGTGCAAAAACACCTACTGTCCACTGTATTGTGAAATGATTAAAAAAAATTTTTTTAAATGTATATATATATATACCAGCCATTGGTTTTGAATTGGCCATTGGTGACTGTTGCTGGTGTCACAGTGGTCAGCCAAACTTCGTTCCACCCCCACCCGGCCTCCTGCTATGCCCCTTACCCCACAGCCAGACAGACTGCCCCCACCTGGCAGGCCTGGAAAGTCCTCCTCCGGCCAGTCTGCGGAACAAAAACGTGGAAAACCAGGACTTGCGGCCAAGAGCCTCCAAGTACAGTGAGCCCCTTTTAATAAGCCTCGGCGCTAGGTAAACGGGGTGGTTGTTAGTAGTTTCCCTGGGGAAAGTAGAGTCAGAGTAGAGGCTTCGGGTCCGAGACCTCAGTCTGTCTGGGTCTGGCAGTGTCTGTTTTGGGAAGCTCTCTCACCTGGGCCTCTGTTGAGTTCTGCTCAGCCGTGCGGGGACAGAAATCTGGGCTCAGGGCAAGGTGGGGTAGTGTTTACAGAACCGCTGTGTTCAGTCTTTGAAGCAGAAAGTTGACATCGGTATGCATGTAGCGCCGCTGTGTTAAGTCGAGAGTAGTGTTAAGTAGAATGTGTGTGAAACGGCTGCTGTGCTCAGGCTGGTGTGGGGTGCTGTGCGAGAGTCGTGTTCAGTAGCGTGTGTGTGAAAGGGCTGCTGTGCTCAGTCTGTGAAGCGGAAATTTGGCTGTGGTACGTGTGTTGGGTCACTGTGTTAAATGGAGAGTAGTGTTCAGTAGAATGTGTGTAAAAGGGCTGCTGTGCTCAGGCTGGTGTGGGCTGTTGTGCGAGAGTCGTGTTCAGTAGAGTGTGTGTGAAAGGGCTGCTGTGCTCAGTCTGTGAAGTGGAAATTTGGCTGTGGTACGTGTGTTGGGTCACTGTGTTAAATGGAGAGTAGTGTTCAGTAGAATGTGTGTGAAAGGGCTGCTGTGCTCATGCTGGTGCGGGGTGTTGTGCGTGTGCAGTGCTGATGCATTCAGCCTGCGAGGTGGGTGGAGGGTGGAGTGGTGTGGAGCTCGTGGCCGGAGAGAAACCCATGTCAGCGCCTTTCTTTAGCTCCCAGGGCTTTTATTTGCAGAGGAAGGAGGGGGGGTGGGGTGGGGTGGGGTGGAGGGGGGGGGGGATTGAGAAGGGAGGGTGGTGCAGGCGAATTCTCAACAGAAATTCCCACCAGCATTTTCAGGAGGAGAATGAGACGGCTACTGCACCGCTTCCTGTGGTAACTGGAACTGCACAAACACACGCTGATACATAAATATTGACAAGGATAAATACAACCCCCCCCCCCCCCCCCCCAAGTCCCACCAGCACATAATCGCATACGCGCACACACACACACACACACACACACACACAAACTGTACATAGACCCGCATGGACAATCAACCATGTGCACTAGAGCCCATGTGCTTTCCACTTAAAGTACTCCATTGTTGCTGTTCAGGTAACAGTTTGGTAGATGAAATGTACCTGCTTTGAGAATTGACTGACCAGAACCGGCTCGATCCTCCCTCCTCCCCCTTTCTCTTTTTTTATCCTTTTGTCTGTCTCTCTCTCATTTCTCCCTCTGCTCCTTTGTCCTTTCTTTCTCTGTTGAACTCCAGGCTCCCTGATTACTGAAGGCAGCTCATATTTAATTCTGTCACTTTATTTCTCAGCCTTTGCAGAGGAAGAGAGGGAAGGGGGGGGGGGGGACTGGGAGAGAGGGAAATGGAGGGGGGGGGGGTGGAGAGACAGAGACAGAATGGAGGCAGACAGACTCAGACAGGCAGTCTTGGCGACTGAGTTCTGGAGCAGCGGACAGAGGGGGGTACACACACACACACACACACACCGTATCCGTGTAGGCAGCCACAAACAAACACACACACGCACACACACACTCTGTATCCGTGTAGGCAGCTACAAACAAAAACACATACACACACGCACACACACACACAGGGCCCTGTGTAATGCTGGATGTGTGCTCTGTGAGTTTGTTAGTTCTTGTCGCACACACACACACATGCAAACACACACACACAAATGCACGCACAGACACACATACTGATACAGTAACACAAACAATATCTGACTCGCACAAATACACATGTATACATACACAAATTGATACAAAAGTGACACATGAACACACTACACACACAATCGCACAAAGTCTGATTTGTATTGGAGTTGGGAGTTAGAGGTCACCGGCTTGGTTCCAAGCGTGGAAACAACACAATTTGTTTTTGACGGCAATAGAGGTCGCATAGCAAACATTACTTGGATTTCCTGTGGTTGACAGAGGCTTTCCAAATAATAGAAAAAGAAAACAAAAAAAAATCTAGAGAAAACAAAATCCCTGGTTATGCTCCCAGTGCTATCCCTCGTTGACTTGCTTATGTAACCTTCTGTCTCAATGTGAGACGTGAACAACAGGGAGTTTATAATGTCTAAACATTTGACCACACCCACAATGTTTCCTCACACTTACTTTCCTGGTGTTTAACTGTATAGGGTGTGTGTGCCTTTCAAAGCATTAAATACTTCCAATGCAACAAACCTTAAATACCACTGTGAAAAAATATATTTACACATACTTTCATGTAATGTCTATTGTGTCATGATTTTTTCGCATTTGCCTAAAGATGAATATTTCCGACAAAATGTAGGCAATTACTGGAAGTGCTAGTAAAATGTTTTAAGATTCGTCTGGTTAATTATGAACTTGATGTTACCACTGTTAGGAAGCAGCCTACGTGAGCTAGGAACTTTGCTCCCTCTTTTTTATGTGAAGTGAAACTAGGTGCATGTCAATATATACATTAGTGATATAATTTACAAAAAACAATATTTATATTCATGAGACTTTTTGACAGCTGCCTGATTTAGATAATTGTCCATGTACTGTCATTGGATCAATATTTATGTCACTCAGCAATCTCTAGCATGTAAAGGGTTAATATGAGTTCAGTTAGTTACTAAACCCTGTAGTATGTAGTGCCACAGGTTTATTGTTATATTTATATATCATTAACCTATCTTTGAACCGTTTCACAGTAGGCAATGTTTAATCTTTTTGAAATTTAATTGTTTATTTAATTGTTTGTACTTTTCGTGTAATCCATTTTTTCAGTCACCATATTGTACAAATTGGACTGGTCTTGTTCTACATCTGTCCCAATATTTAATATTTACATTTGATATTTTATGTAAATAAAAGGATCTGGACCAAAAGATAATTCTCCCCCTAACAATGAAATCCAATGGCTGGCACTCTGGTAAAGCCTGGTACAGGCTGTTTGCATTCTCTCCTTATTGTTTTTGAAGTCATTTGCATTTTGCCACACCCCTTGTACATATTGTACGCAAAAATCAAACTGCCTATTTACATGAAATTGGGTGGGTGGCAAATGTGTCGAGACGGAATGGGGAGCGTGGAAACAGCGCGGGGCCGCGCGGCTGTATTTCCTCCGCTGTTCGGTCACTCTGTTGAGCGTGAAACCCCCGCCGCTAAGTGGGCCCCCCGTGCATGACCACAGGCCCGGAGAGCCGCGTTTCGTCTCCGACCCCGCAGCAACGGCTCCAGTCCCCAGGCGGAGGGTCGCGGGAGCGGCCTTGGCCCGGTCCGTTACGCGAGCGGCGGATCCCCCGCCTCCCCCCCAAACCCCCCCCCCCCGCCGCGTGGCCCCCGCCCCGCCCCACCCGCCGCTGGCCTCCATCCGTCCTGCACCCTGTCGCTTCCCTGACAGCTGCCCGTGCTCTCCCCACCCAAAACAGCGCCCTGCTGCTGAATCAGTCCTTTTCCCCGGTGAAAGTGGTTTATTATACCTGTGTGGGTTTGCTTTTATATTCCTCTCCATCTTTCTGCCCCTTCAATCTATTCCGGCTGACAGACGGCAGTTTGTTGTCTTTTCTCGCCTTGTCTTCCGAAGCCCTTACTCAGACGTCCCGTGGAGAGATGGGTGGGTAGGAGGGAGCAGGGGTTGGGGTTGGCGGCAGGGGGTGGGGGGTGGGGGTGGGACTTGTCTACAGGGGGATTTTTCAGTCCATTGTGCCACATTGCGAGGGAACTAAAGCGAAACGAGCTATTATCTGTTCTCTCTTCAGGAAGAAGATTGAAAATGATCTGTCTGCTGTAGTAAAAGGGAAGTATTGTCTTAAGCAAATGGATAATGATATTGATCGTAAAAGCCTGCTGTAAAGTTTCCCCGTCTGCTGTAAAGTTTTCCCACCCACAGCACAGCCCAGAGCCCTGATTGCTGTGCACATATTTGCCCACGTAAGTCTTCAAGGTCTATCAGTTACTTCCCTTGTATAGCTTTTGTTTGGTGGGAAGCCAACCACAGGTGCAGTAAGAAAGATGTATCTATTGACAACCCAGCCAAACAAACAAAATGGATACAGTATGGTGCTACAGTACATGGAGGCTTTGGGCAGAAAGAGTTTTCCCACAGTGCACCGCTTTGGAGGGTTGAGAAAGAAAATAATTTGAGGCTGGCACTTTACTGGCTAAAGGTGAAAGCTCGTTCTAATAGCAGTCTTAAGCCATTGCTTAAAAGCCACACTGGGCCCAAGGAGGAGGTTCTTTGCAACTGCTATCGCACAAGGAAAGAGTACTTATAAATTAAACATTAGAGGCATGTTTCATTTATTGGTAAGGTAATGGAAGTGATGTTTCAAATATTTCAAGCATTTTCAAAATAATATCATCAATATAAAATCAGTTGGATACAGTAGCTTTGGTATACATTTACGTGTGTTTGTGTACATGTGCTTTTGCATGTGCCTGTATGTGTGTCTGCACATGCCTAGTAGTGGGGATGCAGTTCTTGAGAAGACCTTTCACTGGAGAAGTATACTGTGTGACAAGGCACTGTCCCCTAGGAACTGCACACCACACAATTATTAGGCCACAAAATACTTAATTCTAACATAAACACACACACACACACGCACACACAAATGTACAGTGCACATGCCCACACAGACATATAAGCAGACGCACGCTCACGCTAGCAGATATGAGACGGTGATGTTCTCCTCGAAATAGCTACAAGTGTGTAATACTAATGCAAATAATTTCAAGCGGAACCATCCCAGAATCCATGGGGATAGGCCTCAGCTGTCTTCGATGAGGAAAACAAGGAAAAGTTTGTGCAAAACAAACTAGTTCCAACAGCTCCTTGAAGGCTAGTCATAACAATGTGGTTTTGTGTTTGGAAGTTGCTTGTCTGACAGCATTGGGCGTGTGCGTTTCAGTGGAGGCCCGCGATTGGCTGGATGTGATGCAAGTTGGGACTGTACTTCTACTCGGGGATGTGGTTGGGCGGTGTTAAAGGTTAGGGTGCTGGGCCCGTGGGTACAGATCGGGGGCTGAGCACTAATCTTATACCCGTGAGCACTAAACAGCACGCGTGTTGCAGCGGTAAGAAATGAGCTGAGTAAACGTCTCGCGTGTAAATTTGCTTGCCAAATTAGATGTGCTGTAGTGTGTGTTTGTATTCACACTGTACTCAAGCGGTTCTGCAAAATAAAGCATGCTGCTTGTGCTTTGTGCTGTGCAAAGACCGCTTCTGTTGCTCTGATTGTTTTCCAAATGGATATTGCACAGAATGTTCTTTATCTTTTTTTCTCATCTCTGGCTTAAAAGATGGGTCTCTCCCGTCTGAAAAGCCATCAGGTTTGAAAGACCCCATTAACAAATAATGATGACAGAAAAAGCTACAAGTAATTACTTTCTATCATCTTCATTGTTGTTTTTTTTTTTTATTAGTGGGATCAGTGCATTTGTTACTCTTATGGCTGTTTCTAATGATTGTTACAAATCAATACTTCAGCCTGGGAAGGTAGATTTTAAAATGAGAAAAGGTGCACAAAAGAATGAGAATAATGAAAATGGATTTACATGCTGCATGAGCGTTTAAATCCACGTGTCCTTGTTTCACCCTGTCGAGCCAAAGAAGCGTGGTGCTATGGGGTATGAAAATTCCCAAATCAACGTCACAGAAGATGAGCAGGACTCAAATGAACAACGCACGTTTGGCCATAAACAACGCTGCACGATTAGATGTGGAATGTAAACATATTGTTTGTTCCATGGTATCTTTAGCATTAACCTAATTCAGCTGGGATTACCATGTGTTACCGAGGCCATATGGGAGGGAGCGAGGGAGGGAAAGAAAGGGGGGCAGTGGACGGGGGGGGGGGAGGGGGATTAGGACTTGATGTTTCAGCTTCAGCCAAAGGGCAGATCATAGCATTTTAAGCGGTTGTCTTTACATTTCCTCGCTTTTCTGGACCATGGTTTCTGCATTTAGACCAATTAGAGGCGGGTACATCGCTGCAGAAGGAACACGGGAGACAGACCGCCCGAATTTAGCAAGGGACATTCAGGAGTTTATTATTTAATTATTTAATTATTTATTGGTCGTTGCCCCTGTATTATCGTGTCTGACACACACGCACACACACACACATACAGTTCCATATTGTTTGGGACAAATACATTTTTTTTTTCTTGTGATTACTGAGCTCACCAGTGCTCTCTTTATTCTTCACAATGTTTCAAACAGTTGTATGCCTAAGATTTGTCCTGTCCCTTTTTTCTCTTCATATTTCTCTGCCTCATAATGGCTTCCTTGACTTTCATTGGCACAACTCTTCATACTGACAAATGGCAATAACAGACTCCTAAGGCAATCGAAAGCCTGGAATCAAGGCTAGATACTGAAAGCTTTCTTATACTTGCACTAAAGAATTAAAAGAACACACCTCAGAAACACAAATCAGAAACACCTGTGGAGTCATTTGTCCGTAACACTTTAGCACCATGAAATGGGGGGGGGGGAGCTGTATGTAAAAAGTGCTGATATTTCTACATGGTGAAACCCAAATGTATTAAAATACCCTTTAGGAAAAGCTGAGCATATGTACTTTGACCACATCTGAATTGTTTGATTACAAATATAAAATTGTGGAGTACAGAGCCAAATAAAGAAAAAATAGAAGATAGAAGAAAATGATTGAAGAAATATGCAAATGCTGGTATATACAGTGCCATTTAAAATGCCTTTACTGATCTGTCATGTCCATGAGGATTTATTAAAGTGCCACATTGTCCACCTCCTATTCCTGATTTCTGTTGGATGTAAACAGTCCTGTATATCCCATTGAGGACACCTTGAGGTCATGGTGTGGTGTGTGTTTTAAGGGGGCCGCTGTGCAGTATACAAGGGGTGGCTAACCTGATTTCAAGGTGTCTCTCAGTCATCAGTGGCAGCATACATTGAATGTTTGGGGCATTTTGATAAATGAGGCAAATTGATTGGACCAAGCCTCCTCCTCTGGATCTGGATTAAAAGAAAATGCCAGGTCCAAGGTTGGCTGGCCCTCACCTCCGTGTACGTTGTGAGCATGTGTACGGTAGAAAGCTCCAAACTCCTTAACCCACCAGACTGTGGTGGAGGGATCCAGAGCCCGTGCTGGTGTGACGGGCGCGTGACAGCGTGAGGGAGCCCTCTCGGGACCTGGATGAATAATGAAGAAGGCTGGTAATGACTAGGAGCCTCTTCAGATGCTTGCGTGAGGGAGACTCCAGGGAAAGTGGGCTGCTGTTGAGACAGATTGCGGCGCTGCCTGGACTCTCTCCCTCTCTCTGCTCTCTGGCTCGGCAGACAGGAAGCACTGGAGCTCCTCTCTCTCTCCGATGGCTGCTCCTGAAGAATGGATGATGGGGGCAGGGGTTGGGTTTAGAGCATTTCATCATGATTTCTCAGACCCCATGGGCCCCTGAGAAAGGTGTACACGGTAATGGGGTTTCTGATTTCTCTCTCTCTCTCCCTCTTTCTCTGACTCTCTCTCTCCCTCTCTCTCTCTGACCTCTGTCTAAATTGAAGATGAATAATTAATACAACTCTGCCTTCCTTTAATGGCTTCACACAACAAGAGCGGTGTGCTTATATACTCACACATGGATTGACATTCCTTTCCTCCATCTACCTCTCTTTCGCCTCAGAGTGGCTCAAAAGTCAATGTAAAATATAATTTCCTTTCTTACTGTTCACATCATATCACTGTTTTTCAAGGACTTTATTTCAAGCATGTTATTCGTATTCTCGTTATATTTTCCTTAGCCTTATTAGAAGTGATGGTGTTTGCGGCAGTCCTGCAGTTGTTGCGATGAGCTAGATTAGTACGATGATTAGTACGATAGATGCATTGTGAAGGGAGTAGTAGTAGCACGGTCCACAAACGAAGGTTCCCTTATGACACGAGGAATCGTGCTTTATTTCTATGATACGGGTGAAGGTCCTCACTGAGGCGCAGAAGTCTGGCCGGTGGCTTCCAGCAGATTGCGATCTCTTTCAGACACCTGCCGCAGGTCTCCGGACAGCGAGCCCTCCGCTTTCTTGTGAGGGGAAAATGCCGGAGGTCCCTAACACTCCGGCCGATAGATGAACTACCGGGAGGGGAGGAGTGCACTTCAGCTCTCCTGCTCTTGCTCTCGTTGGATATCTTTTCGGGCCCCTCGCGTGCTTCCAGGCAGCTGTGATTCTGCCCGGGATTCGGTTACACATCTCTCAGGTTTTTGAGCTGGGCTGCGCGCTTACGCATGAGTAATTCATGTCTAGGCCTGGGTGGCTCATGGTGAGGATATTTAAGTGTTTTTTTTTTGTTGTTGTTTTTTTTTAATTGAACCCAGTGCTCCGACCATACAGCCAATGACATCTCTACCACATCACAATACAAATGAATGTGCGTGAGATTAAGATGAATTTACTAAAACACATGTATGCAAAAATTATATTGTCATGGTCAAGAGTGCAATATGAAAGAATATTCACATGAATGAAATACATTTTTCGCGGTCTTACTTACAAGCCTCATAAATGAGCCGAATAAACCTTGAATTGTCTCATTGTAGAGGCAAAGTGTAGCCCAATGAACCATAAACCCCACCCCCCGCCACGCAGCAAGATTGTTGCTTTGAATATTTAGTGACTCCCTTGACACTGTGAGAATGTGAACATCCTTTGTGTTTATGAATATGGGCGAAAATTTGTGTGTGTGTGTGTGTGTGTGTGCGCGCGTGCGCATGTATGTGAGGGGAGCTGAATCTGCCTTTTGGTGTTTTCTGAATTGTATAATTGGATCAGTTTTTTAGTGGAGGTTTTCTCTCTTTCTCTCTCTCTTTCCTTCTCTCAGTCTCCCTAGAGGAGTTCACCAAGCAACAAAGAAAGAGGTTCTTTCTCCTCTTTGAAACAACAGCTGTTGACAATGAGAGAGAGAGGGAGAGAGAGAGGGAGAGAATAGCAGTGCCAGCAATTTCTACCTTTCTCCTCTCTCTGTCCTTCCCTCTCCTACCTCTGTGTTGCTGCCTTTCCCTCTCTCTTGTAGACCCCCCCTCCCCATCTGTGTCGGTTGGCTATTAAAGAGCAGCTGATAAAAATATCCATTTATACTATCAGTCCTACTAGCTATGAGGATCTCTGCAGACTTTAGACAAATTCAGCACTTGACCCTTTGCATTAAATTAAACTAACAGAGATGCAGTGCTGTTAAGCCAAGCCCACGGTACATTAAAGCTTAGTTAAAAACAGTCATTTATCAACAGGATCATGTGACTTGTCCACCATAGTGAAATTGCAGACTGCACAACGTAGTCAGGTGACAGAGCAGCGACTGTTTGTGTCAGCCATCGATTCTGGTTTTCATAGTGGCGGTAGCAGTGGCATGTTGCCTTCACTGAATATTAGCTTGTCAAAGGAGCAGTTTGTGTGGGTGAACTGATTTCTGATTGCCAAGGGAGTAGCTTGTCTTGAAAGATGATCATTTAGTAGGTGCAGAGAGTCCAGTATCAGGAGATATACACGATTATTTTGACAGATGAGGGTGGGTGTTCACATTTTCCCCGAGACAACGTTAGCGCTCAGTACAGACAGGCTGTAGCAGTGGGCAGAGACAGAGGAAGCAGGACATGCTGTCTTTGTTGGAGCGGAGAAGCTGAACTTGTCCCAAGTGACCTTGCCCCAAGGAGGAACGGGGAGGGCGGGCGGAGCGGGCCAGTGGGTGGTTGGGGGAGGGGGGAGCTGGGCTCACAGATGGCAGGAGATATCAGTCCAGGGTGATATGGAAGGGCCTTGCTTAGAAAGAGCACAAGCACATTAACCTCTGCTCTCTCAGAAACAACTGCTGTTCACTTTGAGAAGGGGAGGGGAGGGGGGTTAGCCTGTCAAATAAATGTACAGATAGACAGAAAGATGGCCAGTGGATATGCGCGCGAGCTGTCACTGGAGCAGTCATTTTGTGTGTGCCTTACCGAGAGCTGTGATCACTTCTAATTAAAATTGCCCACGTAGAAGCAGTCTGGTTCTATTGAATGCTGCTCATTCTGCCTCAACAATGGACTGCTTTAGCCAGCTGCACAGATCTGGGCCTTTTAGTACAATCATCAATAGGATCCCACCTCTGCCAGGGATTTCTGTTGATTGGGAGGCAAGGACGAGCAGGCGGAGCCAAGGTGCAGTCAGCACCACACCAAATAAAACCCAAAGCAATTCCCCCTTCTCCCCGGGTCAGAGCAGTGCTCGAGCTGTGCTTTGTTATGTTTTGATTTCCTGCGGAGAGCTGAAAATACACTTGTTAAAATTCAGTTGTACCACAGAAAATGTCAAACATTTTTTTTCCACGGATAATTGCCGTTGCTCAGAAAATGTGTTCAGTTGCAGGTTGTTTTCGGTGACACTGCGTACAGCAGTCATAACAGCATATTTTGACACTCATTGTTTCTCAGATTTGTCCTTTTGCAGGTTACGTACAGGTTAACAGTAATTGCAGTATGACTGTTAGGAAGTCGCAAATTAAAACTGGAATGGAAACCCAGATGTAGGAGTTGAAGCGGAAACGTCTCTGTGCTCCTGCGCAGCGAATACAAACAAAAGAGGCTAATGTGAGAGTGATCTGAGGCTCACGGCTCAGACTTTCTCCTGTGGCTCAGTCACGTCTGTGGGGCTACCCACTCTCACCTCCCTGCAGCCTGGGTCTGCCAAGAGGCGCCTTTCATCAGCTGAGAGCTGGGGTGGTGTGTGTGTGCGTGTGTGTGTGTGTCTATATGTGCGTGCATGTAAGTGTGTGTGTGTGTATGTGTGCATGTGTGTGGGTCTGTACTTAAGTGTGTGTGCGCGTGCTTGTGTGTGTGTGCGCGTGCATGTGTGGGTCTGTATTTAAGTATGTGTGTGTTTGTGTGTGGGTCTGTATTTAAGTTTGTGTGTGTGTGTATGTGCGTGTGGGTCTGTATTTAACTGTGTGTGTGTGTGTGTGGGTGGGTGTGTGTGTGTATGTATGCGTGTGTGGGTCTGTATTTAAGTGTGTGTGCGTGCGCACGCGTGTGTCTGGCACGCAGTGGGAGGACGGAGTAGAGGGGAGGGGAGGGGGTGTGCATGCCAGTAAAAGTCCGGGAATTCAGAGCGCTGTTTCAAAGGATCCCAGGATAGTTTACAGGCTTCAAAGCGGCGAGAGCTGGAGGGGGAAGAGGGGCATGGGAGCCTGGATATCCCCCACTGTCTCCTTTCCTCCCTCACTCGTTTCTCTTTAGCCACTCTCAATACCTGCTTCCATTCCTTTCTGCAGCCTGCCTCTTTGTGTCTGCCTGTTTCCGTCTTTCTCTCTATCCATCTTTTCATTACACAGCATGTCTGTCGGCCTCTGTCTCTCTGTGCCTTGTGGAGGGCACCTGAGACCGTCTGACCAGGAGTCCTAGCGGAAAAAGGGGGGGTTGTGTGGTTCTGCGGTCATGGTTACTATTGCCCCCTGGCCAAGTGGCTGCCAGTCTGCCGGGCGCTGCCTTGTGGTTTTTCAGCTGGCAGAGCGGAGTGGCCACAACTCCGCGCGGTCCGGGACCCGTCTGCCGCCCCAGAAGTAGGTCAGGCGTCACATTCATTAAAGTCCCCTGGCCCTGCGTCATGCCCCCCCATGCCACACCGGCCTCACTGCAGGACCGGTCCACATCACATCAGGTAGAGATGTGCGGCCGCAGCCAGAAGGGTGCACACTCTGGCTGACGTATCGCATGGGATTCCCAAAACCGTCACCGTACCCAGCTATACAACATTCTGTAACTAATTTTGTGGCATCATGGGAAGGTGGTGTGACCATCATGTTGTAACTGACTCCTTAATTAGTCTGGCAGTACAATAGGCGTGGATATTGGATTTTATATGGTTTATATGTCGCTCCAGGAAAGTGGTGGGAATACCGTGCTGCACTTGTCTTGATTGTGTTTGCAACCCATGGACAATGGGTTTGGACTATGGACACAGGAGTCAGAATGGGACAGTGCTCTTGCTACAGCACTTCCCCAACAGCTGGATCAGTTCCAGTTCTCTGAAACCTGTTTGCAGAACACCCCTGTCTGTGTCCCAGTTTTCTGGCTCTGAGCTTGAAGCAAGGTTGAAGCAAGTAACATGACAGAAACACTGAGCTTTATTCACCAATGGTAAGGCAGAGAGGGCTCCCTTCCTGGGTAAGCTCCCCCTCTCCCTCTCTATGGCTCTCTTGGTTTGAAATTGCAGTTTCCCATGGTAATTAATCTTTCAAGCTGGTTATAGGTGTTGACTACATAAATAAGCTTTTCCAGTTTATGGAAGTGCAATACTGTTGTGACAGTACAATGAGACAGCAGGGGCCTCAGCTCTCATTACTGTAACATCAGTGAGGACTCAGTCTGATTAAAATCATTTGTAATTCACTGCTGATTGATGTTTGACTAGTGTGATTCAAAACTTTAACATTTTGAGGCTAACTGTCAACAAATAATGCAGGCAGGTCATTAGTCAACACCATACTATACCCACTATATCCAGTGGTCCTAGTATGATACTTACATTTCAAGACCTTTCTGCTTAGGTTGTATACAAGCAAAACATTTCAGAGGATGTGTTAGTGATTTTCATCATTATAATAGTTACCCCGCTGAGTGCACTGAATCACATTTTAGAAATAAATGGCAAATACCTCCATGGGCGGTTGTATCTTGCGCAGAGATTAGATGGACTTGCTTCAAGCTCATCCAATGTTATTATGACTTGTGAAAACCACAACCCAACGTCACAAATGAAATAGGGTACAGATCCTATTAGGAGGGAAGCAAGAGAGGGATGAAAGATAAATAATGCAATTTTGAAGACCAAGGCAAATGGCAATATGCAAAATCAATAGCACGTTTAGTTCAATTTGTATTATTTCAAAGTAAATGTCCTATTGTTTTTTTTAAACCTTTTTTTTTATTACAAGCAAACAAAAGTAAAGATTGCAGCACCCAACCTTTCGATTTAGCTACAACCTTTAGCCATACCACAAAATAACTGAGGTATAACGCGGAAATAACAAAGAAGCAGTTATGTTTCTAGAGCAGTGTTTAGGCTATGACACCAGCTTGTGTTTGTGCATGTCTTCTCATTAAATCCTAGCTGAGAAGGGGAAGGAAAATGAGGGAACAGGATGCACCCACGCACCAGAAAGCAAGTAAACGGTGGCAATCCTGAAGAATATGTAGTTCACAAGGTAATTTGCGTTCCCACAATAGCCTACTTCAGAAACCAAACCCCAACCCCCAGTGCAAGTGCACGCGCACAATCAAATGAACCCCAAGAAATTAGCAAATTAGCAATAGCCATTAACTACGAAGTAAAATGCTACTTGGTTTGACTACTCCACCCCGAGCAACGCTCATGTGCGGAGATGTTCGGCGCAAAGGTATTGTTTTAATGTGTAAAGTATTCACAAAGTTACGAGAATAAATAGGACACTTGATGGTAAATGCTGGAGACTAACTATTATAAAGGGTTTGATCGATCGTTCATGAAAGTGTCACGCTTTATTGTTAATCTACTTTTATATACAGTGGCTAAACATACAAGTACAAATTTACATAAGCATTTGAGAAATTGGGTTTTTTTTCGAAGAGGGATATTCAGCCTTATGAGAACAGTGTCTTGCTTTTTTATTCCAGGAATAGGTGTGAGGTGGGCTATCTGTGGTTAATAAGTTACCATCAAAGGTATAGGCTAGTGCTTGAATCTTCAACGATTCTTAGAAGATTTAGAACATGTAGCCTACACCTTCACAGTGGAGACACGTTCGTTACTTGAAAAAGATGGAACAATACCAAGTATTCGCCGTACTGCCGTGAGAAGGTAGCGGGGCGTGTAGTTTGGCTGTGGCTGTTCTGGGAGAGGGGGGTGGCGGGTGGTAGAGGGGGGAAAAGCTGCTTCATCAACAGATCTAGGGCTGCTGTTTACTTTGGCACGTCACTGAGCCCACTGCAATGCATGTCCTGTCTGATTAGGGCGTTCTTCACCGGCTATAGAATCACTTCATCGTAATGTCCAAAGATGCTACGGTCGCACACAATGTTTTAAGGACGAACTGATTCGTGCGCTCTGGGCATTCATGACAGATTACATATCAAGTGTGTGTTTCCTTTGTACTCTTACACGCGTGTGCAACCGCAAGAGGAGAAAGGTGTCGTTCCACCGAAATCGCCTATATTAATTTGACTAGTGCGCTTAGAAAAGATTATTGGCAGGCTGTTATAGGGTGACAGAAACAGACACTAAAATTCTCCGACGTCGAAAAGATAAGCGACGCTCTTGTCCCTGGCCGCACACGATGCGTGCCTTCTTCCACCCTCAACCAGTGCGATCAAAATGAGCGAGCACTAAGGCGAACAGAAGACAGGATCCAGGGACATCTAGCGTTCATCGTGAAAAATCACATGCAGCGCTTGAACAAGACAGGGTGTAAGCTACAAAAAAACAAAGGCCTGCATTTAGGTTAACAGTAGCCAATTGTCCAAACGACGAAACAGCCAGAGTGCTTTTCCATGCTTAGTAAGACATATCTGGGAACTGGATTAGGCAGGCTTTGTGAACACGCCTTGTATAAATGGGTGTGGGTTTGACAAGATGCCAGTGCTCTCAGTGTAGCTACTACTGATGGAGACAGCGTTGGGAGTTTGGTAAAAATAAAAAGACGCCCAAGTCTGGAGGAAACTATGCTACTAATCATATCTTTCCGTCATTACAGTTTCACAACTACTTTGATGCGTGGGTGTGAGCAGTTTGACAGTTTATTCTAATGATATATATTTTAAAGCGTACATAGAGATAACTAATGGATAACGTTTACAATACATTTTTTATTGGACACAACTGTCGGTGAGGTTTATGGAGCGAAGTCTCATTCAGAAGTGACCACAGCACTGCACGTGATGTTTATGGAGATAATTTTACCTCTCACCCAGGGCTTTTTAGCTGCGAAATAAATATATACAGGACTGGCAGTTTTATAGCCTCTAGACACCTCTCTACTGAGAGTAATCATTGGAGTCTATCCTCGTTTGTTCATAGCGTTTGATCAAAGCAACTGGGATTGAAAGAAATAACGGTTTTGGGAGTTAGCATGAATCTTAGTTTTGTCCTGCGAGGAAATGGCCGTATTGTGCTATAATTTTAGTCGTCTACGGTCCACCTCTTTGGTGATTTTGGCCTGATTGGGAGTATTTTTTAAAAAGCTTCAAGTTTGATGCATATGACTGTGTAGTCTAACACATTGTGCAAGAACATATTCTTATCCTGAGTATCATTATTATTGTTGTTATTCTTTAAGAAAATGAATTATGATCAGTATGTATTGCTTTCTCTGCGAAGGGAATAAGGTGAATTGCTTTTGTATAGCAATTAATGCGATATTCAATACAGTTTCTTTGAATATGTGATATAATGGTTAGGTTGTAATGTGGGCAAAGCTCCAACAATGTATTCCAAACTGACCAATTTCAGCTTACAAAGCAGAACTACTTGCCTACCCAGGCTCTTCCCTTTGTACCCTCTTCTTTGTGCTCCTCAGCCTTCCTTTTTATTATTGTTCCTTTGACCGTGTTGCGAAGAGATTTATGATCGGAAGAAAAGCCTTCTCTGTCGGATGTTGCATTGACAACGGCCCCGGGCTCAACATCAGAACAATTAGTCATATTATTATGAAGTTCCCCACCGGCTCACCAGGCAACCACCCGCACGCACACGCGGACGCAAACAACCAAATAGCACGGCGCTGTTTATCGCTGTTCTGCGTTTGTGATTGCTCTGCTGGTGAAGATGTTCATTCAAAACCAACAAAGCACCATTTTCAGTGCTACGGTATCATGCACTATCATTTCTTACAGAATGCCCGGGGTTTTCTTTGAAAGGGGGTAGGAGGCAATACATGATTGAGCAGGCCATTGGAGCCCAAATGAAACCAAATCTTTATGTGCTTTATACCATTAATTCTCATGATGTTTGAAAGATGGATGCTGTGGGGGCAGCATGCGCTGAAAATAGTGGAAATACCTAGCCTTGCACAGAAGACAGGTTTAAGCTCAGAATACACAAACATGCTCCTCACTCTGGTGCTTTTCCAATTCTGCCCGGCCAGGAAAGGGATCAATAGCCATTACCAACACTAGTGCTGACAAGTCATTCATTTCCACTGCAGTGAGCAGCAATACTCCCACCGGGATGTCATTTGTGCGACCATGCTAGATTTGTGCATAACTTATGATACTCTGCACATGCAGAAATTTGTGTAAGTAAATTGCGAAATGCAGTCAAAGGTAGAACGCATCAAAGATCTGGGATTTGTATAGGATGTGAGTAGATTTTCACATGCCTTCACATGTGCGTAAGTGCAAACAATACATAAAAATATTGATTGGGTATTTTGTTTTGTTTTATTTCAAAAGTTTAAGGTCTCTCGGAGTGCTTTCTTTTCCACCTTTTCTTTTGTATCACATTTAGTCTTTTCCTGTATTTGTAGCTTGCCGCTGTGTATGTTAGATGGCCCATTCATTTTGTACACACAATATGGTAGCATGGGCTTTTGAGCAGAAGAGGATTCTGGGATTTCTTGGTGAGAGAGGAAGTCTTCTCCATGTGGGAATGCCTGATGGAGCGGGCTCTCCAGGGGCCAACACAAACAAACGCTAGTGGCTCTGGGAACCCGCCCAGTGCAGTTATTTACTGCTTACAGCCAGGAAAGGAAGCCTAGCTGGGTTACAAAGGACGGAGGCATTTTGTTTTGGTCATTTTGTTAAATTTTTTGCGCAGCTGTGTACTCTCTGATTCACCTTTTCAGACATAGCTGGATGTGTGTTGACTTGCTTCTCGTAAGGCCTCAAAACGAGGAAGGATTCATCTAATCAATTTCCTGGGTTTTATTTTAGAATGAAAATATCATGATTCCTGACATACTGCAGCTGTTACTGTTTTTCCTGTTGGTTCTTTTTTTAATTACAGATTTGATGAAGTACTGTTACGCTGCCATTCACTGAGAGCCAAAGTTCTTTATGAGACAGCTTGAATAATGGATTGATGTACCATATTGATTTGTTTGAAAGCATGTCTACCATCATTTACACAGTCTTGACTGATGCTGAAATAAAATGTAAAAAATTGCTCTTGAGTCGTGCCTCTCTGACTCGTCCCTCTCGGTCTCTCTCTCTTTTCTCAGGATCAGAGTCCTGGGATGGTTCCTCGGCTCCAAGACCCTTCTGCTGTGCCTCGCCCTACGCAGAGCAACTACAACATGCTGCTGAAGAGCCAGCTGATTAAGAAACACATCCTACAGGTAAGTCAGATACTGACAGTCAAACAACGGGGATAGTAATCTTTCTGATTGGTCTCAGTCATCTGTTTCTCCAAATAGATTGGCTTTGTCCACATGTACAGTATAACACCACTGTGTGTGTGTGTGTGTGTGTCTGTGTGTGCGCGCGTCCATGCACGTGTGTGTGCGTGCGCGTGTGTATTCTCACAGTAGACTGGCTTAGTTCATCTTTGGCAAATGGCAATGTGCCTGAGTAAGCATTACCGTGATGAGTGACAGCGTGATTCATGTGTGTGTGCAGGAGAAGCAGAGGCAGATGGAGCAAATGAACGGAGGCCAGATGTCAGACTGCCAGCAGGTGGTGCCATTTCAAGGTGAGGGCACCACAGGCATTCATTTAAAAAGGAGCATTCAGAAGACAAATGTGGAACTGAACTTACCAGTAAAATCCGTAGGAGGATGATTGAATACTGATCCAGAGGGGAGGGAGACAGTCGCGAAATGAAATTGCTTCACGGTGATGGGTTTGAGGTACCATCCTAAAATCGTGTCAGCAATACACAAAGTATATATCAGAGTACACACTTTGATGATTGTGCTGAGCTTCACGCTTCATGCATCCCAGCAGGTAATAAAATAATAAGACGTAAATGTTTGGAATACTTCCGCACTATGTATGTTCATACGATTCATCCTTTTGATACGCACTTTAGTTTAAAGGCAGCATTCTGTTGTACCACCATTACTGTAGTGTTCAACATGATTGTATTTTGATATTTTACATAACTCAGTATATCATTATATTTTGTATAGTGCTGAAGCTTGAAGCAGGAAAGGTGTTTTGATGAAGTCAGCATCTAATGGAAGCCTGTTCTGTTATATGCAGCTCTATGTCTCTGTAGCAGTCCCTGACTCCTGTCTGTAACAGCTGCTGGTCCTTGTAGTGTTTGAAATCACTCTCATAAGCAAAATTCTCTCCTATCTTGGGATGTGCTTTTGGCTCAGAATTACTTATTTGTTAGTGGTTTCCATTCTTATTAGCTTGCCACATAAGCGATGCTGCAGACACATGATCCAGTGATTCGAATGTAAGCTGCTATCTTTGCTATATCCATTGAAATATTCTTAAAGTAGCCATGCACGTTATACTTTACAGGTATTTTCCCCAGTCACTCTGAGGTCATTTGAGCCCATGCATTGATTTCTACCAGGTCATTTATGACGTTTAGAAGGCCAATGGCACAATGGCAAAGCCTGGATCAAACAATGATTCACTTCTCAATGACATATCGTATACTCACTATCAACGCGTTTCGGTTCTTCTTCCCCTCCTGTAGGTGTTGGCCGTTCCCTCCCCTCAGAGTGCGGATTCCCCATGGGGACGCCCCCAGCCAACCCCGCCATGCTGTCCCACAGCCCCATGCTGTCCGGCCGGATGGGGGCGCTCAACCAGCCTGGCCGCGGCGGTGGAGCCTTCATGGGCAACGCAGGCCCCAAGCCGGCCCTTTATCACCAAGAGTTTAGTGTGCCCCTTCAGCCAGGCCAGAGCATGATGGGAATGGGTGTACCTCCTCGGCAGCCCATGCACCACAGCCAAGCTCCAGCCCGGTCGGGAATGCCGGGCCCGTCCTTCCAAGGGGGGCCCTTACAGCCTCAGCACCTTCGACACGCCCTCCACCAGGGCGGCGCTCTCCCCCGCATGGTGTTCAACCCCCAGCAGCCGTCGCAGCCGCAGTCACAGTTGTGGCAGCAGCAGCAGCAGGGGCTCCCGCGCATGGGCTGCGATACGCACATGGACCCAGGGCTCCACCAGCATGCGTTCCCGGGCAGGGGAGCAGGCGGAGGGCCCCCGCAGTTCTCCCAGCAGCCCCTGCGCTCCGGCATGCCCGCAAACTTCACCCCCCACCAGACTGGGGCTCCTCCCCCAAACCAGGTGGCCCCCAACCTGCCTGGCAGGCACATGCAGAAGCTGCCTCCTGGCCACCCCCACCCCTCCATGGCCCAGCAGGGCTTGAGGCCCCGTGGCCCCTTGTCTGCCATGGCAGTGATGAAGCCAGTACCCCTTGGGATGGTGCCACCTGCCCACGGGATGGCTCCGCCCAGCTACTCCTCCTCCAGCAAGCACCCGCTTGGGATGGGGTACGGCAGTGGCAACCCAGGACATAAACTTCCCGCGTACGAGTGCGCCCAGCACCAGAGCAACGGGGGCATGCCTGGGGTGCCGGGAGGAGGTGGGGGAGGGGGGACAGGCGAGGTGGACTTCATAGAAACGCTAGTGGGGTCCAACGAGGACTGGCTGAACAATCTCACCATGATCGATGAGTACCTGGAACAAAACTCATAGTAGGCCCCCATGAGCACCTTTGCATGGGGAGGTTTCCAGGGACATGGTTGTGTTTCCGGAATGTTCAGAGCCATACACGACGGGACGTCGTGTGAATTTGGTAAAGAGCGATGCACTGCAAATGCCCCCAGTCTGGACCTTTACCCTCAGGCCACTCCCTCCCTCCACTGGTCCGTCCAGGGTGGGGAATGCGATCACACACACAAAGACAGACGGACAGAGGGACGTCCTCTGAATTCTGTAACCACAGCCATCGAGACAAAGCTCCTCATTCAGTTATATCTGCAAGGTGTGTTGAGCAGGAAGTGTAGCAGGCCTCAGAGGTATCTGGCCCAGAAGGGAATACACACTGATCAGATCCATGTACTGTAGATGTAAGCGTACTCCTGATGCAATTCACAGGCAACACCGATTCCCATAGCTTCCTTTGTTTCCTGGCAAATCAGCTTAAATTACCAAAGGAGGTCTAATTAATCACTTTGGGCAGACCAGGCATGTGTTACACTTCAGTGTTTTGCCACAGTGTCTTTTTAAACGTCAAACATTTTCGTATTATGAATGGATTCATTATTTGACATTTGTTGTGACTGAATGTCTTACACCATTTTAGTTTGTTCACAGACCAAAATAGACACAAAAATGTAATCTCAGTAAAGGATGTACTGAATGAGGTTTGATACTCTGTGCTTCTCGACTGTACAATGATGTAAACTGCTGTGTTTGGTATGGTCTTTTCTCCCTGCTTCTTCATCGGTGGAAACTTCCCAGCTGAACTGACAGCAGTTAAAAATTTGCTGGTGTTGATCAACTCAAAAGTGATGGTCCTGTGGTTCAGATTGATAAGGTTCACATAGGCTCTTGTCACCTCAATTGATGGCTAAGTATGATGATCCTGGTTGAGCTGCTTTGCTTTTCACACATAGCATCCTCTCAACTGTGATTGGCTAGGGTTCCCATGTGATGCCACTCTGCCAATCATGTCTGAAAACAGAAGTGAAAAACATGAGAAAGGCAGTTAATCTGCAATCTAGAAAACTGCAGGTGTACCAATGGGAGAGGAAGGAGATCTGCCATTGTGGTCCTGGCAGTTCTAGAACTGTTTAGTCTCATGTTTTTTTTTTTTATCGTGAGTGGAGGGAAGTTGGTCTGCAAGGGGCTTGTACATAATAAACTATTTTGTAAATTATGTTTTCCTAATCTATAACATATTAAAAAGGAGAAGTACACATATTTATACTTCTTTTTGTGCAAATGAATTCTGAAGGTTTCCTTTGTAAATAGAAATGAAAATAAAAACAACAAAAAAAACAGTGGTGTAAAAAAAAGCATTGATATAGCTTACAATTAAATCTGTTTTACAATAGGAGAATCCTTTATTTTAATTTGTTTTGAATATGCAGACAATACAGTTAGTTTTTCAGTAATACTGTGTATTACAGTGTTGGAATATTTGTTATGTTTTTGACATAACACTGCTCCTGGTACTCTGGTTTGGCCCAGGGTTCTAGATTGCGATGGAAAGAATCTGGAGATTGCAGTTTATGGCAGTACCCTAGTGACACAAAAACCCATCCCCAGGCCCACACTCTGCACCCAACACCAGTGTGAGGTCCAGGATCACCTGAATTACTCTATTAATTCTTTTCAGGCTCTGAAGAAAAACACACTACACCCTCAAGAGAAATGACTGATCAAGCATCTCACAAACATGGATACCACCTGTCTCTTATTACTTTGATGAAGACAGAAAGGTACCTCATATGGCAAAGACTGTAATATACTATTTGCAAAACTGCAAAAGTACATGTATCACAGACATAGGTCTGTGGCTGTGGTTGGAGACCCTGGGAACATTCCACAGCCATGCAAATGCATTGGATGGCATATTTCCAAATAGGGGACACTACTGAAACATGGGGTCAGGGATTTCAGCTTGGGGTGAACTGCAAAAGCGTTGATATTTCTACATCCCTCCGCACAGTGCCTCCATTGTAATACAGAGGTAACGTGAGTAAGCACTGTACGTCAATTTAAATTAGCACCTGCGCTCCATATTTTATCTTGCACAAAGCGTGTAATTGTCACTCAGAACTACGCTATTTTTGGTTGAAGGTGATTTGAATTTCAGACACTGAATAAAAGTACCAATGGATGCAGCGTGCCAGAACTTAAAGTTAGCTGGCTGTTCTAGAAAAGGTCCTGCCATACACAGTTCCCACAATCCTTTTCCGCAGTTCGCCCTAACCCTAGGGTGTCCCTTCTCTTTTGGATCTGTAACCAAGGAGATTATTATAAGCCATTACAGTTTGTGAATATCTGTGATTTATTTTATTTTTGTCTTGATATTTTTTAGATTTTAAAAAATAAAACTGTATAAATGGACGAAAGGCTCTGAGTCGTTTCTCGAATCGCCCGTTGTTTTTTCATCCTATTTCTTGCTTTCTGTAATTCTTAGCTTGATGGTTGTGCAAAACAATGCTTCCTACGCCACTCCCATTTAATTTCCTTTTAATCACACAAACACACATTTATGCCTTCTGGTATGCTGCTAACACCCTGCTTTTTCTTTACAAGCTTGAACCTGTTTACAAATAATTTACCTTTGGGCTGTTTTTGGTTTGGCTGCCTTACATGACATAAATTAGACATTAAACCCATTCATACTGCTGACGATCCGCAATGTGACATTCCACATGTCTTAATCATTTTAGGCTAAGCATTAATCACAATGAAACAGCAAGAATGTCCAGTGGTTGACAGGTGTATAATTAAATATAATTCACAAGTCTAATGCTGTGCAGTGTTGCCTAAGTCATTTGCATACATAATATAAAGCAAACATGAGAGGAATATAAACAGATACATAAACATAAAGCTGAATGGGGATGACACATGCTAATGGATAAAGCTGGCTACATGACAATTTATACGCAAAATACACATCACTTATATCTTTAGCTTCTCTGATAACCAGGTAAGTTCTGATGTATTTCCTTTGCTTGAGGTTTAACCCAATGCCTTATTGTTTAAATAAATGCTGTAACAGGCACACTGCACTTTGGTTTTGTCCATGAGGACAGACAGATAAATTACTTTTCAGATGCGCTCCTGCTGATCCACAGCACAGATGAATCTAGCTAACCATATAAATGTAACAGAAGATAAATATAAATCACAGAAAGCGCACTGGGATTTGAGTTTCCCCGTACTGGCCTGAAAGGTTTTCATTTCCTATTCCAGGCTTGGAATTATCTTTTGTTTTATGAGCCTGAAAAGCCCAAAGGTTGAGTCGTTGTGCTTCCATTGAGAACTTCTAGAGTAGGTACTGTTTATGGAGTACACTCCATCCCCCGAAACATCCACAGACACACACACACACACGCGTGTGCGCACACACAAATTTAACAAGGTAACTTGCTCTCACTAAGAGCGTTCTTCTCATTAAGCTTGCTAACCAAGACAAAGGATATGCAGCACAGATGGTCAAATGGGTGTCGCCCACTTCTTCATTGTCACTCAGGAAATACAAGTATTTTTTTTACTGACTGTATTTGATACTAAAACACGGGGGAGTGACCTGGAATGGTCTATTTTTGATGTGTTTCCTGTTTTGTGATTAAAGAATGTTGAAAACATGCAGTAACAATGCTTCCATCTGTCCAATTATGTCTGTACAAAAGCACTGTTATTTTCCTCACTTTGAGTGAATGCACAAGTCAGACCAAAATTAATAAAGCGGGTCACCACCACTTGTGCTTCTGGATCCAAGACATGAAGGAATTTAGAGGATTTATTGAATTTACCGTACCGACTTAGGACGGCATAGTGGTCCGGTGGGTAGCACTGCCTCCCAGCAAGAAGGTCCTGGGTTTGAATTCCGGCCTGGGTCTTTCTGCGTGGAGTTCGCATATTCTCTTTGTGTCCGCATGGGTTTCCTCCAAGTATTCCGGTTTCCTCCCACAGTCCAAAAAAATGCTGGTTAGCTAAATCAGCTAGGTATTAGAGTGTGCCCTGCAATGGCCAGGTGATCTGTCCAGGATGTGTTCCTGCCTCTCACCCAATGCAAGCTGGGATAGCCTCCAGCCCTCCTGCGACCCTGACCAATAAGCAGGTATAGATAATAGATAGATATTAAAGCATGTGTTCTTACAACGTGACTGCAAAGAGGCCTATATGGCAACTTAGGCTACGTTTACACCACACGTCTTGATGCCCAGTTCAGATTTTTTGCCTTTTTACCTCCTGTTTACATTTACACTATATGACCAAAAGTATCTGGACACCCCTTGGTCTGGGACTGTTTTCATGGTTTGAGCAAGGCAAATCTTAATGCAATGAAATTCTAGGTGATTCTATGTTTCCATCTTGGCCTTTTGTGGGAAGGCCTTTTCCTGTTTTCGCATGTCGATGCCCCCGGGCACACAGTGAGGTCCATATAGAAATGGTTTTGTCGAGATCGGTGTGGAAGAACTTGTCTGGCCTGCACAGAGCCCTAACCTGAACCCCAAAATCGCCCAATCAGTGCCTGTCCTCACTAATGCTCTACTGAATGAATGGAAGCAAATCCCAGCAGCAATGTTCCAACATCTTGTATAAAGCCTTCCCATAAGAGTGGAGGTTGTAATAGCAGCAAAGTGTGGACCAACGTATAAATGGCAATCATTTTGAATGAGATGTTGGATTTCAGGTGTCCACACACTTCTGGCCAGGTTGTGTACTTTAAAAGTGACCCATATCAGTGTTAACACGGTTTACACTTGAAACATGTGTACACGAGGATTTGGTTACCAATACGACAAGTAAACCATGCCACCACGGCCATATCGCCATCTGCAATGGAAACAAAACGAGACAGAAATAATAATTCAAGCTATTGTGTTTTGAAGCATCTTAGGTGCACAACGAACATCCCCTAGCCCATACCAACTCTCCGCCATACTGGCTTAAAAAGCACGTACCTTCAGTATTCGTCCACTGGTTTTAGCCTTCATCGTCCGTTTAATTTCTTTAAACAGTTGATGTTACCAGCAGAGAATGTTTGTGCATGTAGCCTAATTACGTCACACGCCACTCAAATGCGAAAAAGCAGAAGAACATTTGAAAGACTTAGCGCAGGGGTCCTCAATCTTATCCACAAAGGGCCGGTATGGGTGCAGGCTTTTGTTCCAACCAAGCAGTAACACACCTTCTACTAATCAACCACTAGAGTCTTTGCCAAGGACCTCAATTAGTAGAATCAGGTGTGTTAGTGCCTGGTTGAGACAAAAGCCTGAACCCACACCGGCCCTTTCTGGATAAGATTGAGGACCCCTGACTTAGCGGATCGCAAAGCTGGGAAATTCTTATCGGATTCCTATTGGATTTATTTCCACACACGAATGCGGCCCAAAATGAATCTGAAAATATCAGATCTCATTGGCCATGTTTTTTTCCTGTTCATAATAGGCTACACATTTGTACTGTGAAACATGAAGAAAAAATAGGAATTGGATCACTTTAACCAGGTGGTGTAAACAAACCTGGTGTCTGGAATGAAACACAAGACGTTTCATTAAAAAAAAAATTAGCTTAAAGATTTTAAAATAAAATAAGATCTTAGATATAGTCATGTCATCATGTTTCGGGTTAATGGTACGTGAAACAAAAATTGTCACTGTCTACTGATAGCAGACTTGCTATTCGAACGACTACAGTCAGTCATCAGGTGAATTATTTTTTAAAAATTTGCTTGGCTTAGGCTAGTACACGCTTATCATTCGCATCTGAGGCATATTTCACGAAACCAGATTACTGAGTTAGCTGGATAACTGCCTTGAGTAAAACCCCTAACAGCTTTTATTTTACTTCAGTCCATGTTCCAGATTTGGGAGGATTCCGCGGGTTTTACTCAGTTTTACGCAATTATCCAGCTAACCCAGTAATCCTGCTTCGTGAAACAGAGCTCTGGAGTTCACTGTCACTCTGTGTACTTCTTAATTATCCAAGCACATTGGTGTCCATGTCCATGTTTACAGTGGCAGCTGATGCACTGGGTCCGCAGCAGAATAGTAGCAATTTACAAACAAATGTCAAATTTATCAGGACAAACTCCAAATAAACATTATAATGTAGAATTTGTGTATGTTATCATAAAAATATATAGGAAAACCTTTCTTGTGACAGTAGGCCTGATGTCATGATCTTTGGTCATTCAGTAAACTATCGCTCGGGCCTATAGCCTACTTCAAATTGCTGAAGGGTGAGCGTTTTATTATTATTATTTATTAAGCAAGAATATACTATGCTTCTTCTTTTTCTTCTTCTTCTTCTTCTTATTATTATTATTATTGTTGTTGTTCTTGTTGCTGCTGCTGTTGTTATTATTATTTTAATTGTTGTTTTTGTTGTTGTTGTTGCTGTTGTTGATGCAAAACATCAGAAATACAACTCCCAAAAACCCTCATACGAAAGGACCTTGCTGTCCAATCTGTGTGCCGGAGGGTGTCACATGACTTTGAGCCATCTCTCCGCTCTCTCTCGCTCTCTCTCTCATAGCGGTGCAAAACACGAAGAAAATCAGGAACAGAAGACTGGAATCGCAGATTCTAGGTAAGTACAGTAGGGGAATTTGCGGCTTAAAATTTATTTCTAAAACAGTTATGTCCCGTAAACCCTTGAGTGGCGCAAGTTATTTTCTGGAGCATATAGGCACATTAAAATGACAGATCACAGTTTTGGGCCTGAGATAGTTCCTGGTCCCCATTGCTTGCTTCAATGAATGTGGGCTCGCTGGACGGAATGATGGGTTGTAGTTGGAAGGTGAAGTTAAAGTTTAGAGATTTTATTATAATTTTGCATTCTAATAATGTTTTGGTGCTACCATTCGTACTTCTGTTGACACATCTATGACAAGTCCTTGTTATAATTCATAGGTTTTCTTTTATAGGGTTTATTTATTTTCAACTTCCAGAACGTTAATCTTACCAATTTACTGCCACGCGTTTTAAGTCATTTTCGACACAATGTGGGATATTTCACACACCAGATTTAGTATGTATTGATCTCTCACACATTAAAACAAACAGATCGAATAAAAGTATGTTTACTGAAATTGCTTTTGATAATTTCTTACCAGGTCAGAAAGCGACGTGGTACCCCCTACGAAAAACTATAACGTTCCGTTACGTTAGGAAGATGCAATTACTTTAAACAATGACCGACTGAGTAGTTAGCTACAAGCTCGTTTTTTGAAACGTCTTTTAAAGAGCGCAAGTCCAGACGTGACACAGCGGTATCATTTCAGTGCGTTTCTAATCAGTTAGATATCGACGATTTGCTTAAATTGGCTACACAGTATTAGTACGGAGCAGACGACACACTTTAGCCCTAATTTTTATGCGGTTCCTGTCCCGTAACATTTCAATCATAGCACCACAACTATTGCAGTGAAGGTTATAGCTAAATGACATTTTTAGCTAATGCTGACTATACATAGTGGCACTGTCATTCATTGGTCATAGATAGCTTTTTAAAAAAAAAAAGATTTCTAAAGTATTTGATTTGGCAGATCAAATTATTAGCCTTCTTTAAATATTATTTAACTATGGACTGTGTAAGAAGGTGGATGATAAACAGCCAAACCTTTATGAAGCTTTATTAGTGTACTGCTAAACTGTCTGTCTGTGTATAAACTTCATCCTTTAAGCAGGCCTAATATTTTTTTGGCCTGTGTATTTCACTCTTGAATTCATTACAAATTTCCTCATTTGTCATTGCTATTGCTTCAGAAGGTGTGGTTGATAGCTCTAACCATGTGTATTGGTAATACATTTTATCTGTAGCAAGTTCTTCATGAAACCCTCATCCTACCTTTCCTCCCTGATCTCCTTATACTAGAAGATACTAAATCTGGTCTAACAATATGCCACTTGTTAATATTTCCACTCCCTTCTCTGTAACTGGAAGGATTGATTAGATCTCTTTTTACGCAATCTATATTTGTTATAGCTTGATTAATGCCCTGAACCATAGACGATATGTCAGAACTGGCTTCATGGTCATGTCTTTTCTGAAATGAAATTTTAAAAAAATGAAATGACTGAATTTGTCCACTGTAAAACCAGAATTAATGAAAATCGTTTCTATGCCATACCCTGCAAACTAATGGGGGTCAACAGAAACGAGCCATTATGGCTGCAGGGGAATTGAGCCGACGTGGGTCATTTCACTGTCATAGCATGAGCCCACTGCCATTTTTATCATTGCATAATATTATGTTCTGTCTAAGGCTAAGATGTTCTTTTGTCCACATATTTAAATGTTATTTATACCAGCCTAGATTTAAGTGCCAAATGGTGGTGTGATTGATATGATTGGTTACTAATATTAAAACAGTAGTTCACCTGAAAACAAACACAAGCCTACGGAGAGCACGTCAAACCTTGGAATTTCATCTAGATAACCATCAGTTGAGCTCGGGGCCCCCAAAGCAAAATGAATAAAAGAAGGGTGGCCTAAATCTATGGCCTAGTTGTTGTGTTGCCAAACACACTAGCAAAGTAAGCACATTTAAATGTTTTGTTACGCAAGTAAAATTTGTCAGGTTGCTGTCTGTGGTCGTCTAGTTCTTGTATGTGGAAACTTGCAGTTGCAGTTTGCATTTGTGCCGTAATTTAAAACAGGAAGGCATCAGCCAAAACAACCAGGGCAAGTATCAGTTATTGCCAGTGTATGATAATTTATATATTTTGCATCCCTACATTAATGGGATTATAATTTAGAATTATCAACAGAGTGTTTTGTTATATCCAGTGTGTTCACACAACATGTGTATGTGTAGGCCTATGTGTAAAACATTACTTTACTTTATACGCTAAATGTCACTGTCTCTCCCTGCTCTTCAGTTTTTTTTGTTAAGACCCGTTAAACTCGAGCTGTTGATATTGTGCACTGATGTAAGTTACCTTTTGTGTGAGATATTGAGCCTTCAATAGTGCTGCTTGCACAGCAGTGTAGCGGAATCATTTAAGTGCTCTCTGCTGTGCTATATATAGCTAGTTAAACTGGTAACTTGAAACTTGAACTGTGTTTTTTTCCGCCTTGGTGTGATCAACAGCTGACTTGATCGACCGGAAACCCCCGCCTCTTCTTTTATTAGGGCTGTTGTGCTGTTCCACCATACTTTGTCTATGCTGCGCATTCATTTTATAGAAGGTGCATGTTACTGATTTCAGAATTCTAATATGATGATGGAACTAGTTGACAGCATGATGGCTCTATGACCTCTTTTCAGACATCGTCTGTAAATCTGATGTTGCCTATGTTTTATTTAAAGAGGAATAGACAATTATCAGAAGCAATCATGTGAACATCTTGTGTTTACAGGATTCCCTCAAGCAAATCTTATGCAGTTAGCAGTTACCAACCAAGCACAGGCACAGATTGTGCCAGTAGACTTAGGCTAATCTAGCACCACTGTGGTCATCTGTTATCTGTCTGCCTTGTGTGGTCCGTTCTTTATGATTAGAGGCTAGGTCTCAGACACCATGCAGATATTAATTTTGATAATGCAAGGATGTTACAGGTCCTTGATTGGCAAAAAAATATTTTCATTTGTGTTTTTTTCATGTATAAATCCTTTAAAATATCATTCTTGTTGGATGGAATTCAGTAGATTCCCAGATTACTGCATCTGACCCTCAAATTAATGATGCTGGTTTTAACATTGTAGCCTTTTACTGCCTACTTCAGCCGGTCTTGTATTGCCTTTCATTAAGTGCTCTTACGATGGCTGAAGGGGTCATTCTAAAGTGCGTAAGAAGAAGACTGCTTAACGAGGCTTAATCTAACAAAATGAAGCACTCAAATTCCCAAATTTCCGCAGTTGAAACTCTCCATGAGTGATAACTATAGGGGAAAGGATGACATTATGACCTAAAGTAAAATTTATTTCATGCTCATTAAGCATTTTTTTTTCTTAATACCTTATCAGACTCTATCTTAATGATAATTAATGTACCAAAGAGAGAAACTATGTATACCCCAAATTTTTTATTTTAAGCATTTCCAAAATACTATAGGCTATAATTTTGTTTTGGTACGTTGAACTTTTTAAATGTTTCCTAATGGATGCCGTGTGATATAGCTCCACAAGAACTACGCCTCGCTATCTTTGAACTCAGATTCCAGCCTGTTTCCTTCTACTATGTAATTTACTTTGTCAGTATCTTTCAGTTAGAGCCACTGATCTTTACAGTGTGTGTGTATGTCAGTTCCATCACTTTGATGTTGAAGCATGACCATACTTTTATCTGAATCCACAGGTTATGAGGTGGCAAGTCATTGAGTTGTAATTACTTTAACATATTTTGTGTTTTCAGTGACTACCCACCTGATTCAATTCATTGTCCCTATTAGCCTAATTGTCATTTATCATACAGTAGCCTATATCCCCATGTAACCGCTTTTTCGTTTTCTTTCAGCTTTTCTTTTTTGGTCTTGAGGTAGTTTTTTTTTTTTTTTTGGTTTTGCAAAACAGTTTCCTGCTTGTGGGTGCCTGAATGTCTTTTGTTTTCATTGTTTTTCTATGGAAACTTTCAGCATTTGCCCTGAACATCAAAGCAGATACTTGGTAAAACATCAGTGAGGTTTAAGAATTTTTTCCCCACAGTTTTGATGTTATGGAACGTATTTCTCATCGTTCTGTTGAGGTTAACTGTAGTCAACATTTATCAAGGATTAATCTCTTGAAATGGAATCCTAATAAGCTCATATGTAATTTATGTTGATGCATTAATGTGTTCAGTGACAGAAGCTATGCTGTGGTATGGAGCTTAGTTCAGTGCACACCTGCAGTGTGTCTGCAATCTATTGAAGAAAGAACTTAGCTATATTATGGCTTCAATCAAGCGCGTACATCACGTCTGTCCATCAAGAAGTGCCCTCATCTAGGCTGCTTGTTTAAATAAGCAGATTCACCGAAAGTGAATTAGTCAAGAAAACCAAATCAAGTCGATTCAAATGAAACCTGGGTACTTTTCCATTAAATTGATTTTCACAGCTGTGTGTGAGAAGGCTCTCTATTGAGGTTTGGCAGGAGGCCACAATCAGCTGATGTTGCTCACAAGAGAGGTTCTGTACCATGTCCGTCGCAGGTTTTTTCATTACGTGTGTGTCCCAGTGACACAGTATATTGTCAAATTTCTCCATAGGACTTCTGTCTTAATCAGAAGTTTTGACATCTTTTTAGTTTAGTCCTGATTTATCCTCTATCAATTCAGGAGCATGCATCCAAGCAGGCAGGAAATGCATGTAGCTATCTTCTGATTATTTTCTCTCTGTGGGGTGCATCACTGCTGTATGCTTATAATTTGCACCTCATGTGGGTACACCACCCAGGAGCCCCCTGGACTTGTGAGCAGCAAGACCCCCACATGTGATTTTATTATCTGCGGTCTCTTTGAGTCTTTCATTTGCGTTAATGATGCAGTCACAGCAGATTAAAGTCTCTGGAAATGAGGATCTGTGACTGCCTCTGCCTGTTGCCAGCTTCCTTTAAATAACAGTTTTTAACTGAAAACATATTGTGTACAGACATACCATTATACAATAATACCATAGTATATTTTTACAGAAAATTTGTATTTATGTTTTTAAATGATTTTCATTTGAATAGCATATTTCATCAAGTTGATGCAACCACAGTGATGCATACATTTTACACTTGTAATTACAGTAAATTTGGAGCTGATGTTACACAATTTTCTGTGAAACTAAGCATAGCTGTGGTCTGGATGTGGCAATCCTACCAATAAGGTCCTGGCATTTAAGTCGTGGAAAAGAGTAGAAACCGCTACTTTGTCCTAAATGTAGTACCCTGATACGGCATGTTGGAGTAATCCCCTCTACTGCTCTGGTTGGTTGAAGCAAGGGAGTTACATCCGCTTCTGTTCACCAGTGAAAAAATGGCAGTGTCTACTTTTTTTCTCTCCTACTTTGTGCTTCTGTCTTGCCAGACAGTATCTGTAGGGGTGCATGCATTTCATTTTGTGGTGTAGCATAATGGTTAGGGAACTGGGCTTGTAATCTTATGGTTGCAGGTTTGATTCCCACTGCCGTTGTACCTTTGAGCAAGGTGCTTAAACTAAAATTTCTTCAGTATATGTCCAGTTGTATAAATGGGTATGTAAAAAAAATTATATGTAGGCTATATAGCTATGTAAAAAAAAAATTGAGAAGGTCACTCTGGTTAAGAGCGTCTGCTAAATGCAAGTAATGTAATGAAGAAGTTGATTCTTGCACTATTAATAAGTAATGAAACTGCAGTGACAACAAGAGATATTCTGGTCCATTTGTTTGTGCTACTGAAAGCTGCCATAAAGAGACATTAAATGTATTGAGCCACCTCTCTGTCTGTATGGGAGGGTCACATCAGGGGGTTCTAACAGGCATACGTATAGAATGGCCACAGTGGGCTGCGTCCTGTTGCATGAATGGTAGGATCACATGTTTTCCAGCTGGGTGACCAGAATAATCTGCTAAATCTATGCTGGTAGAAGCTGCTTTGATATAATAAGGATTTTTTGGGTGTCCTGTGTGCATACATTCAGGATGGTGTATTGGAAATTGGAGGTTGTTCAAACATATCTAGTGTTCTGACATATTGTGTGAGAGCGATTATTTAGTTGATATTTTCTTCCATTTTAACCATCAGTCTTCCCTCTTTCTTAAATATATAAGCTGCTGTATGTATTGAGGGGGCGAATTCTGTGGGAGTCTGGGCAGCAGTACATTGTGTCAAAGGTAGCATTCTTGCTCTTCTCCACCCATTGGGCATTTGCAGAGAGTGTTAAACAGGGCTCATTAGATGCTAGTAAAAGATGCCAAATAACAAATAATTCTACAATGCTGGCAGACTCATGCCCAGGCTGTATAAAGAACAATGCAGCACAGATGCCAAAACAAAGGATCAATTAAAAACTGGCAGCCTCTGTATAATACCCAACCTTGGTGCCAGTAGGTTTGCTCCAAGTGCAGGTGAGTGAAGCAGAAATAAGCTTGTTTATCATAAAGTACCATCGCTCTATAGTGTCTTGCAGTTGGTCCTATGTTTTACTGTGCGCAGGATCCATTCAGATAATCAGTCTTGTACTTCAGTCTCTTTGCTGTATTCACAAGAAATTATAATTAGCAAAATGACAAGGATCAGTATTTTTGTTTACATCGTGAAACCAATAACTAATAAGTGCACACATCTGATGAGTAATCTGGCTTTTTTATCCCTCATATTTATTTAGAGTGTATTCCTATTTACAAGCTATATCTATGGAGTGTTCCAATATTCCAAGGCCAGCAGCTGGTGAGACTGTGTTCTGTTAAAGACAAACTGCCCAGTGGTTCACATTAGGACACCTCTCTTCTGTTTGCTGAGGATACCCACCCTGTTTTGGTAAGGCTTCTGTGGTCTGGCTGGCTAGCTGATGAGACGCAGAAATTTGGGCTTGGTGAAGTGATGTCACTGGTGTTCATGTCCAGTCCGAATCCCTGCCAACCTGAGTCACGGTCTCCTGACTTTCCTCAGCAGCCTCTGATGCCCTATGCCCCAGGGGCTTTTACAGGAAGACTGTTCTCCTTACCTCGTGCTTTCTGTCTGAGATTCTCTTCGTCTTCTCGTTTCTCCTTTTCATTGTTCTTCACAGTTTATAAAATCTATTGTTCAATATCTTCAAATTGGCACGAGTGTTTCTCCACCGTCTTTCCCTTCTCAGGGGAACCATTAGCCGTCGTGAGTCTGGGACCATGGGATTACCCACAAGCCTGTGCTCTGCCCTGCTCTGTAGCTGCTCTACCGCTATGTACTCTGTACTCTAGTCCACATTCCAGTTCACTGACCTTTAACTGTGAGTGAGCAGGAAAACGGCCCAGGGGCAGTTGGCCTGGATATGGGCTGCTCACTGTTAGACATGCTAAAAGAAACTGGTTCCCTCTCCATCTTTCTCTTTCCATCTCTTTTTCACTCACTCTCCTTTCACTCTGAAAGTGTATTCTTTCAGTCTGGCATACTACTGCTTTTGAAACTGCATGAATTTTTACCCATTGCCATACTTGACAGGGCAGTCGTACAAGTTACAAATAGCTGATTTTAACCACTGTGTACATTGTGCAAGCATTGCTGCTGTAAACTGTTAGTTATATGTCTGCCGGTTGTGCACCTGTAGGATGGAATCGAACTAATTGGTTTTCTCTTCTCTTGATGATAGGCATCGCGAGAGAGCCTTAGGATGGAGCCACTCACAGATGTGCCTTTATTGCCAGGAGAGGAGAGAGTGATAGGTGAGTTGTAAACCTCATCATGGCTGCAACCATTATCATCTGCTTTATTTCCTCTTACAGATAGACTGCAAAATTACCAATGTATTGTATATGCAAATGTTATGTGCTTTTTTTTGTCTCATGAAATGAAGAATAGATGAAATTGGGCATTTTATGATTGAGGTGAATAAGATAACTGTTCAAGAACATCCCTTTGGTCCTGACAGTGCTCATACTGAAACATAATATCTCAGATGAATAGTATAACTGGGTGATAGTGGCATAATTTTGTTGTGTTGCTCTTTGAGAATATTGATTTCACAAAAACTATTGTTTCAGTAAAATCCCCCATCCTTTCACAGGGAATTTTTTTTACGACAACAGTAATTAGCTTATGTGAAATGAAGTATCTATCTGAGCTCGTTTTTATCCTTTTCCAGTATTTGTTAAGGATGCTTATTTAGATTGGTAGTTGCTGCAGAATCTTGTAAGTTCCTCAAGAATGCAGATTTGACAGAACTAACAATTAGAGAGCACTATTTTCAGATAAAATAAAGCATTTCAATAGATAAACGAACAATCTAACGCCAGAAAGAAATTTGACTGCTGGATTGTCCTCTTGGTTTCATTTACCTCATGAAAATGGCTGTTATCTTGAGTACCCTTAAGGTAATTTAACTATGCCGGTGTAAACAAATACTCCTTTTAAAAAGAAATAAAAGTAAATATTTCTACAAGTGCCTCTCAGACTGATTTTAGAGACCGACTTTGTTCTTTAGCTTTTGCATTCAGTTGCTCGATCGCAGTTCCCCTTTTCTCTCAGTAGCTGTGACCTGCCATCTGTAATCAGACTGTGGAGGATCACAGAGAAATGCGGACGATGGAAGGGGAACTCGTAGTGAAAGCATGTAAGGCTAGCATCTCCTGAGCTGCCAGTCGCTACCTCACAAACTTATGCTTTGTGAATTGCTGAGGATCAGAAAGTTGTATGAGAGAGAGAATTTATATGTGTGTGTGCACGTGTGTGCATGAGTATGTGTATATGTTTTGGGGAGGGGGAAGTGGGTGGCTAGGAGAAGTTGTGATTATGGCCCCTCAGAATGTGTCATGTCTGTGAAGGAGATATCTGTGAGTGCAGTGTCTGTATGTGCTGTGTGTGGAAAGTAATGTTCGGTGTATGTACGTGTATGTAGGGCAGTTCAGTGCCTGTACTTGGTGTGATGAGGCCTTGTGTATTGTATTTTCTGTTAAGGACAGCATCAGTGTGTAGTATTTGCTGAAGGCAAATCGCTGTGTGCAGAGTCTGATAGATGGTTAATTTTGTATAGTGTCTGGAGATGGTTAAATGGTTCTTGCGTCTACAGATGGTGGGGTAAGTGCATTGTCAGAGCTTGCTAACCTTGGGGCTTGCTTCCTGTTCACAGACAAAGACCTCATCTACATATGTCCCTTCAGTGGGGCTGTGAAAGGAAAAGTATTCATCACCAACTACAAACTCTTCTTTAAGAGCACTGATATGGTAAGTGTATATGGGTAGATCTCATTGCTGGAGGGGGAATAGGCATTTCATAAGGAATGTATCTAATTGACTAGATTGCTGTGGTGATGCATGTGGTGAGCTGATCAAAACTATGGTGCTATCAGTAATTACAAAGGACAGAACTGAGACTAATGATAACTTTTTTTTGTCAAAGGGCTGTTTGATCCACCCAGAGCTGTCATTTCAGCAGTAGCGTGTCAACAGTGTGCTTAGTAAGCAGCCTGTTACAAATTTATTCTAGTCCATGAGGAATTCAGATTCCCCCGGTTTACAGATTGCTGTCATTGCAGTTATTCCCTACTCCCCTCAACAGTACTGATCTCCGATCAGTGCAGAGCAAATGAGCTCTTTACCTGACACTCAGAGCATGGATATGAAGTAACTGTCACTGAATTGACATTTTCCCTCTCTTGTGATCCGGAATACAGCTGAAACTGAGATTTTTTAAAAAGAATTTTTTAAGTGATAGTTCACGTTAAAATTTCATATTATTTATTTAATTAATATTAAATGAAAATATCTCGAGAAATGTATTTTTACCCAACAATAATTACTCTCTACAGCATTTTCAAAGGACCGTACTGGAATTACTCTAAACATGCAATGACGGCAAATTATTTTTTGTCACTTACTTTATCTTTGCATAATAATGCATTTTACAGTGCGGATTGATATGAAAATTAGCCTGGCTAACTCCCCAGTAGTTGTTTTTAGTTGTTTTCATTTTTTGTGTTTTTTTCAAAATTCCGATCTGGAATTGCATTGCTAGGGAACAGCATCGATCCTCACTCAGAAGTATTCTATAGCCCCTTTTCCACTGCAGGGCCTAACGGTTCTGAGCATGGAGAGGAACGGTTCCAATGGTGTTTCCACCTGGAAACGGTTTGGCACGGAACGATTACAAACCGTGCCCAGCACGATATTTTCGGCACGGTTAGACAACCGTGCTCAGTGCAGCAGAACCGTTCGGGTGGGCAGGCTTAATGACGTATTCACTGATTGGCTTCACATTACGTCAGTTTTGTGACTCTGCATACGGTCTCTTCACGTCCTCTTCCGTAAGCTAGGTCAGTGGAGAAGCTAGTATAAATAAAAATGCCAGTCAAAAATCGTATTCCGTCATAGCAACAAGATAAACCCGACAATAGCCATAAGATATACAGCAGTGAAAACGCTGCTCACTGAATAACGAAATAAACGGGACAAAGTTTTAAAAAATGATACCATGTCATTCTACAGTCAATATCTGGGACTAAATATTGAATAAATAGGCTACATAACCTTACCATTGGTTTTACGCGTAGAGATGTCCCTTTTGTGACTGAGTGGTTATATATTGTCTTGGACAATCCGTTTATGAAATATATTTCGCGCATTTTTGATGCCTGGGTACATTCAAAATAGCTGTGCATAGGCTAATACCACACGTATTGTTTATGGCGTTGTTGCCGTTTTTAGTACAGTCTGGTTTGATTGACAGTTTATTTATTCAGTAGCTAGGTGAGATTAGCCTATAAGCTTTCTAACGATGGATAACGTCTAATTTTGCTTTTGGAATAGCGTTTTATAGGTCAGCGTAACCGAAAATGTTCTTATCATTGCATTCACTTACGCATTAAGATGCTGCAGAAACGTTAACGATTTTTCGTAATTTCTTGGAAAATACTATTATTGAGGACTTCTGGGCATAGCTAAGCCGTATATTTGCTGATAGACCTATCTGACATCGTTTTCTGGAGCAAAACAGAAGCGGATTGAACTCGTTTATTTACTGTCTCTGTCTGAACACAGATAAAATTTCATCATTGCTATGTAAGTATTACTGCTCAAAATCTTTCGGTTATACACGTTATTTTTGTATTGAGAGTCTTTAAATAGGTTAGTGGTATTATATAATGTGGATATTTCACACTGTAGGCTAATGTAAGCGTTAGTTAGTAGTTTTTTGAATGCATGCAACTGTGATGGTCAGTGGAGGATACGCTAAAAAGAAAAACCAAAAACAGACCAAAATACACAGAATCCTCGTCCGTTTCATCAGCCAACGAAACATAACATAACAAAAATAAAACAGTATGGGGAGCGACGACAACAACTGGTGCATATTACGTTCACAACGGGACGCGGTCGCTGATCCACCGCATCACTTGCTGTCCTCACTAGATACTTCCTAGTCCTGGTTTTAGCAGCCTGACGGTGGAAACGGAAGGCCTACTGAGCAGCGCGGAATGGCTCGGAGTGGCCCTGGTAACGGTTCGGCCCTACAGTGGAAAAGCGGCTTTTGATTGGGTGCGCAAGGCAAGAAGACAAACATGCAGGACACAACTTGTAACCGATCACAAACATTCCCTGTAATTACGTTGTTCTTTGATAACTGTCAGTAACAACATATTTCCCAAAGACACCACCACAACAGAATGTTACTGTGCCAGAAATTAGGCCATGGAGAGAAGACCGTATTGAATGAAATTAAAACGTCCATGACTTCTTAATGCTGACGTGATTGCTAGAATGAAATTTGTAGTAAATAGGCTTTAGCATCCAAAATACCATTAGGAGATTTTGTGGCATGTGGGATGTGTCAATTCATCAACGAACTGGTCTTTAGCTGGACGTGCCAGCCAGGCCACTTCAAGACTTCAGGAACATCCACACATTTGACCACAATCTATAGTAGAAGTGTTTAAAAGTAGGCAGATCTCATGAACTTTTGTAGAGGCTATGATATCAAGTCAATTGACCTTTGTCAGAGTATGAATCAGTTTTATATGTGCCTTCACAGTTTAATTACAGGGCACCTGCCATTCTTTCAAGTGTAGGCAGCAGTGGGTTTTGAAAGCACCGATAGCTACTTGGTTGTCATTATTCAGAGAAAGAATACCTGAGGGCGTAATCCTGCTCCGCTGGTGGATTATTTTTCACATTACTTTTATGAAAGCAACGTTTCTCCAGCAGCACCACGGAAAAATGTGGAACGCAGATTACTAAATTCCCACATCAGAACCTTTTCATCTCCTTTCTGGCACCATCTGGGTTGGCATGAGCCCACGGGCACCTCAGCTGTGTTTTCAGATTTGTTTTAGTGTTGCTGGGCCAGTTGCCATGGCAGCATGAATTCTAGTTTGGGAAAGGTAAAAACTATAGTGTGTTCCATGAATGAGGGCCTTGGGGAAATGAAAGCTTTGGAAAAGGTGACAAATGTTGCCTGCAAGATGTTGTTGGTGTAAGTGTGTTCAGTTCTAAATTAAAGCAAGTAGGATATTTTGTTAAAGTTTACGTGAACAGAATTTAGAATCCATTAAATATAGCATAACAAAGACATTCCCATTTAACTTGATGCTTGTTCAGAGAACAATACATGACCAGAGGGTATGTAATGGCAGTCAAAAAGACAACAATATGTATGACATGAGACACCTGAAAAAGTCTTTTGGGTAATATCTCTGGGTCACGTTCTCATACCCAAGTCACGCATCAGTCCATGACTGAGGGTGTTCAAAGGAGGGGGAACAAAAGATTTTTATTTATATCTTCCATTTCTACTGAAGAAGTGGGTGGAAACAGCCATAAGCATAGCCTACAGGGTACTGTCTAGTACCAATACAGCATACTGGTTTGTTGTCTAGCTTTGGAGGAGACATTTTAGCAGGTATATATTGCAGTTATATTTAACTGAAGGATTCTTACAGAAGCTCAGTTCTTAAATTCGTAATGTAATGTAATTTAATCATTTTATTGTTCTCACAGTTTATTGTATATATAATATATATTGGATATGTAAATATTATATAATTTGCTTTACTGTAAGTGTCCAAACCCAAGTTGAACCATACAGGTAGCCTAACTAATATCTAAGAAGTAACTAAAATAAAGATTTTCTGTTAGATGGCTTGTCTTGCTGTTTGGCACTGCAGATACATCCAGCTTCCTCTCTGCACAGCACGTAGGATTATAATATAAATAATTCAGTGCTTTTACATTAGGACCCTGCTGTTACCCTCAACGTTCCTCTGGGGGCCATCAGTCGAGTAGAGAAAATGGGCGGGGCCAGCAGTCGGGGAGAGAACTCCTACGGACTTGACATCACCTGCAAGGTGAGAGCATTCTTGTGTTCCGGTATTTTTCTACAATACTTGTTTGTGCAGGGATATAAATGGACATAAAAGGCGGGATGGAGTGAATGGCATCTGCATATTACCTTTGGAGTAGGAAGCGTGTGTCTGTCTGTCTGTGTATATTTGTGCCATGTCCGTTTACGTTTTTTGAATGTGCATATGTTACAGGACATGAGGAATCTACGTTTCGCCCTGAAACAAGAGGGCCACAGCAGGAGGGACATCTTCGAGATCCTATTCCGATATGCCTTCCCACTCTCTCATGGCCTGGTAGGATGATCCGTCTGTAGAGGCACTAGATCTAGAGGCCCTATATCATTATCTATCAAGCCGGGTTTTTTAGTCCTTTCGCCAGTGTCTCATATCCGAGGATTCGGCTGTACAGATTTCTTGTAACGTGGTGTCATTTGAAATGTAGAGGTGCCAGCGTGACCTCTTCTGAGTAGAGTTATTTCTGACTAATTTTAAGCAGCCCTTGGCCTGGTGCTGGTCATGCTGACAGCCACTGACCTCCTCAGTCTCCATCTCAGTTCAGTTACCCCCCTCAGATTCATTTGCATATGTGTGGATTTAATTTGCATGCATTGAGGTATTTATGATAATGAACATATTGTAAGATGGTCCCACCAACCAAAACCCTCTGTAAGGTCTGTTCATGTGACACCTCCTCTGTCTCCAGTCTCTGTTCGCATTTCTGAGCCAGGAGAAGTTTGAAGAGAATGGCTGGAGTCTGTACAGCCCCATGCAGGAGTTCAGAAGGCAGGTAAGGTCCTGAAAGTGTAGCCGGAAAAGGCTATAGGCCTTCTTTACTGTTTAATCTGCTTTGTTTTTGTAAATGTGCAATAGTTATGGTAATCATTTGTTCAGATTTTACCCTTTGAAGAGTAGGTATTTTGGAATGTTTTTTCAAAATTCTAAGTCAGTAGTCTAGAACTCCATTGCTGACAATATCCAGTAGTGCTTGTTACATCTGTATTAGAATGTTCAATTCATGACATTCTAATCACATATTTATGATCTTACACCTGAAGGGGGCCTAGAATTATGTTCCTTGCCATTTAACTAATGTCAAATGCAAGTAGATATATATTTTTTTAAGCACAAAGTTTTATTTGCAGGAGTGCTTATTTGGGCCACACACCAAGAAAATGTAATGTGCTTGAAAAGGCAGATTTGTAAATGCTCAGTTGTAAAAAGCCTTGTTGCATTTGTGATAGAAAGCTTACATAAGCCTTTGCTTTTTCTTGCTTTGTCTGCTGTGGGTTTGCTTACTGATAAATCAGCCTGTGGATGTACTGAAACAAAATCTACCAGTCTGGGATAAGATTTGCTGTGCATTTTCATTCAAATTTAGTTTGGTACACTGAGCACCACCCGAAGAACTAGCGCAACAAATTCCAATCTGAATTACCATAGACGTATCAAATTGTTATATTGAACACATTTTTTTTTGTCATTGAAAATGAATATTGTCATATTTTAGGTGTAAGAGCAGTTAATCATATTCTCACCAAATTGCCTTTGCCAGTTTTTAGAGTGGCTTATGTGACTGCACTTTTCAGTATCTTTGTCTTTGAATAGGATATGTAGTACTTGACTTGGTGTAAGGCCTAAATCATCTGATTTTCGGGCTGCTATGACAATTGCTGAAGGTGGCAGAGGTATGCTTTCTGCTGAGTATTGCTGTAGTTTTTAATTTGCTATTCTGAAGGCTGTCGTTGAAATCGACCATAAAGATTTACAGAAATGTAAATGTTTTTCATACAGTACCAACTGTAACTAAAATAAAATGATAAAAGAATGAGAATTGGAATCGAGAACAGTGATATTACCAAACTGAGAGAGGGATTTTCTGCTCAGATAAACTTAGGTGGTCAGGATTAGAGGGATAAACCAAACGTAGGATTAACTTTTTAGGCAAACTGAAAAAGCCCCAATGTTTATCCTGGAGGCTAACAGTGTGTCAGAAGGGGGGCGTGAGTACACTTTATGACACAGAGCCACAATTTAAAAATTCCTTTTCTTTCATATTAAGGTTGCGTATTGTCTCTGCTGTGCATGGTAGCGCTTTGTGAATCGTATCAGTGTGCTAAGCTGTGAATACATTACGTATTTGCCTAGCAGACGCCCAAACGTCTGAGAATCGCTGTTCTGCTTGGGCTATGTTTTACCTCTCGATATCAGTTTGAGCTTCTTGCTGATTGGAGTCTATGAAACAGATCACTGGGCGGGTGTAGGCAGCTGGGGTTATTAGAGAATCTTGAACCTGGTAATGTTTGATGCTGAGAGGATTTGTACAGATTTGAAATTAGCCAAACGTCTCCACACGAGAATAGGAAGAAAAGGTTAGCTTCGGGGAAAAAATATGAATAGCTAAATTTGTAACTTTCTGTATGTATTAAAGCTGAGGCTTATTACCTGACTCAGTCAAACTGTTACAGACTCTTTTTGAATGTTAATGTGCCTGTAATCAGTTTCTTTAATTCCCGATCCTCCACATCACATTTTCCCCACCTAGACCTCCCCCTCTCCCTCCTCTTCACCTCTTAATCTCCCTCCTCTTATCGCATCCCCTTTTTCCATAATACCTACATTCCCTGGATGTCCTATGCTTTATTTTAATTTGACATGTGTAGATCTCACCAAACGGAATATTATTAAAATGTTTGTGAAACATGGCCGTGCTGAAGTGAAAACTGTGTGCCATGTCCTGTGAGAAGGAGGAGTCTTATTCAGTGAATTGGCATGCAGCTGTTATACCCTTTGAAAGAGTATGATCTAAAGACTGCAGTCTTCCTCTCCTCTTTCTGCCGCCGTCCTCATCCCTCTTCGTGTCTTCATCCTCATCCCTCTCTCTGTCTCCATCTTCATCGTTCTCTTCCTCCATCCTCATCCCTCTCTCATTGTGACCTGTGTCATAACCCCTCGCAGGGCCTGCCCAATGACAAGTGGAGGATCACTTTCCTCAACCAGCAGTATGAGCTGTGTGACACGTATCCCACCATTCTGATGGTCCCATACAAGGCAACTGAGGAGGACCTGCGGAAAGTGGCCACCTTCCGTTCCCGCTGTCGTATCCCAGTGAGTCTTCCGGAAGCCTTACCGCCACCTCTGTCTGCATTTCGTAGGGAACGAAGTGGCATGAAAATTCAAACCTCTGCCCTGCTGTAAGATATCCTTCTTTCTTTCATCCATGGTCGCTCCTTCCATCAATCACCTTCCTTTACATCCTACCCCAGGTGCTCTCGTGGATCCACCCGGACAACCAGGCGGTGATCACGCGCTGCAGCCAGCCCCTGGTGGGCATGAGTGGCAAGCGCAACAAAGACGACGAGCGCTACCTTGACATTATCCGCGAGACCAACGGAACCACAAGCAAGCTGACCATCTTCGACGCTCGGCCTAACGTCAACGCTGTGGCCAACAAGGTTGGGTCTTGGGCAGAGGTCCGGGTTGTAGGGGGAGGAAACAGGAAAGCAGTGTCCTTTGGTCAACTAAAACAGTAAACTGCTGTGTTCTGTTGTTCATTGTAGGTGGGTGTTTTATGCCTGTTTGATTCATTATTCATGCTGTCTACTGAAATAAATGAGGTAGAGTGAAAAAGGAGGAGGGCAGAATACTGTTTGTGTGATGCTAACGCTCATAGCATGGACTGTAGTGGAATTGAATGGAATGCAGTGGACTGATACTGAATACTGACTAGCAAGTGATCGGGCCAGAGGGAATCCAGTAAATGCCCCAACATAGAGATCAGAGATCAGAATTTGTAGTTTTTTGCATGTGCAGGTATGATGGCCTTTGTACGTGCATGCATGTAATGAGTTTTCAGACACATGACCTTCCATGTCCATGACAACAGGCCACAGGTGGTGGTTATGAGGGGGAGGATGCCTACCAGAATGCTGAGCTAGTGTTCCTGGACATCCACAATATCCACGTTATGAGGGAGTCACTGAAGAAGCTGAAGGACATTGTTTACCCCAACGTAGAGGAGTCCCACTGGCTTTCTAGTCTGGAGTCTACACACTGGCTGGAGCACATCAAGGTACCAACATCACTGCTTTAAGCGCTCTCCTTCAGTAAGACAGCATTAGAAAAAAAAGAGACTTACCCTTCTCCTTCAACTTATTTTTTTCCAGCATTACTTCATGCATATACTATAAAAAATTAGTATTTTTGCTTTACTGTGCGTGCTCAGTGTCGGATGAATAATGGATCGGCTAATTTTATTGGCAGGTCAGTATGATCCCCACCTTCCCTCTCCTTTCCCCTCCACTCTGATAGCTGGTGCTATCAGGGGCGATCCAGGTTGCAGATAAGATCTCCTCAGGGAATTCGGTGGTGGTGCACTGCAGCGACGGCTGGGACCGCACGGCCCAGCTCACCTCTCTGGCCATGCTGATGCTGGACAGCTTCTACCGCACGCTGAGGGGCTTCCAGGTTCTGCTGGAGAAGGAGTGGGTCAGCTTCGGACACAAGTTCGCCTCTGTAAGTCCAAAGCCACTTTCGTCCAAGGTTCTGTTCTGTTCCTCTTGGAAAGAGAGTTGACTGTTGACTGTTTTGGCTCTTTCAAAGCTGCTGTCTTTCTCTAGTGTATTTGTGTGGCTCTTTGCCACCCTCATAAGGGTGATGCTGAGTATTAAGTGGTGTCCCGTTTTCACATTGTGGCCTTAATACATTTCTAAATATGCCACATTTATATTATGTTGTAATATAATGTAATGCATTGTTAAACACATAATGCCTGGCACTGTTGCACGCAAATAACTAAGACATGAAATCAGTTTTGTTTAGATTTGAGTTGCGGGAAAAAAACAGAAATTATTTTAAGTAATTCCTTGGAAGTAGATTTAATAGTGAACTGTTTCCTTGTTCTTTGCATGTAGAGAATTGGCCATGGAGATAAAAATCACGCAGATGCAGACAGGTCTCCCATCTTTGTGCAGTTCATTGACTGCGTCTGGCAGATGACCAAACAGGTTGGTACCCAACAGACACGCATTGAACTGTTATGCTTTACTTGCCGACCTAGACTGTGCTGTATATTGACTGTGCTGTGCTTTGTAACATGGTCTATGGCATACATTGACTGTGCTGTGACAGTAATATAAGCCTAATATTGACTGCTGTTATTTAAAACCGACTGTGCTGAATATGCCCACAGTGCTTTTAGTGTATCGTTTATTTTACTTAGTAATTTAACATGAATTAAATGAGTTATGTCTCATTAATGTTTGTATATGAATTGAGCTTTTATTCATTCACTACAGATGCACTGCTGTGCACTCATTACTCATGCTGTATAGCTTTACTCGGCCTTCGGGGACTAATGCTACTGTGCCCTGCTGGAGCACTCAGGACACAAGAAATTAACCTCGCCAGTTAACGTGATCTATCAAACTGTGCACAGCGCAGGTCATTTCCATCCAAGTTTCACATTAATAACAGTAAATAAAATAATAGCTGCTGCTTCCATTCCCAATTTTCATTCTGATGAGGAATGAATGACATGATTGGATTAAATGTATACGCTATTGCCTACGGTGACTTTGATTGTATAAAGTCGTTAGTCATATATACAGCAGGATATTTCCAGAAGCAGTTCAGCTTAAATACTTATAGTACAATAGTACAATGGCATTTCCCCACCAAGTAACTGAATCTACAACCCTCAGAATACAAGCGCCTTAACCCCAATACCATGCTACTATGGTAGTAAGAAGTAATAAATAGATCTAAATAAATAGTGCCGTTCTGAATGCTAAATCCTGTGACCTGGACAATGTTGTATATTGATCACACTACACTCTATTCTGTATTAGGAGTTTCACTAGTAGGATTATAGTTCAAATGTAGCTCACTGTATTTCCCCCCTTCCCTCACACACTCTCCCACTGCCCCAGTTCCCCACAGCCTTCGAGTTCAATGAGCACCTCCTAGTGACCGTGCTGGACCACCTCTACAGCTGTCGCTTCGGCACCTTCCTCTACAACTGCGAGAGCGTCCGCGACGCCAACGTGAGTCTGCCAGCCTGCGCCGCCACGAACAGAAAAAAACGCTATGCTGTCTGCTTTCCCTGTTCGATTTCTATTCTGTCTTTCTGAGCATGCTCGTGGTTTCGAATCACTATTGACCTGAAATGAGAGGGCTGAAGGGCTGGTAAGTGGTGCAGGGGGGAGCGTGTCTGTCCGACGCCCTTCGAGCCTCTCCACCCTCTCCTCTCTCTCTCTCTCTCTCTCTCATCTCTCTTCGTCTGAACTGGAGCGGAAAGGAGACGCATCACTGACTCTGAGCTGAAGTGTAATGCACTTTGGGGAGCTGGAAAATTCATTCTCGGGCACTGCACCAAGCACAGCCAGGCAAATGTTGTCTGCCACCACAGCGACATGTTGGATTTATGTGTCTACTCTGAGGGTGGTTGTACATTGTGTATACATTATGGTAGTGTCTTGTTTTCCTTTCTTTATTTCTGTGTGTGTGTGTGTGTACGTGTGCGTGCGTGTGCATGTGTGTGCTCATGCATGCTTGTCTCCTTGTCTTTCTCATCCCTTTTTCTTTTGATTTCAGGAGGTGAGGACAAAGACCATATCGCTATGGTCCCTGATCAATAGTGACCAGCTGACCTACATCAACCCCTTCTACGCTTCTGAGTCCAGTTGTGTACTCTACCCTGTGGCCAGCATGCGCCATCTAGAGTTGTGGGTGACTTACTACATTCGGTGGAACCCTCGAATTCGACAACAGGTAAAGGCTCGGAGACGCGAAGCGTCAAAGGCTTCAAATCCTGTGCATTTCTCTGTGTTTTCCAGATGTGCAAGTCGTCAGATAATCCGCTTGAAATGCTCAAAAGATTATTTTGAGCCTGCACTGTGAAATCGGAGGATCGGGCTGAGAGCAGATGATCATATGTGTGATCATGTTCACGTGACAGAACGGTCAGTCATGCAACCTGTGAGGAGACTTTGGACAGTTTGGACTCCTGCTCTTGCAGCAGGCCCGTGACTCCAGAGTCTGACAGCCTCTAATCTGTGGGGAATTCTGATCCCTGCCCTTCACTTGGTCCCAATTCAGTGGAGCAGAAAATCCTCTTTTCCCAGCTTTAATTACAGATGCAGAGCGCAGCGGCACAGGAAACAACAGGGAGCCGCTGCTCCCAGTCTTATCACCACAGCAGGCACACAGAGCCGCGTCTGACCTCAGGCACCAGTGAAAGCTCACACGTCTGAATGAGAATTTCTAAACAAAAACATATTCAGTTTGGTGTCATGCAGTAACATTTGAACCCTCTTGGTAAAGTAACCATTGGCTGTTTCTCATTTCAGGAGAAGCAGAACGTACCTGTCCATAACTTGACAAATAAAATTTACTGGAATTCATAGATATCGATGTCGCCACCTGTTGTATAGTTTGCACACCTTGCCTTGTGTCTGAAATTAGCGACATTAAGTAACATTTGATATTAGGGGCTTGAATCAACACTTGAGACTTACATAGGTCTTGTTTACAGGTAGTTGTGTTTGGTTACACCATAGATATCAGTCATCAGGTTCTGCAGCCTGTCAAAGTGTGCGTCTCTGTGTTTTCAGCAGCAGAGCCCTGTGGAGCAACGGTACAAGGAGCTGCTAGCGCTGAGGGACCAGTACCTTAAGAAGCTGGAGGAGCTACAGCTGTCTGACTCCACCCCACACCTGCCCAACAGCACCACCCCCTCCCCCGCCTCCCCCACACAGCGGGTCACACATCTGCACACACCCTTCTGATCCAAGGCGCCCTGCTTGCACACTTAATTGTACATAATGGTAGATAATGTAATAATAACAACAACAATAATAAGTATAATAATAATATAATAGTTATAATTATGTGAGTTCTACTACTCATAATAATAGTAATACAGTGATGATGCAATAAACCACAATACAGCCTTCATGCTTTAGACGGACTGTAGGGAGGACTTAAAGATATGTGCATGTACATGTACTTGAGTAAAAACGAGTCTTTCCTCCTGGACATCTGGACAGGAAAAACTCATCGCTCTACTTCCGCTTGTTGAAATGTGCATTTGTAGTCTCTGCAGTCATTTTCTGGGGTCTAGCAGCCAGTCAATTTGCAGAAATTGCAGCGTTTCTTCCTGGAACCGGAGAGGGGGAATTTAAATAACTTCAAACAGCGTACGATGAGTATAGCTGACGTGGGCAGGATGTGTATTTAGTGTTACTTCCAGACAACAGTATTTACTGTAGCCTCTGTATGTATTCCAAAAGTCCTGAAATTTGAGCAGTGATATGTGGCACTTGCTGTGGTAAGAATTCACTGAATTGCCAGCTCCTCAAGTCCAATTTCAGCTTGATGTAGCTAACTGTGGAGTAAGAAATAAGCAGTATATCACAGATATAAATTCATCAGATAAAAGAGTTTAGAATTGTTTGGAATTGATTCTACAACAGTTTCTGTCCTTGAATTATTATTGCTTGGCACTCTCTTGGAAATGGGTGCTGCAATGTTACACATAAGAAGGGCCTTCACAGTTTTTATCCTTTAGATGTCCAGGAGTTAGGCTTCAGCCAGAGGCCCTCATCCCCTAGTCCTGGAGACTTATTGATCTGCAGTGTTTCATAATGTTACCATATAAATAGCTAATTTGTCTGATGACTGAATTCAGTGAGGTTGAATAAATTTCAGTTATGTATTATTTGTAGTATTAACATTTTGTAACCAGTGAGATTAAAGATTTTGTATTCAAATGTCAAGTTACAAGAGTTTTTGACAGAATTATACCTGACACATATGTATTTGCACTATTATGAAAGAATGACGGGTTAACGGGGTATAAATGGACCACTGCAGTACCAGAACCAGGGAAAGGGGCCTCTGATTGAGACTAGTTCTGTGCCTTCAATATCTGAGGTCTATCTTCGGATGGACGGTATGTATTGAGTTGTTTTCCAAGTGCAGCTTTAGTAGCAGAAAAGATCTTTAGTAGCAGAAAAGTCTCCTATTTCCCATTTGCAGTTGATTGATTTTTAGAACTTCTCTGTTCGCTGGCTGATTGAGATACCTGCAGGCCCCAAGGACCACTAGCATTAGATTGTCTTGGGTACCGTTGGGTAACATAACCTGGCCCCACTGCCCAGGGAAAGTAAAACTTCAGATTTAACCCCTTTGGACAAATAATGAATTCAATACAGTGTCCTGATGTAAAATGAAAAGCAGAGACATAGAGCTTAGACAACTGCCTAATGTTGCCCTGGAAAGCTGAGCTTCAGCATTTGAAGACCTTGGCCTCAATGAGGAGACGATGTTAAACAATAGGGAGGAAATAATGCTTGATTGTTGTTACAAGAGAAAGAAAAGCTATTTTGTTTATTTTTTACTTTGTATACGTAGAGTAACTATGTAATTACCTCACAAAGAACTGTTTTAATGGTCGTGTAAGATGTAATTTTATTCAGTGTAAAGATTGACAGTTTTATAAAAAAAAGCAAAAGTGGCAAGAGAAATCTTTTTTTTTTTGACAAATGGTAGGCACAGTAGCAGTTTCCTGTTATTAGCTTTTTTTTTCCATTTTCTTTTTTTCCCCCTCATACTGCCTTATATGGCAAAGGCAGAGGACTGTACTGTATTGTGTTTCTAGATACTGTAAGGAACAGAACCCCTCTGCCACCATTTCCACAATGCATTGCTTGAACACGTAATTTTCAACAAAAGGTGTTTTCTTTCTGTTCCTCCACATTTTTGGCTTTATGTACACTCATTTAGCCCTCTTATTTCAAAGGGAAATATTTTCTGCATTGTCTCTACAGTTTGTTAGTTAGCCCTGGTTTTGTAAATACTGCTAATTAAATTAATTTGAAGGTTCTATGTGTGATTAAATGAGCTTTCTATGACACAATGAAGAGTCGTTGACTCAATTGAGATTGCTGAATACACGTTGAACAAAACATTCTGAGGCATAATTGTATTATGCTTGTTAATGTTGATGAACATTATTTTAGACCCTGAAGGAACCCCTGTATTATAGCTCTCACTCCAGCTGTAGGAGGGTACACTTGCCTGGACTTTCTTGGTTTTACAGTATTTAGTAATTAATTGAGCCAGCCCCAATCAGGGAAATGCCAAAAATCAAAGTTATGTTCCCAATGCAAAGTAGTAGCTATTGATCATATAAAATGTTAATGCTGTTGTGACAGCAAGCACTCAAGCAATGCTTTGGTTACATGAACTTGAGGCAGATTTTACAGTGCCATGAAAAAGTATTTGTCTACTTCCTGCTTTCCTATATTATTGTATATTTGTCACACTGACTGGTTTCAGATCTTTAGTCAAAATGTAATATTAGACAAAGGGAACCTGAGTAAACACAAACACATTTTAAAAAATGTATATTTCATTTATTTAATGAAAAACGTTACCCATATCACCCATGTGAAAAAATAAATTACCCCTGTGTAACTTGTTGCACCAACTTTAGCAGCAATAACTAACGAAACGCTACCTATAATTTGATATCAGCCTTTCACATTGCTGTGAAGGTACTTTAGCCCACTCTTCTTTGCGGAACTGCTTTGATTCAGATAAATTGGTAGGTTTGCGAGCATGAACTATTTGTTTCAGGTTCTACCACAGCATCTCTATTGGGTTCAAGTCAGGACTTTGACTAGACCACTCCAAAACTTCTGTTCCTTTTCAGACATTCAGATATGGACTTGCTTTTGTGTTTTGGATCATCGTCTTGCTGCATAAGCCAATTATACTTCAGTTTCAGCTCAGGGACAGATAAACTGACATTCTCCTTAAGAATTTTCCTGTACAGAGCGGAATTCATGGTTCCTTCAATAATGTCAAGTCATCCAGGTCCCAAGGCAGCAAAGCATCCCCACACCATCACACGACCACCATATTTGACTGCTGGTATGATGTTCTTACTGATGTGCTGTATATGCTTTATTCTAGATGCAATGGGACCCATATTGTTGAAAAAGTTCTACTTTTGTCTCTTCTGTTCATAGAACATTATCTGAAACAGCTTGGAAATCAACCAGGTGCTGTTCTGCAAATGTAAGATAAGCATTGATGTTTCTTTTGGTTAGCAGTGGTTTCTGCCTTGCTACTGTCTCATGAAATCCATTTTTGCCCTGTCTATTTTTGTAAAGTCATGAACACTGAACTTAGCTGAGGCTAGAGGGGGCGACAGTTCTTCAGATGTTCTTCTGGGATCTTCTGTGACTTCCTAGATGAGTTGTCACTGCACCCTTGCAGAAATTTTGGAAGGCCAACCATTCCTGGGACAATTCACCACTGTTCCATGTGTTCTCCATTTGGAGATAATGGCCCTCACTGTGATTTGATGGAGTTCCAGAGTCTTAGGAATGGCTTTGTAACCCATTCCAGTCTGATACGCACTATATGACCAAAAGTATCTGGACACCCCGTGGTCTTGGGCTGTTTTTCATGGTTTGGGCTAGGCTCCTTAGTTCCAGTGAAGACAAATCTTAATACTACAACATACAATCACATTCTAGACTATTCTGTGCTTCCCCAACAGTTTGGGGAAGGCCCTTTCCTGTTTCAGCATGACACACTGGGCCCCTGGACACACAGTGTGGTCCATATAGAAATTATTTTGTTGAGAACAGTGTGGAAGAACTCGACTGGCGTGCACAGAGCCCTGACCTCAACCACATCGAACACCCTTGGGATCCATTGGAAAGCCAACCGTGAGCCAGGCCTGATCGCCCAATCAGTGCCCTTCCTCATTAATGCTCTTCTGGCTGAATAGAAGCAAATCCCTGCAGCAATGCTCCAACGTTTAGTATAAATCCTTCCCAGAAGAGGTTGTTACAGCAGTAAAGGTTGGACCAACTCCATATTAATGCATATAATTTTGGATGTCATGTGTCCATATACTTTTAGCCATGTAGTGTGTTTGAACAGCATTTTTTCTCACCTTTGATCATGGCATAGTGTGCTTGTAGAAACTTTGTGGTGACGACTTCACTCTGATGGTAAGGTTCAATATGAGGGAAGTTCAGATTCAACAGGGCAGGCGGCAATCAAGTCTGCCTGTGTTCAATCAACTGAATCTAATCAAATTGGTTGATTGAGTAGCCTACCTACGGGGAAAATTCCTTTTTCACTGGGTAATATGGGTGTTTGATTACTTTTTTCAATTAAACGAAATAATTTTTTTAAATGTGTTTTTTTCTCCGTTTCCATTTGTCAAATATTACATTTTGTTTAAAGATCGGAACCGTTCACGGCGATAAATAGCCTATGCAATATAGAAAATCGGGAAGGGGACAAATACCCTTTCACATGATAAACATATTAGCACGATCCGAGATATTATTCGCCTATATTATGCTGTACTATCTAGAATCGTACCCTCTGTAAAGGACTAACTGTGTGCCATGATGCAATACCTTTTCAGCTGATCCCGAATGTAATTCACCTGAAGATCTGTGTAAGGATTCTCATTAATGTGTAGCCTATATGTTCCTACACTTACGAACACGAAATATGCGCGATCTTAGGCTTGCTGTAGGCTATCTAATGAATTATTTCATTTCTGGATTCATTTCCTGGCGGGGTTGTAAAGTGGCAAATTGGTACAGGGGGCGCTATTTGTTAAATTATATCAATTTTCAGACGTTCGGATGCCGTGAATTCTGCGTTTACTGTGCCGAAATCAAACAATCCTACATTTAATTTTTTTGCCCGATATTTAATTTGTTCAAAGATGGTCTGTTTTTGTCTGGTGGTCTGTAAATGAAAATGTCTATATGAATTGTGCTATGCTATTCAAATCAAGTCGCCACCCTGAAGATCTAACGTTTTAGAATAACATGGTTATTTGCAACGGCTCACGTGAGGATGTTTGTTATCCTTAACGGATGACCGTTAAACATAATATAGTAAATTTATGATTCGGTTATGATTACCAAATGCACATTTGCAAGTTTGTCTAAAATAACATTAACTAAATAATCTGTTCTCTGAAGATTTATTAATGTATTCTAATAACTAAGGCATCGCCTTTAAATTATATTATGTTATGGCATATTTAGGATTTTTCTGTATGACATGATGACACAGTAAACTAATGAGTGACCTGTGACAGTTCTTAGCTGAGACTGTATTGCATGTCGGGTAATGGAAGAGAGAGTGCGTAGAATGGCTGCGTCTAGCCGTAGTGTTTCAGAGTCAGCAATAGAACCACTGAACTGCTAGCCACAAGCACAGGAAGCGCACGCACCACAAGCGCTGAGTTTCTGCCAAAAAACTAAATTGGGTGGGAGGAGGGGAAAAGAAACAGCGCAAGGACTTCCTGAAAACGTCAGTTGTGTAGGGGTCAATCCAGAGTTATCGGCTAAGAAAAACAAACAAAACATTAAGAGGAAGGAATCTGGGGGAAAAAATGGAAAAGCAGTCGAGCGCAGGCGGCTACGGAGCCGATGGTCTTGCACACCCAGGGGTTCCTAGCAGAAAGCCTCCCCGACCTCAAGGAAGTAACGGTGGATCTAGACAGCCGAGCTTTGAAGCTTTGGACAGGTGAATATAGCATTTATTCAATGTTACAACATAAATGGAACGAACTGGTCTTCGAAGTCTGGTGCATGCATTCATCCGTGTCACGAAGATATGATTTGTGGACGTTCTATTTACTGGTTAGATATCCAGCCAGCTAAAAAAAAAAAAAAAGAACTACCCAGCTGTGCTGAATTTGCGTACGCTGATACACCTCCAGGTGACAGCTGGTAGTATTTTTATTTAGCATTCAGCGTGAAGCGTACTTTATAAATGGTTGAAGTTTATCGTTGCAAATGGATGTCGCTGACTTTAATATAGTTGACTTGGCTATATTATTCGGTAATTTCTGTTGAATATGCACAGGCTTTCTCGTAAAACATACGTAGTTTTTTTTTATTCGGCTGAGATGGCAGCTTCTGCTCACGCACCAGTGGCTTATAAGTCCTCTTGTTGAGCTACACATGAAGGTTCTTCCTGGGACTCGCCTGTGCCAGCCCAGCTTGGAAACTGAAGTGTGATTAGAAACAGCGGCTGACATCAGGAGCATTGGAGGAGAGCACTTTCTTGCCTGCTTTCTGCTCAATTGGTTGTGGAGCTGGCGACAATGAGCACTACAATGGTGCATACCCATATTGGGTAGAACAAGGATTAAAAAAGAGATATATAAGACTGTCTTAGTTTTCCAAATCTTCATATTTACTTGACTTCATAAAACCCCACTTTCGTATGCCTTTCTGTTCTTATGAACGGATTATCTTTGTAATACCATTTGAATTGTCCCTTTAGTAAAGAACCAAATGCTCCCTTTTTAGTTGTAAATCAGTTTTTAAGTGGGCCAGTATGCCTCTGCTGGAATTTGCTATGTGCAGAATATTTGTTCAAAAGATTTGGTCCTACGAATGTGAAATTGGCAAATTATCATTGAGGACAAATACATTGACAGCTGGGTCTATGAAAACAAGATTTCCTTACAGTTTCTGTGTTCCCATAGGCATATGTTTATGATTTGTGAGTTGGTCTGTAGGGAGCATATGCTGGCAGAACTAAAATAAGCTAACTGTGCAAAACCCTTTCCTTCCTTAACAGGCTAATTTTACATGTCTGTGGAGCTGTTAATGTACTTGCAGTTGTATTTCAAGATTTGTACTTTTTAACTGTCAAGTATCTGCAAAACTGTTCAGAGGTGTCTGTCTTCCACAGCCCAACGGGATCACACGTGGAATGGTGTAAACAGCTTATCGCAGCCACCATCTCCAGCCAGATCTCCGGCCCTGTCCCCCTAGACCCGGTGTCCCGTGATTTTAAGGTAGGGGGGGATGCAGTACATTTCCAAAACGTGTGCAGATTATACAGGCATAAACCTCTGTACATATGCAACAAAATACTTAACATTGTCCACAGTTGCTTCTTTGTACTATGAAATTCAGCGATTCTTGGCATCTGTTCACTTTTGACAGTAGCCTAATGGATGAATAGCTCTTGCGAGTATCAGATTTAGGTCAGGCGACTGCTCTGTGCAAATTCAGTGCTGACGTGTTTACCACGTAAACCCTGAGTGTCTACGCTACTGTAAGAAGTATAATGTGAAAGTGCCTGAGGAGTGTGTAGACCTGCTTCCACAGAGGATGCTGGGAGTGGCCTCGCTGTAGAATGTGAAATGAGAAAGAAATGTTACATTTCTTGTGCACCAAGTTCTTGGCCACTCCTTTCCTTTATTTCTCTGTCTGTGGTGATGTTCACTTTTAATAGTAAACCAATTAGTGACTAACATCACTATTAGTGATATTGATATAACCACATTGACTTTGAAATTGGCCAAAATTGTAAATGCTGTTTACTGTGTGAGTAGAAGTTCAACATAAACATTGCCTTTATCTGGTAAATCTTCTCGGAGTGATTGCAAAGAATACACAGAGCAATTGGAAACACTTGATTTGTGGTTTTCATGCCCTTTCAGATGGTACTGGGTATGCAGTTTATGGGTATATGGTAATGGTCTTGTGTTTCTGACTGACAGGTTGGAAGGAGGACAGATCTAAGGGTAAGGACAATCGCAGTGGCGCCTGTGCGCACATCTGTAAGCATGTATTACTGTCAATGTGGGGACCTAACCTGGCATCTGATTTGTCCTGTGTTGACATTTAAAATTTAAATGGAGAAAGGCTGTAGAGTTCAGTGGATCCTAATGGGAAGTCCCCTCAGTGAAAGCAATACAAATGAGTGGATGTCTACTGTACCTCCTCCTTTGTCTTCTCTTTTTCCTGAGTGTGGCTGGGTTTCACTTCCTCTTTAAATGCAACCAAGTAAAGTGAAGGTTGAGGAACAGTGTTATGTCTCTACGAACATTATTGCCTCTGTCCCATCTATGACAATCAGGTTTATTTGGAACTTACCTTTCAGTTTACAGCTGTCCTCGAGTGTTTATACAAAAAGTTGGTTGAATTACGTGAACCTGAAAGTGTGCCTATGGATTCAGGTCTGTGGACCGTTAGCCTATACCATACAGTTACAGTTCTGAACAGTCTTAAGCATAGAGTTCTGCTTAAAACGCATTGGATGAATCCAGCTTCTCCTTTGTTTGATTTTGCGTGACAATTTAAATTAGGGAGCTGTGTAGCATTTATAAATCCTTCATATACTTTCATGCGCATCACATAAAGGTTCATTCAAAGCCTACACATTTAGTCTCAGTAGTATCAGAAGTCTGTGTAGGCTTGCTGCTGAGTCTAAATCGGTATCCTGGTGTATCCTTTTCACTTTAAATCGATCGATTCCTTGTTCAGCTTCAGTTTCATCTTGATTCATCCAGTGACCCAGTTCCCTTTTAACTGCGTTATGTCTGGTTTTGTGTTCATGACCTGCAGGTGTCCAAGAGGCCAGATCTGAGGGTAAGGCTGTAGGGTGGGTGCAGCCAGCGCTTGTCTGTCTGCTTTTCCCACGCTGTGCTCAGCAATGTGCTTACGTGCCCAGACTGGTCAGCCTGCTTTTTCCAGGTGTTTAAACCTAAGGACAGGACAAGCTCTCACTGTATTGTGAGCTCAACTGCACAGTAATGTCCACTGGTAATGTCCACTGGTAATACAAGTAGTGTTCAGATGAGTCCTTCAGGGGTAAAAACGAACTCTCAGAGTGTAAAATATACTCTATAAGGTTTGATTTAATACTAGGCATTTTGCTGTGTGAGCTCAGCAGAGTGTTCCGACCTCTCAGATGAAAAGAAAGAGTTGGGATGTGTCCTTCGGGCCTTGGACATTGCTGTTCAGTTAGTGCCAAATTGTTCAGTATCAGAAAAAAATAAGTGTTCAACTCCAGGACTCTTCCCTCTGCCTTGGTGGAAAATAAACAACAAAATTACTTTTTCTAAACATCAGCAGAACTATCTGTGAAAATGGCATGCGTAGAGGCTTCACACTCTTCAGCCTACACAAATGTGTTATTGGATATTCAGGACCAGTTAAGACCTCCTGTATATTTGTGTGAGACAGTGCTGTCTCTCTGCTCTGGCCACTGGTTGTGTGGAAGTCTTATGTGCAGATGCAGTAATGTGGGTGTGAATACGAGCCGTCTCCCTCATGAGCTCACACACACAAACAGGCCCTCAGCGCCTGAATGCAGCCTCACAGCAGTCTCTTCCTGGTGAATTGGGACTCTGGCTGGGATGGCTGCCAGGAGGGAATTGTTGGAGGGGCTGTGCAAAGGACGGATAGATGCCAGAGTCTGCCCCTTGGTCCCCACAGCTGTGCCTGTTCACATCCTCAGTTAAAATAAGACTGCCTGTTCATGCAGGCCTGTCTTACTTCTGGAGAAGGAGCCCCATAGGCAGGGAGAACTCGGCAGGTATGGTACAGTATGAGTTTGTTCGCCACTTATTTTCATTGTGCTGAAATGCTTACTGGTCTCAGTGTGCTACAGGAAACTTGTGTAGCATTTTACAGGGTATAATGCACTATGAATGTACTTCCTGCCTTATAACAAAAAGGGAAAGGATAGAGATGTATGGCTCTCCTGGTTTGAATGTGTGCTTGCTTTAGTGTCTGTACGTGGGTGTGTGTGTGGTTGTGTGGTACGTCTGTATGGTACAGTTTGTCTGTGGCTCTAGTCTGTATTGTATAGAGGTTTTGCTTGCCTTTGCCACACGCTGAGAATTGGCCGGCTTGCTGTTTGGAGATCAGTGAGTTTTGCAAGAGTGCCGTATGGCATTCTGGACTATGTTTCAGAGGACCTTTAATCTTGAGCATTTTGTTCCTTTTTGGCTCTCCAGGAGAAACAAAGAGCTAATGTGCCCATGGACAGTGCCATTTTCTACTGAAATCTTCTGCCTCTTCTGTCTGTTTTCATTGTTGAATGCGTACTCCGTTTTCCTCACTGTACAGATGAACAGATGTCTATAAAATGGCAGCTGCAATCTAACAGGCATGCAGCTTTCCCCTCTTTTGGCTGTGAAACCATGCTGCTCCGCTAACCCTCTCTCATCGTCCCGGGCGCGCTCAGGAAAGGGCGCTTCTCACTTCCTTTTGTGGTGAAACCATCTTTCTGCTTATTGTCCTCTTGCCTGTTTTTTCTTCCCCCCTCTTTCTCTCTGGCCTTGCTTGCTCTTTCAGTCCCAGGACTCTGGTGACGGGGCGAATGGCTTTCACTTGGACAGCGACAGTGAGCGCGCTCCTCACACCGCGGCAAGTCTCTGTGTGGGTCCTGTCCTGATCTGCCCCGCCCTCCTACGTTGCCCTGTTCCCACGGAGTCATATGGATCTTCACCAGCTCTGCATGCCCATTCGTACTCTTTCTGTCTCTGCGTGTTCAGGCTTAATGCCTTTTCTGTGTTTTCCGTTTGACTGTGTTTTTTTTTTTTTTTTTTTTTGGCGGTTAATAGCTTAGCCAGACGCACTTAGCTGGCCTTGCCTAGGTTGACTCTTCTCCTCACCCCTGGATTGGCTCCAGGCGGTGATGTCATGCAGGGCTGGGCAGTGTGTAGTCATTTGGTCATACTGCAGCAAGCAGCCAGGTCTGGGTGCTCAGAATACTCTCAAGTGTTTTCATAGCAGCGAATGTGTGAGAAGTTGGTGGTTCATGCGTCTGCAGTAAGTCCCTGGCAGGTCTGGTTTGCTGTATCCCAGACTTGCTGTTTATGCTTTGTGCAGCTGCCAGCTGGAGACTAGCCTGCTTTAAACCAGTTGTAGCGCATAGTTGTCCACTCGTCATGCATATATAATAGTTTGGGTTCACCAAATGGCTGAAGATTGTCTCTCCCCTCACAATGTGGGGTGCACTCTGTGCTGTGGGCTGTGATGTTCTCTGTCTAAATCCGTCCCTTTGCTTTTAGACCGTCCAAGTGAACTAGGCCTTGGCCTTTTTGGTTTCTTTTTTTATTTTATTACGTAGCACCAGTTCATTGACTCACAGAGTCTTCCTGGCTTGTTCTTAGATCCTCTGGATAATCTGTTTTTGAAAATCTGCATGCCAACTAGCAGATTTTAGATTTTGCTCTTGGTAGTTTTTCTTTTGCTTTTTTTTTTTTTTTTGCTTTTTTAAGCCTTGATGGATTTTTGTTTTAATTTTTTTGGTGAATGTGGAAGACTTGGAAAAATTCTCTTGAGTCTGTTGTATATGTTCATTATTTTGTGTACCGTTATCCATTGTGTGTTAATATGTGCTGTATTTGTGTAGCTGTGACCATAATGTGTACATGCGTATGCAGAATGCGCTGCGAATGCATTCGCGATAGTGTGTTTGCTGAGTGTTTCACCATTGCTGTAGGTGTCCAAGCTTGAGGCTTAGCTAGCGCTAGCACATCCTTCCCTGTGCCACTGCTGTAGTTGTCCTAGCTAGAGGCATAGCTAGTGCCAGCGCATCCTTCCCTGTGATCACAGCCTGTCTGTTTTTTCGTGTCTCGCTGCCCCTGTTGAGCCCCCCGCTGAGTCACCCAGCCCCCCTGTGTGTCCACATACTCTCTGATCCCTCTGTCTTACTGCACTGAGGAGAAAATTCAGGATGCGGGATGTGAGAGTGTGAGAAAGGTCACTGGCTTCTGAAGCCTTGAACACAGAGTGGATTTGGTGTTCTCCATTAGTGTTGCACAGCTACTAGGGTGGAGGGTGCTCCATTTGGGTTTATATGCTGTGTACCTAAGTGTCGGTTCTGACAGTATGGGCTCTGGGTCTGGGTACTGTGGCAGGCGCTGAGAGACGGGAACAAGCAGGCCCAGATGGAAGAGGCACCGCTGGTCCCTGGGGAGTCCATTAAAGCCATCGGTGAGCGTCTCTTCCTGCCCCATTCGCCTTATGTGACCTGCTGAGTTTATCAGTCGTATGCTCAAATTCATGAAATAAAATGCTGAAATACAACGTATAAGAAGCTCATATACTTTATTTTCTCTTACATAGCCTATCTCATCACAGTGTTTTTTAACACTGCTTTCAAAATGGCACTGTACCATATGTGGTTTTATTTCATACCAAATGTGCTCTCCATTTATTTTATAGTGTGTTGCAGAATACAGAGCTTTTGTTGTTTGTTCCCGCAGCTAAAGATGTGATGTACATCTGCCCATTTACTGGGGCTGTAAGTGGTACACTGACGGTTACAGACTACAAGCTGTACTTCAAGAGCCTGGAGCGGGTAAGGATCTCTCCTTCACCCAAACATACACCCCCACACCCCCCCTTCCACTGTAAGCTCTTATTCCTGCTGCTCGTCTTCCAAGCTCTCTCTGAATGGAAACAGTTAGACCATTACTGTCCTCTCTACCTACTGTATGTCAAAGGCTTAAATTGCGTGCATACTGTAATTTGATCGTTGCATTTCCTTACATTTTATTTTGAATGGAGTGTTTTAAGATGTGTTTGGGACTGTACGTGTGTCTGCGCGTGTGTGTCTGTGTGAGTGTGTCTGTGTGTGTGAATGTGCGTGCGTGCGCGTGTGTGTGCGTGCATGTGTGTGTGTGTGCTTGCATGCGCGTGCGTGCGTGTGTGTGTGTGTGTGTCTGTGTGTGTGAATGTGCGTGCGTGCGCGTGTGTGTGTCTGTGTGCGTGTGTGTGTGCATGTGTCTGTGTGTGTGCGCGTGCGTGCTTGCATGCGTGTGTGTGCGTGTGCATGTGTCTGTGTGTGTGCGTGCGTGTGTGTGCGCGTGCGCACGTGTGTGTGTGTGTGTGTGCGTGCGTGCGTGTGTATGTGCGTGCGTGCGCGTGCGTGCGTGTGTGTGTGCGTGTGTGTGTGTCTGTGTGTGTGCGTGCGTGTCTGCGTGTGTGTGTGTGTGTGTCTGTGCGTGTGCATGTGTGTGTGTGCGTGCATGTGTATGTGTGTGTGCATGTGCATATGTGTGTGTGTCTGTGTGTGTCTGTGTGTGTCTGTTTGTGTCTGTGTGTGTCTGTGTGTCTGTGTGTGTGTGTGTGTGTGTGTGTGTGCGTGTGTGTGTGTGTGTGCGTGCGTGCGTGCGTGCGTGCGTGCGTGCGTGCGTGCGCGTGTGCGCGTGTGCGTGTGTGTCAGTAGTCAGTGATGCTGCAGAGAGGTACAGTGCAGAGCTCTTTGATGCTGTGACTGAGGCTGTGACTGAGGCCCTGCAGGCAGCCGTTGTTGTGTGAGAGCGGAGCCGTGCCCCCTCGCTGCGTGGCTCAGCGTGCTGTTTGTTTGCCTCCGCCTGCGCCCTCTCCCAGGACCCCCCCTTCATCCTGGACGTGAACCTGGGGGCCATCAGCCGCCTGGAGGCCATCGGGGTGCAGAGCCATGGGGAGAACACACGGGGCATGGAGATCGTGTGCAAGGTGAGAGAAGGACAAAGAGAGGCACTCACACACACGCAGTATAACAACTAACACACATACACGCTCTCGCAAAGCTCCGTTTTTTATAGAGGGAATACGAATCACTGTAGCCTGTACTGATCACTACAGAGTTAAAATAGTTTTTCCTTGTCCATCCATTAAAATAGGCTCAAAGGTAATACCGTAAAAAAAACTTTGAATTCAGTGGCAGCCTCATTAAATGAAAATGTTCATCTAGTTCTTGTGCTTTTGTTAGGAAGTAACCCAAAATAACCTTCCCATTTACGAAATTGCATTTATATAAAAAACTCCCAGAAGCATTACCTCCCACAGATGCCATATTACAAATTCAAACTCTGCAATTATGAATATGGAGTTTCAGTATAAATGTAGATTATATATATATATATATATATATAAATATATACATAATGTCTTTGCACAGCTATATAGAGGTATTAAATCAAAGTTATATTTTTCGGAGATCTGTATTCTGAATGGGATAACAGAAAGCTTATAGGTTTATTCTGTAATTAAGGCACAACTTATTGTAGCCTGCCCCAGTGTTTCTGAGGTTGTGTCTGCAGAGTAAGGAGAGCTGCAAAACCTGGCAAACTGCTGCTTGCTAGTGCAGAACTGCCGTGTAGTAGTCACATGGACGTGTAGTCTTTTTAAGGATGTGTAGTCTGTGTGGCTGTGTAGTCTGAAAGGCTGTAATTTGAATGTGGATGTCTAGGCCACACATGCCAGATCTCTAAACTGACGCACTGTGTCCATGCATTTATTTTTCCCCTCATGATGATGGTGCGGGTTCTGTAAGTACCTCCTCTCTCCACAGGACATGAGGAACCCCAGGTTCGCCTATAAGAAGGAGGAACAAAGTAAACTGGAAATCTTCGAGATGCTGACCAAGCATGCCTTCCCCCTCTCCAATGACCTGGTGAGTCCTCTGACTTGCCTGGAATTCCGGAGGGACAAACAGGTGGTGAACAGAGTTCCGCTGGCTCTATCTGCAAACGCGTGCTGAACAGACTTGCACTCACTCTGTCTGCAGGCGATTGGTGAACTGAGTTCCACTCACTCTTATCTGCAGATGAGTGGTGAAGAGAGTTCCGCTCGCCCTATCTTCAGAGGAGTGGTGAATTCCACTCATTCCTAATCTGCCTTTCCTGTTTCAGCCTCTGTTCGCCTTCCTGTACAAGGAGCCGTTCCCGGAGGATGGGTGGAAAGTGTACGACCCTGCTGCAGAGTACAAACGAATGGTGAGTTGAGGTTGTCTGTCGTCACGGTAACTGTAGCATATTTGCAAGCCAGTCCTTTCTTCTGTGCTGTCAGTTACGGCTGAAGTCAGTGTCAGTTGTGATTACTGAGCTCTCCCTGTGAAATAATCAGTGATGGGAAAATAAACCCAGGCAGCAAAGAAATGTATTACTACACATTTGTGACTCCCGAGGTGACCTTGCTATAGTAGATCGAACAATCTTTTCTGTTCCTTATCTGTACTTATGCATTCAGTTTCTCTGTATAGCCGTCTCTCTGTCCACGTCCTTTGCAGGGCCTGCCCAATGAGAGCTGGACCATCAGTAAGATCAACAGCAGCTATGAGCTGTGTGACACGTACCCGGCCCTGTTGGTGGTGCCCACCAGCATTAAGGATGACGAGCTGAGGAGGGTGGCCTCATTCAGAGCCAAGCACCGCATCCCTGTGAGTGTGTGTCTCAGTGTGTGTGTGTGCGCGCACACGTGTGTGTTCACAGTGTTCGATTGTGTATTTTGCGTGTATTATCAGTGGTTTTTTTGGGTTGTGTCTGTGTTTGTGTGTGTGTTTGTGTATTTATGTTTGTGTGTGTGTATCAGTGTGGGTGAGTATGTGTGTATTAATGTGTTGAGTGTATGTGAGGATTCCTTTGTCTGTGTGAGGTGGCTGTTTTCAGCGGTCAGTAGTGATGTGTGGGACTCCGCTGCTGTCCTCCTCAGTGGTCAGTAGTGATGTGTGGGACTCCACTGCTGTCCTCCCCAGGTGCTCTCCTGGATCCACCCGGAGACGCAGGCCACCATCATACGCTGCAGCCAGCCCCTGGTCGGCCCCACGGACCGCCGCTGCAAGGATGATGAGCGCTACCTGCAGACCATCATGGACGCCAACGCGCAGTCGCACAAGCTCACCGTCTTCGACGCCCGGCAGAACAGCATGGCAGAAACCAACAAGGTACCGAGCTGGGGTGGGGCTGGGGGTGTGGCCGGGGGAGAGGGGTGGGAACAAGACTGCACCTGGGTACAGTTTTTTGTTATACCAGCTGACTCTGGGTCATGGGGTGCATTCCACATCTCCGGTCCAAGTTGTTACTATTCCAGCATTATCGATAGACTGCTCACGCCTACATGCAGAAGTGCACAGTCCCCCTCAGACCGTGTTGCTCTCTCCCCTCCCTGCTTGCTCCAGGCCAAGGACGGGGGCTACGAGAGCGAGAGCTTTTACCCAAACGTGGAGCTCAACTTCCTGGAGATCCCCAACATGCATGTCATGCGGGAGTCTCTGCGGAAGCTGAAGGAGGTGGTGTACCCCACCATCGACGAAGCACATTGGCTCTCCTCTGTGGATTCCACGCACTGGCTGGAGTACATCAGGGTAAAGAGCACATGCATGTCATTCTGACATCCTCTCTCTCCTCTCCCCACCCCCCCCCCCAACCCTTCCTCTCCAGTTTACCAAAAAGCTCCCTTTTCACTCACCAAAGTATCTTGCGACTATGGCTGTGCACCCAATGTGCCTATCAGATCAGTTAATCAGCTGTTGCTTTAAATTTGTTATTAGTTTTGTTTCCTGAAGTGCTTGGTCTCTCTCAGTAACACTCTGCCAGAGAAGTTTGTGTTTTTCTTCTGTCTCCTCCTTTTAAGGAGCCCTCCTCATGTCAGTCAATCTTCCTGTGCATTCAGAGCAGTACGTAAGCCCCACCCACAACCCTCTCACCCCGCCCCCCATACGCCAAGCCTCAGGCCTGAAGTTTCTGCAGAAGCCTTATATTGTGTGCACGCAGTTGAGGTGTAAAGAACAGCATGATTCAGTTTAATATTTTTACATGCCTTTTAGCATCTTTTTTTGGGGAAGCAGGTATGAGAAAGAGACATAGATGACGCAGAGAAGTTTTATTTATTATTCTGCTATTTTTGTCTTTATTTTTAGTAGCGTTACATTACATTTTAGGAATTTAGCAAACACTCGTCTCCAGGGAGTTGCACGTCTTACATTTTTACATGCAGTCCATTCGCGCAGCAGAACAGTTCTTCCTGAAAGGCATTTCTGAAAAGTATTCTGTTTAAAAGACTAATTATCAGTGATTATGGAAAAAAAAACTGTCATCTTTGGGGGTAAAACATTTCATGTTTGGTCAGTATGTACAATGTATGAATTATTGGCCATTTGGAATTTCCGAATATAATCCAACAGAGCTGCACGGTACAAAAGTGTCACATTCACCCTGCCCCGTCCCCTCGCCTCTCCCCAGCTGCTCTTGGCTGGAGCGGTGCGGATCGCGGATAAGCTGGAGTCCGGGAAGACGTCTGTGGTGGTGCACTGCAGCGACGGCTGGGACCGCACGGCCCAGCTCACCTCTCTGGCCATGCTGATGCTGGACAGCTACTACCGCACGCTGAGGGGCTTCCAGGTTCTGCTGGAGAAGGAGTGGGTCAGCTTCGGACACAAGTTCGCCGCGGTGAGGACAGGAAGGGGGTGTGGTCGCATGTGCAGCGAGTGTGTTTGTGTGTGTGTGTGTGTGTGCATGCGTGTATGAGTGCGTGTGTGTGTGCTTATGGGTGTGTGTGTGTGTGTGTGTGCATATGGGTGTCTTTCTGCATGTGTTAAGGAGTTTACAGTTGTGTGCTGTGTTTTCTGTGTATGTTAAGTGAAGAGTTCTGTGTGTGAGGACTGGAGTAATCTGACTCTGTTTGTCTCAGCGCGTGGGACACGGGGATGAGAACCACGCCAACTCGGAGCGCTCTCCCCTCTTCGTGCAGTTCATAGACTGCGTCTGGCAGATGATGCGTCAGGTGAGGCGGCGGCCTTCCGATCTGACTGCCTGACTGGTGGCCCAGGGGTTCATGGGTACTTTCAGTCTTCCTTACCCTCGCCTTGTTTCTGTTTCTGACAGTTTCCTGCTGCCTTCGAGTTCAACGAGCTTTTCCTCATCACAATCCTGGACCACCTCTTCAGCTGCCTGTTTGGTACATTCCTGTACAACAGTGAGCAGGAGCGAGTTAGCAAGGCATGAACCATTTTCAGTATTTGATGGGACGGGGGGGGGGGGGTAATTTTTTACATAATTCATACTGTGTGAGGTTTCTAAATGATAGTAAATCTGTTTTGTGTTTTCTTCACCTCCAGCAGAGTAAAAACAGGCTTCCTTAGATGAAGACTGCAGTCATGTCAAGCTGAGAGCATGCACTCAGTATCTCCATTTCTGTCCGTCCCTGTGTTACAGGAGGTGCCGAGTAAGACCGTCTCCCTGTGGTCCTCCATCAACAGCCAAGCGGAGGACTTCACCAACCCCTTCTACATCAACTATGAGGACCACGTGCTGTACCCCGTCGCCAGCCTGCGCCACCTGGAGCTGTGGGTCAGCTACTACGTCCGCTGGAACCCCCGCATGAGGCCACAGGTTAGCGCCCTTACTCGAGGGGAAGGCTCAGTTTGTCTCCTTTTAACTAGAGAGGTGCTGCCCTACTGATTCTAACCTAAGGCTGTTTATTCATCTGATATGTGATGCGACTGTGGCATTTTAATTATTTTAAATGTGCAACAATAGTTGTCTTGCTCTTATTATTATGACTATTTCTGTTATTATTATGTGGTAATACTTAAAACCAGCTAAAGTATGTTCAAAGTGCACAACTGAAAGTGGAGTGATGCTCACTTGTGCTCTTGTGTGCTTTCCGAGTGTGGCATACTCAAAACACATGCTGTACCTTTTTATTACATGAAGTGCACTTTGTAAAAGCTGTTATTATTGCAAGTTATGTAATTTAATCGGTGGTGTCGGCGCATTTGACTTTAGAAAGTGAAGTGTCATTAAACGGCTTCAGTGTGTAGTAGATGCACTCACTGACTAAGCACGCCCTCGTTTTCTGTGACCATCACACGGGTGTATTTACCATGGTGTGTTTTCTTACACAGATGCCAGTGCACCAGAGCCTGAAGGAGATGCTGGTTCTGAAGGCGGAGCTACAGAGGAGGGTGGATGAACTGCAGAGGGAAGCGTCTTCATCACGCTCCATCTCCTCTTCCTCGGACCACGCCTCTTCGCCCTCCCACGGTGGCACGCCCTTGCACACTGCTGTATAAACATTGACATATGTGTGTGTTTGCACACATACACACACACACACACACACACGAAAACACAGTGAACACAATGTACGTGCGCAATTTAATTTGCGCTCGATAGGCGTCTGAAATTATATATATTTTTTCAATTGAACTTTGATCAACTTATTGAAAGTTGTACTGATGCATTATTCCTACAGGTAAAAAGGAATAGGTTATATTTATATTAATTGATGCGTTTGAATAAAACCATTTCAAATTGTTATTTAACACCGTCTTCCTGACATGTAAATATGAATAGAATAGATGAATATATTTGTACTTCTATGGACAAAAATGACCTGCAGAATAACTGAATCCTGCAGAAGGACGTGTGCTTATAATCAAGTTTAAAAGTCACCAAACCATGGAAAAGGGATTTTCAAAATTCTATTATTTTCATTTTGGATAGATTGCTACCTGAAATAACTTTGTTATTTAAGCATGTTTAGTGCAGCAAACCGATAGTTAAGATTTAAAAAATAATCTGACATGCAAACACAAAGACACAGATATGTACAAATCGCTGTCGCTGATACAAACAAGTGGACACTTTGTATCCTGTAAAACACTTTGTTGGTGTTCATCTCCAGTGGAAGTTTATTCTTTTTTGACTGGATTATCTGGTAGGATGCACACAGCAGAGTGTAGTGAGGGACAGTTTTTTTTTGGGCGGGGGTGGTTCTTGAAGAAGGTCCCCAGATGTGCTTTAATCACACACCGATCTGCTTCCAAGTACCACCCCCAACCGCCCACCCCCCCGGCCCAAATACAGGAGACAGACAGTACAGTAATACAATATACTTCTGCTGAAGTCATGATATCACACTCTCTGTATCATATCTGCCATGCATTCTCTGTTCAAAATCTTATTGACTGTGCATTCTGGGTACTATTGTGACTGCATAATCTGTTTTTAGCGTTCTCAGTGCTAGTTCTTGCCATTTTATATTATAGTGCGAAAGTCCAAACAATGTTTAATGTGTGTGTGCTTACCTTTTTTTGATGGTTCTCAAGGAAAGGAGTGAATATTTTATGTGTCTGGGTCAGCCATAACCCTCTTCAGTATTTTGCTTATTTGTTCCACAACGTTAGCAGCCGTATGTTGGCACAGACACCAGCATTCTCTATCAGGTGGAGTGTGAGCTGTTCATCATGACCTGGTTGAATCACCTGTGTAAAACGCAGCCTTGCTGCGGTTATAAGGGTAAATCATATGTCCTGTACTTTGCTTTATGATGCCACTAGACCATGGTACAACCAGGCCGGGGGCGTAAATGAATTTTTTTGTATTATACCAGCGTATGAAGGAGTTTCAGATATGGAGGTGCTGTTCAAATGTGTTTTCATTTTCACACTTGGTTGCCAGCGCATTAATCCAAGTCATTCTCAGTGTTCTACCGTTGCCACAGTGTGTTTGGAGAGCCCCCTGACGGCTTTGTGAACAGGCCTGTTATTGTAGATCTGTTCTCCTTTTTCATTTCAATAGCAACCAGAAATCTCCAGGTATATATTCTAATGGAACTTGTTAAATTTTACCTATTGATAATAGTCACTAATTGTGAATTGTTTTGAGTTATTTGAAAATGTAGATACAAGAATGTGTATGTATTTCACATTTGTAATATGAGAATGATGTTTTGATGAGTTGATTTTAATTTTTTCCCCCCATTGATCAAGACAGATGCTGATACGTTGAGAAGTGAATGACCAGCTTGTACATTGTGGTTTTTCATGAGCAAGTCACTTTATAACAATGTGTCATATGTCTTTGTTTCCGATCCCTTTGTACACAACAAAATTAGTGTTTATCCTGTTATTTCCCTGGATATAGGCATGCACTTGTTGAGATTTTTAAAAATAGTTGTATTCATCCATTCAACTGTGAAGTGCTTAAATTTTATGTTGTTTTTAATAAGTGGTGTATTTTAATTAGGCCTTAATGTTATTGGATCATTTCTCATCCAAGGTAATGGCCATTCATTTGATAAATGGCAGTAATTTCAATAACTGGTATGTGAAAACAAACTCAAATCGCCATATTCACAGTGCCTGTGGTGCTTGATTTTAATTGTGGTGTTAATTTAGTCTATTACCTTCTCCATTATGTGATGGTCCTCTAAGGTGTAAGTGTAACACCCGGCTTGCATAGATGTCAAATCAATGTGCTTCTGTATACATGTGATTTCCGCTTTCTGTTGCTTTTTTACTGGTACGTGTTTATATTAGGGGTGTCTTGTAGTCTCTCCCTGGTGTATTTATGGTGTGATATGAAGTCCATGTGCCATTCCTTTTACAAATTTCTGAAGACTTCAAATATTCCTTCAAATAAAAATGAAATAAAAAGACTTGTTCACCAGAATTCTTTTTTTTTTTCCATTTTATTAAGTTTAATTGTATTCACTGTTCTCCTCGATACAATGCCAGTGAGTTACAGTAGCATGATTGTTACAGACATTCAGACCATCAGGAACAGCAAGCAGTTAGTCAGTGCAGTGTAGTAAGACACTATTTGCACACTATCAGCCCTCTCAAACTCCACGTTCCTGATTTTTGAAATCATCCGAGGGAGAATTCGGATCTGAGGTGCACGTTTGCTCTTGTGAGGAAGTCCACACTTGGGTTTTCAGGCACTGATAGGAGCAGCTGTGAGGGATTCCAGTTTGGGGATTTGCAAACAGTTTTAATAAAGGCAACAGTAGAAAAACTCTCAAGCAATAAAGCGACAGCCTTATATAGAACTGTGGTATTCAGGTGAATGCAGTGAACCTAAGTGGAAGTACAGATTCAGAAACTGATTTTGTGCGACAGTAGTGAGGTGTCAGCTTACTTAAGTGCGAATATGGATCCGGGTGTATGGAGCATGCAGCCAGGGCATACTCCGTCCTTCAGGTCCTCACTCCCCTCGGTTACAGATCAAGCTTCAGCAGCAACCCACACAGTGAGAGAAAATCCCCAACAGCAAAGTTTCTACCCCCAATGCATCTTAGTACTCTATATAAGAAAACCCTTAACCATACAGATTTTACAACAGCCAATCATCTGCTGGTACGCCAGTTTCCATTTGGTCCTCGGTGAAATCCTGGTGCTCAGGATAAACCAACCGTCAAGTGCAACTTCAGGTTTGTCAACTTAACAGACACTCTCAGACCTCTGCGACAGTCATAAATGGGAATTTACAACTGAAGGAGGAAAGGTGCAGACTTTGTACAAACCTGTTCCCTCTGCATCCAATCACTAGTAAAAACACACAACACCCTTACTCTCTACATCTATATTCCGCTCGCCACTATACACACCTACAAAAATTCCCCTTCAACACTCTTGACAAATTTCACTCATACAAAATTTCCTTGTGCAGATGAATACAGCCAGTAATTTTCAACTGTGCATTTAACCTCAGTAAAAGATGACTTCAATTCCACACAGCAAACCATTTCCCATGTAGGTTCAGGTGACTGGGTGGCTAAGATGTAGAAGCATTCAACAGATGAGACATTTCAGAAGCACCTTCTCCAGATAACGGGTCATACAGTGTAACTTTGACTTTTCGTACAGATATGGGAAAAAGCCATGGTCAAAGCCAGTGATTCGCAAACCTTTCTTTTTGAATGTGTCCCTCATCAGATAAACCAGTTATGTGTGCCTCTAGCAGAGCGCTTGAAATGTGGTAGGCCTATCTACGTTTGACTTACACATTTTAAACCAATTTTTGTTTTTGTTATTCCAAAAATGTGTTAATAGTTCTATAATATTTATTTATATTTTAATAGTAAATGTGAACAACATGCTGAAAGGAATAAAATAATCAATATGAAAAGGCATAAATAACCTAAAATCTACCATTATTCAATTTACCTCGGGTAGGCCTACTCTGGGATATTAGTAAAAAATTTGAGAACCACTGGTCTTAACTGAAAAATATAATTATACTTCAGTAAACTTACACTTAAAGCTGTACTTCAAGGGTTACGGTTTCTTTTTTGCAATGCCAAAACAACTTCACATACAATTGTCTCGCGGTAGTTTAGAGGCTACATCTTAATTAGTTCTAGTACCAGTAAAACATTCAACGGACACAAAGCAACACACACAAAGATGCAAAAACGATCCCTCGGTGCTACATCTTTGGTGTTAAATGTTTTGTAGTGAGCAGCATCAAATCCTTCCTATGACTGCGGGAAAATAGTGGATAAAAATGAGTACATTCGGTAAAAGTGGTGAATTCACATTTCAACCGGCTCCCCCTTAGTGCCGTTCCCAGCATGACAGTAAAGAAACGCAGAAAAGAGGCACCGACAGTGGCACTGTAGTAACAGCAGTGTTAATGCTAATCGATGGCCGCCTGGAGTCGTGTAGGAAGCAAAGCGCTGAGATGGCTCAAAGGGATCATGGTTCGGGCGAAATCAAATGCTACAACAAGCTAAATAAAGCCAGGTTCAAAGTTATCCATCTAAAAAAAATCACTTGGAACGTATACAACAACACCAACACTGAAGCTAGCAAAATGGCGAGGACTGACACTATTACGAACACGCATATTCAGCAATAAAGAGGGGAACGACACAACTGCATACATACACAAGCGAGTATAGGGTACAGGTTCACAAAGCTATTCATGTATAAACACAAACATACTCAAGCAGCAATGTACAAGCATCAATCCCGAAAACATTAAACAGCCCGCTTGCTATAAAGCAACTTACAATCTCATATTAGTCTGGTTGCATGAGAGGTTACAAGCGAAGAACAAGGCTAAACTAACACTAAGAGCTATTAAGTATGTCTACAGATACTTCATATCCCTGTGACATATTTACCTAGACTTCAGCTACACATTCAATTCAAATTCCCTTCTTAACATTGGAATTCTAGTACTGGTATTCCAATAAAAGTAATATACACACCAACATCATATTAGTCAATATTAGTATCCCATTACAGTCATGTTTTCAGACGTATATTGGATGGTTATTTCCACATGTGTGGCTGAGAAGTTTATTTGTATGTCATCATGTTTTTCTGTTCCTTTCCAAACTTAAAACACCAGAAAGGCTAAGCATACCAATCACAATGCCTTTCAAGAAAAAAAGAATCATCCTTGCAGGCTAATGGAATTCCAAATAAAACTGCAGAAGTAGCCCAATTAAATGCAAGTAAAACCGGCCCAACTTACCAAGGAGCCCTGAGCTATCCTCATGCTAAGCTAAATAAAAGAGCCTGAACACTTGGGACTCGATTTGTAGGGGGGAAATATGTTTACCAAAGGATGGATGAGCTGGAATTTGGAGAGGGCTTGAACTCGAACTCCACCCTAACTGCAATTCCATGAGCAGTCACATAAACCAAAGCTCCCGCTTGTAGTATAACTGCACATGGAAATGATGCTCAGAGCCCTGCCCTCATGAGTGTCAATCCGCTGGGTACTGCAATTAACAATCAGCCTCTACAGACCCTGTTTGATTATCACACCAAAATGGGGGGAAATTTGGGAAAACGGGAGGATCTGGACACATCCCACAGCACCCACAGGAAAGATACATAACTTCCCAACCCAAAGCAGAATAAATTACAACCTTCATTCTGGCACGTCCTTCTGAAATTGTAAACAAGTCTATTATTTTTGTTAAACAGTCAAATATGTTGATGTGCACAGTTCATTATGGGGTAGGGCAGCTGGGTCTTCACGGTGTGCTTTGTAGTGCAAAGGGGTGGGGGTGCCGACGTCTGCCCTGTGGGACGATGCAATGGTATCCTGCCCTCTTCATTGGGGGGGGGGGGGGTTGAGGGGGTGGAAGGGGAGGTTGGGGGTTGGGGGCTTAGAGAGTGTTTTCGTTGTTCGGGGTTTCTGCATTAGGGGACTGCAGGAGGGTCTGCTGGGCTAAGATGGAGAGAACATAGTGACAGTTATCATCAAATGTATTTTGAAATATAATAAACACCATTAACACCGGAACAACAAATTAACCAAACAACCCCTCTGTACCAAGAGGCAGCAAACTGCATACAAAAGAAATATACCAGAGCCCAATTTTTCTTTTCATAGAAGAAAAAAGCATAGCCCAGAGCGTAGTTGTTCATCATTGATGCAGGTAGACGGGAACCCAGCAAAAGTGCCAGAGTCAAAGCAGTAATGCATGCATAAAACACCAGATAAGGGTATGATGAGAGTGTGAAGTAATAGCTGTTTTCTTTATATTCACACAAAATACCCTCTAGTACTAGATGGCAAATGTGGGCAACAGAAAATATATAAGCTAAGCATACATTTGATTACACTTTGCTAAAAGAAAAATCAGGTCCCTGGCAACAATGCCTATATTTGTCGAATTAATTAATAGGTATAACAGATACTCAGTCACCCTTAATATGAGCAAGTTAATTGCAAAATATTTACCCTGCTCCCAACGGTAGAGATGTTTTTGTGTATTATTGTGTGTGCTGTGAGAAACACTTTATTGAACAAGAAGCCATTTAATTTCTCTTAAACTCACATTAGTTTGAACATATGAGTTACATAAAACATAAAATGTAAAACTGTGCTAAACTGTCTCAAAGGAAGGCAGTCATGCAGTTTACTTTACTACTTAGCCCACATGCAATCTTAATGAGATTTGTCATGACAAGGTATGAGTGCTGTTAGTTGGTTGCAGTGACTGGATTTGGAGAGTCTGGTTCATCTGGTTCAACAGCCAATTTTCCAGCACAATAGAGCACATGCTACTGAGTTCAAAATTCTATATCATACTTCACTGACTTCCAAAGACAGTAAAGCTCCCATTCCAACGTAACATTACGAAATATGGTATGGACACAAAGAAACTGGGTACTGTCAAAAAGGCATTTCAAATTAACATCTGCCTTAAACACCTTGTTGAAAATCAGGCCCTCAACATTTTTCTAAGTGAAGAGTACTTAGTTAAAATACAAATGTTGTTTGTTAGGTAAGCATTAAAATTATTGATTATTAATGGGCCTTCTGCCTTCGTGGTGATACCATATTTTTATATTCCTGGGTTACACTGATGTTGTCCACTTCTGTATGTCTGTCTGGATAAAAGTGTCTGCTAAGTGACTGTAATGTAGTATAATATGATGAATGGGAAAAGCATTGAGACAACATTTTGTTTACAGTAGAGTATTTAGTATGGAAATTATCCCAAATTTTTAATTCCCTCTTCACTGGGAATTTATGTGCAAAAAGGCAAAGAGGAAAAATAACCCCAAATGTCTAACTTCATTGGTTTTATCAGGTAACAAAGCTATAGTCTTTACCCACAAAACAACATTGTAACACTATTTCCTTATCCCTTGGGTTCTCATTAAAATATTATATTCGGAAGAAGAAGCAAGATTTTTTGTTTAAACAAGCAGTATTTACAATAAAGTCATTTTTCAAATGCTGCTATTAATTGTTTTCTGGATCTCCTGAAATTTCTCTTTAAGCTTATGAGCTCTTCATAAAACAAGAGACCAAAATGTAAAAACAGTCACAGTAGTAAATCCAAACTCATAATAACTAGAACAGAAATAAGAACCATTCTTGTATGTAGCTGAACAGGAAGAGAGCCAACCTCTGTTCAGCTACCTGTTAACTGAAATTACTACCATTACTTCAATTTTCTTGCTTGTTTAGAGATATCACTGATTTTAAAGACACAGTTCAAATTCAATGTAAGTACATTTTCTGCAAATCCCCCCGGCTTGAAGCAAGCTCCCAGCATGATCTCAATAACTAATGTAGGAAAACACTGCACGCTGTGATAACTAAGTAAGAAATACTGATTCACATGATTGGCTTAGCAAACCCTCTCTTTTCCTTCATTCCCTACTCTCCTCAGCAACAATGATATTACAAAATTAATGATCTTAAGTCAGTGTTACTGAGTGATGGAACACAGCCCTTCACATTGCAGACAGTGGAGAAAGGCCATTACCTTGTGGCTCCTGGGACACAACAGCCTCTGGATTCTCTCCCTTGGTGACTTCCGCATTCAGACCCTCTGTGTTGGGAAAGACAAGGGCGAGAGGAACAGAATGGAGGGTTACAGTGCAAGAGGCCTATTTCTCCACTCTAAAACCTAGGTCACGAACTTTGAGATGCTGGGAAAGTGTTTTAAGACAGCATTTCTAGAGGTTACGCTCCGCTTGCCTAAAATATCCCGCAGTTTACACTCCTAAATTAGTTATGGCCACAAGTAGCCTACTCATTTGTTGATGTGACTGAGCCACCCTGTTGGTGAGGACACTATAGCTGCAGCACTGTAGAGGCAGTCATCCACCATTTGCAGTTCATAGTGAGTCAAATGTAAGAAAAATGGTGTTTCCAAGCAAGAGCGCCACCAAGGATTTTGGGCCCCAATGAACAGATCTCACATCAGCAGTGTTGTTTTCATCAACTCAAATTATGATTCAATTTTATGTCAATTCCCAGTTTTTTAAAAAAAATTTTTAATCACGTTGATAAAGACTATAACTACACAAAATCCCTTTTTGGAATGATGACTGTCTGTGAGTAATTCGTTTCACATTGTATTTGACAAAAATTATGATCAAACGAAAAAAAGACGCATATGATAAAAAAATATATATAATAGGCTAATGTATGCATGAGTGTGCTGATATATTTCACCGATGGAACTTCTATATAAAAAATGTTTAATATGTGTTGATCCCGTTGTAAGCACGCATTATAGAAATCAATTGGTCAATACATGCCTGTCATTGGCTTAATTCCTCATGACATTTGAACTTGAATGTTCGTCTTCACTTGAAAACGTTAGCATTAACGTTAGCTAATTACGTCCTTCGTTGCTTCTTCGGGAAGAAAAAGACGACAAGCATGGCAGCATTTTAAATATAATGAAACCATGAATGTGACACATTGCATCGTAAAAGTCGGAAGACCAGATAGGACATGTGGCGAAGAAGAACTTACATCCTCAAGAGTAAACATACAACCAATTTGAAGAGGCATCTGAGGCTTCGACACCCCGACATTTATGCAACGGTAAGTGGTAAACTAGCTACACGACACACGCTTTGGCCAGTTACCATGCATGTTCAGGGTTAGCTGTTCCGGTAGCACCATAGCTAATACAAGGAAGTTCTGAATAGTCAGTATAGCATGGAGTATAACCCTGTTAGCTAGCCTTTTTCAGTTCTAAATATTTTCCATTAATAGTTAGCTAAGCATCACCAGCACAAAATATGGAAGCTTGCTAAATTAGCTAAATCCGGTTTGGATTAATTAGCCATGTTCGCTAAATTCTACAGTTCACCGGTGCTCTCTTCTTAATGATAGGGGCTTAGGGAGGTCAAAATGGAGAATGTCGCCAGAAGTGTATGCGCGTGAGCTTGACTATACATTTCTCACAGAAAACGTAGTTTGTCGACTTTTTTTAGTTCACTGCAGTGGTGATAGAAGTGACAAGTAAGTACTACTGCTGTCTTTCTTCACAATGTTCCAAACAGTTGATTTTGGTTAGCCTAAGGTTTGGCCTATGTCTTATTTTTTTCTCAACCTATAGGCTATTTCTCAGCATCTTAATGGCTTGCGTGACTTTTATTAGCACAACTCCTTATGCTGACAAATGCCAATAACAGACTCCAAAGCCAAATAAAATCCTAAAACCAAGACTATATACTGAAAGCACAATAGGCTACTAGTACGAAAGAAGCCAACTGTAAGCCTTCTATATTTTCAAAATTGTGAAATGGGTCTAATAATTCATAATTGTTTACATGGAGTTTTATCAACAAAGGATCTATGAGTTTTTGAATAAAACTTTTTTTAAATCATTAATCTCAGTAAACAGTAAAGTAATAGTAAAACTGCTTTGTGACCATGTCATTCACACTGCAGCTGGACATGGCTGTATGCACATGTGAAGCAGAGTTCACTTGTGTAAAAGAGATGTGCACTGTCGCAACAGATTTTTTGTCAGTAAGTTACAAAGTATTTTGTAGTCACGGCATTTACTTTAAGTTTGACTGAAATACTACGTTGTTCTTTTCATCAACTAACAAACATGATTTTATTCATTTTTGTCTTGACTAAAATTAATAAAGTGTGACTAAAATGTGACTGAAACTAAAATAATTAATTTCAGTTAAAAGACTAAGACCAAGACAAAATGAAAAACTGGAGGCAAAAACAACAGTGCTGCCCCACCACCCCAGAAAATCCTATGTTGTAATATTTATTGAGGGCCCCTGTCAGTCGGTCACTGTTTCCAAGTATGCATTTTTCTTTCCTGAAGACTCTCCTTTAAGATGGTTTTATACTGATGAGGGTGCTAATCAGTCTAAAGCCAGTCATATCATAACAAAAATACAGTAATGTGGTATCAGTGGGATGAGCATAACTAATCAACCCCCCTCTTTCTAGGGTATAATCAAGGGAAACCTTTGATTTAGTCGCAACTACATCTATTGCCTTATCTTTACATGCAAAAATGGATGACGCCACTGGTGGGCCAATGCCTCTGTGTCGTGCAATATATTGTGAGATTCTGTTCAGCGACATACTCTATTTAGTATTCAGTATGTCTTAATGTTCTCTATCATCATAGATCTTGTATATGAGTGGATAGTTTCTTACGCTGTATGCTGAAGCACAGTTTCTTCTTCTGGTAGGAGATGTAGCTGCTGACGGCACCCACCAGTGCCATGGCCACGGCACTGACAATGCCAGCAATGGTGCCTGTTTCTGCCATGGTGTCTGGCAGAGAGAAAGACAGGTCAGGGGTCAAACGCAGACATGCCGGCTCTGACAAACATCATGGGAAAAATAGACAGGCCTTCAGACAAAATAACTGCTTAACTCTTCTTCAGGTTTTTATACCAGATACAATGTCGGTCTGTGCCAGTCTATTTGTAGAGCAAAAAGGAAGCGTTCTTCAATTATTTTCTTCCCTTCATTAGTCCTCACTGTATAATTTGATCTGGTGTGAGGTCCCCTCCCAGTCAGACATTACACAATTAATATGGTGCATGAAACATTTAATATTTATCTTCTTCATTAATTTCAAAAGCTATTTTAGTCCAAATGTATTACAATATAACAAAACCAAAAATACAGCCATCATGCTTACCATAGTTATTGTTGTCCTGCGGGCTTGTTCCTCCCTCCCGTTCTCCTTCAGGGAGTGAATGAAACACTATCAGGTTGCCATGAGAACTGGCGCTACACACTCATTAAAATTGTCTCGTTAGATGACACATACATGTTAATGCCCCAGTATTGAATTTAATTTTAAAGTCAGATCATTCCAATTGCATTTATTTGGTATTCTCTAGTTTTGGGACAATGCTGCAAGCACGCCTGCATGTATCTACCAAAATCACCAGAACCCCTCATACGAACATAATACATGTGCGTGCAAAAATCAGGTCTGGTTACCTTTGCCCTTGTCAGGACTGTAGCCATTATCTTTCCCTGTGTCAAAGAGATCGTCATCTGAGAACTTCCCATCTGAAAAAGAAATAGAGATGGTCAGCCATCTCTTTTTGACATGTGTGACACGTGTGTTATCTATTACCCTCAGGAGATCCAGGCAAGAGGACAGAGAGAAACTGCGGCGGAGGAGGGAGGAGACTGGGGCCTCCTTTGTGCCAGGAAGAGAGTGAATTAGCCACAAGACCCAATGGGAGCTTAATTTCCATTCCCCATGCGTCTGTTAAATAAAAATAGACTGAGGACATTAGTTTGGGCATTAGTTTGTGAGGTGAGAGGTATGGGTTTAGCTTGTTTTATATGTCCCTCCCTCTCCCTAACAATCCTTGTGCTGACTCACAACATTATAGGCATCACATGGGATGCAGTGATGAGAAAAAAAGCAGAGGGAAAGACCAGGCTGGATGCTCTTAGTAAGGTGTGAGCAGAAGAAGGTCCCGTCCAGGTTTTGTATGCAGGACTCCATGTTAGGTCTTGTTAATGGTGAAAGTTTTGGGGTGGGAGGATACACAGGTGGATTGTTTTCCAGCAGGAGAAGAGACAAAGTGAGAATATAAGATAAGTCTGAGGAGTCCGGGCTCCAGGGCCAGCCACCAGCAAGGCGCAGTCAGGCAGGGGTTCTTACCACTGTTGCCTCCTCTGTTGTTTGGTCTCCCGTCGCCCCTGCCCCCGCTTCCAAAGCCTTTATCTGACAAGTACATGACATGCCATAAACCGCCCCACCGTCGATCTCACCACAGCCCATGTTCAACTGGGGGCATGCCTCTGCTACATGTCAGGCAGCAGTGAGGAGTACTAAGGTCTCTACAGTGCCATGGCTGGGACAGGGAAACTGAACATCTGAGCTAATAGGCCCGATCCACTGTAGGAAAATACCTGCATTCTTCACGAGTTACTGAACAGGTGAAATTTGGAAATGTTGCTGAACGTTACACTTTCCAGCAGAAAAGGATCCATTTGTTTCTTTATCTCATAAAAAAAAAAAAATCAGAAAGTAATCCAAATGTAAAATGTTACCTCTATGAACCTGCACCATGGAATGCTTAATTATGTTTGTCAACTCTGAATGCACATGAACTTAGGTTGATTCATATTACGCATCTACTTCTTAGAAGAGCTTTTGATTAGTGGCAATTAGTAACAGAGTACATCTCGAGACTTTCCAGTATGTAGGATATTGTTTACATTGCCTTTCGTGGCAAAAACACACATTTTTTTACTTATGAGTAATATGAAATAATTAGCCTAATTACAGTGAGTCTGCATAGTTCACAATGGAGACTGAAAATAATTATTCTTATGACTTAATGTAAACAAATGGTTATCTAGCTTTTTCTGCTATGTTTTTTTTTCTTCGTATGTGATGATGAACTATCAGAGGATGATGCACCTGTGACTGTTTTTGATTGGGTCCACTATTCTTCTCATAGCATGTTGTTAATAACCTACACCAGCAGGTGGCACATGACCCAGGCAGAGATTATGGCCAACCTGTAAAACACAGCTATCATATTCAGCTATAAGCAGTGGGCTGGACACCCCATTTTCTGATTTGTCAAAGAATATTCAACCATGCCATTATCTATGATAAGGCTCCAGCAACCACCCTCCTTCCCCTACTAACCTCCTTTGCTGTTTTTGTCCTTTCCTCCAATATCATTTTTTGGATCCAGAGCATCACTTAGATCAAAGTCATCAGGTGCTGTGAAGGATTTAAGAAAGATTAGACAAATCCATCCAGAAAATTCTGTTTTTTCTTTTTATAATCTTACACAATGATAATGCTACAACTGTAAACCTGGACTTGTAAATTAATGCACATCTGTGACAGTTGTGCATTTCTGGTCAATATAGAAAATTCCACAATATGACAATATTTCTTACATGCAAACATGTGTTCTTTAAGGCAGTGGCTTGTCATGACATACAATCAAGACCTACAGTACAGTATTCCTTTAGTCTGTATCAAAAACTGAGATTTTCAAATGCTAAATGCTGGAACAGTAGGGTAAAATCTGGGCCAATGACAGAACAGCTTGGTACTTGCTTTGCAAATGAAAAAAAAGTAACTTATGTTATTAGTAGTGTTAGGCCCATTTAAAACATCCTTGCAAACTATGCCTTGTTCAGTGCTGACATCTGTTTACTTGATTTTGGTCACACCACTGGTTTAAAGACTCTGGGATACTTGTGATTAATATGAATACTGTATGTTTGCATTACACTATGTTTAACGTTACCACACATGGACAGTTTGTGTTTTCCAGACGCATGGATAGACAGACAAAAGTGATTCACCAGAGAAACTATTTTCACAGTTTCTTTAAGCACATCATCCATGGTTGCCACAGCAATTACGAACAGCCTTTACTTTCAAGTTAACATAAAATGTGCCCTCACAACACCTCATTGAGGTGACAGAACATGACAGTCTCAGGAATTCAGTCTCTTTATGTTGGAAACCTTCAACAGGCAATTAATTGTTCTCCAGAGAGATCAAAGAATCACCTCTTTATTCCATATGACAGTACAATTCTGTCTAGAATTTCCACTTGTCTGAGGCTTGTCTATTTCTGATAATTTAATGTTTAGAAAATGTATCCATGCACCAAATTTTTCAGTCCAGTCAGTCTACAGTTCTCAGGCAAATTTTTCTCATTGTGAGCAGTTAAGCTAACACACTGAGGTGAACAAATCGTGCAATTTCTGAAGATAAAAATGAAAATGGCAATAAAATACCAATAAAAATTGGACATGTAGCATTAAACCTAATGGAAAGGTCTTACCTTCTGTTTACTTGTTTGTATTTTATAAAGCCCACAGTATGGCTTACATCAGGGGTGTCCAATCTTATCCGAAAAGGGCCGGTGTGGGTGCAGGTTTTTGTTGTAACCCAGCACTAAGGCACCTGATTCTACTTATCACTGTTTTGATTGAAGACAATCATCAGTTAATTAGTTGAATCAGGTGTCGTAGTCCTGGGCTGAAATAAAAACCTGCACCCACATTGTCCCTTTCTGGATAAAATTGGACACCCCTGGCTTGAGTGATTCCCAAAGAAACTGTAAACACATACACATACAGAGAGTTGACAAGAGACCAAATGTGACCAATGGGAGGAGTCGTTTGTACAGGATGGTAGTGACACACAGTGAGCTAACACTGCGTAAACATATTAGGGTTCTGCATTAACGTGAAACACTTACTGTCTAAAAAAAAAAAACTGAGGCAGCCTATAGGTGCCCCATAGAACTGACATGTCTGGTGTTGTTGAAGTAAGACTGTGGTTTGGCTGGAGGTAAATAACAATTTGTTATTTCATTAGGTTAATTTCAACTCCTTTCTATCCATATTTAATTTGCCAGAATTTGTGCATGGGTGGGTATTAGTATTTCTTATGGATGCATTATTAGTATTCTGTTCCTGTATTCTGCTTCTGCTAACAGAAAAAAGAACATCTGCAAAGCAGTAAAGTTGATGCATGTCTTCCACTGTCCTCCTGAATGCAGTCTTTCTGGACTGCAACATTCTGAAAATACTGACCACTTTCCCAAAAAATATAACTGATGATGTTGCAAAACTGGATTTGTCTTTCATTTAAATTAAGACAATGCCCCAAATTCATATTATTATTACTCTTAATATCTAATCCAACACAAAATCCTTGTCATCATACTAATCTAAATCCATAGTCTATACAATTTGCATACACAATCATTGAATGCTGATGAGTGCATGAAGTGGCCTATAGTTGTTCTAGAAAATGTAAGAGACAGCATGTGACAGAAGAATCTATTGTATATGTACAAACTGAAAATTAAAAGTTTTCCGTACTACGAACTTAGAGCTTCAAGCGTCAGACATGGATTTATATATTGTAGCTTTACCATCTCCTACAATGCACATACTTTTCCTATTTTATCATTATTCCCAGTGGAATATCTGCTTTGTGATCATGGTCATCATTAGTCCAGTGTGACTGATGCACAGTTTGAGTAGCACACATGCATGTCTATATGTCACATGCAAGTTATTATACTGCTGACTGATGAACTGATTTTTTGATGTGGTTCATTATGGCATGGTATGTATCAGGTACCATTTTGTAATTGAAAAAAGCACAAGATTCATATGGGTTCAAAAAGTTTTAGCAGTTGTGTAAATCATGCAATCTTCTCAGCGTGCAACTTGCAAGGGTCGCTGATGTGCTAAGAGATGCTGCAATCCCTACCAACTGAAACCCTCCCATCCCTGGGCAAGGTTAGACTCAGTTGTGAATCACCCAGCAGGGCTGCCGGCCAAAGTCAGCACTGGCACGGTTCTGATACCAGACCGTGGGGTCCATCCATACATTAGAAGTGTCCCTTAGCAGGATGAGCTACCCAGCAGCCCCTGGAAGTCATTGTTTGACTGGTACTTCATTTCTGTGCCAGAGGGTTCTGAGCCATTTCCATCAGCAAAATCATGGCAACTGAAGTATAACAACTGTAGCAAGCACGTCACCAGCCAAACGTATGTTGTACAACATGCTTGCAACGTGCTTGAGGCAGAGATATCTCAGAGATTATATGGTAAAATCAGGGCTTCCCATGTGGGGACTCCACCACAAGCTGTACTGCTTGATGGAATAACCCAGAATCTAATCCTGACTGTGGCAGTGCCAAACCTGGCCAGAAATGTCCTTCAACATGCAGTGAGCCCCATCATGTTTGGGGAAAAGACATTTTTTCTTGATTTGGCTCTGTACAGTATTTTTTATACATAGGTCCATATGCAAAGGACCTGGTAGGCTGAGAAAGACCTGTGCAGTTTATGACCACGTAATTCTCTCCATAATGATGAAAAAAACCCAAACAGTCCGACAGATCTGGAATACACTTCAGGAGGCAGGCATGAATGTAGCAGTGACTACTGTCTGCAGAAGACTTCATGAACAGAACTACAGAGGCTACACTGCAAGATGCAAACCACTAGTTAACATTAAACAGGATGGCCACATTACAGTTTGCTAAGAATACCTAAAAGAGCCTGCAGAGTTCTGGAAAAAGGTCTTATGGACAGATGAGACCCAGATTCACTGCCCAAGATCTGAAGCACCCCTCTCTGTGAAACATGGTGGTGAGGGTGTTATGGTTTGGGCATGTATGGCTGCCACAGGTACTGCCTCATTTATTTTCATCGATGAGGACAGCAGCAGCAGAATTAATTCTGAAGTGTACAGAAGCTTCTTATCTGCTCAATTTCAAGCAAATGCCTCTAAACCCATTGCAAGCAACCAAGTTTTTCACATTTAAAAACTCTTATTTCCTGGCCAAGTCATTCACCTGATCTGAATCCAACTGAACATGTGTTTAATATCCTGAAGTTAACTAAACATTTAGCTAAGTTAACTAATTAACTAGTGAGTTCTCTTCCAATCCATAATAAGCTTTCTTCCTAAGGTCAGCAAGGTGGGCAGTGAATGTCTTCCTCCTGAATGCACACTCATCCTATTTTTGAAGGGGGTCTACAGGATCACAGCCAGTGCTGTATGGAGATATAGTAAGGGTTGTCATGTCATATGCAGAACCCTAATATGAGAAATGTGGTCCACATTGGGTCACAACTAATAGAGTACAGACCCGGTTGGAGCCTGGGAGGTGGGCGTGTGGTTCTGGGCGCTCTGGTTGTGGAACGGGGCAGTAAGACCGGTCGGACCGTGGCCGCAAAGATATCTTTCTGGGTCAGATCTGTTAGTAAGTGCTAATTGGTTAGATTGGATGGGTAATTCATCAACAAGTTTTAAACACTCTGGAGAGGAGTTTAGTTGTTGGACAATGCTGAACCCAACGGCTGGAGTTCTCATTGTGGGCCTCAAATCATAGACTATCACATAAACCTTACAGGAACATCATCACTGTGTTTAGAAAATAACAGGATCCCCTATTCTTTATTCTAAATCTAAATGCATGTTTCTTCTGATTATATTGATCTACCTATGCTCAACTCTTTGGAGAGGATTTGTTTGTCTTGAGGATGGGTCATTTGCTCATATTTAATCTGGGATGAGTTGGTTTTGGGCTGTCCTGTTAAGAGTTTGTTTCAGTATGCAACACGCCTCAGTGTAGCACTGAGTCCGGCCATACCATTGATGAGCTAGACCAGAAATCCCACAGTTCAGCCCATAATTTGGTGAAGTATTGCACAGGGAGAGAGTGTTCCAGTAAGAAGGACTGCTCTCCTCTCATTGAGCACCAGTGATTCAGTTGGGCACTTGCAATCTTCCAGATGCTCGTGAAGCACACTCCTCTAACACAAACACTGCACAGCTCACCTGGTGGATTGTGGAGTAAAAAGACACAGCTACTAGCAGTGCGTGTAGGTGATCCCTAAAAATTGACAGAAAATAAGACTGCAAGGACTAGTTATTCCTATAAATATAACTACACATTCCATATTGGAATTAAACAAAAAACTGGGGAGGAAAAACTAAATAATTCACAAATACTAATGGAAGCTGTGGTCCCAAAATATTTTTAGTATACTCCCCAGATTCTTGCTCTAAACTCCATGTCTATCTTTAAGTTCTCCCATGGCTACAATTTTACTTAATGTCTACTTAATTGTCTCCTTAATATATTTTCCAACTGAATTCATCCCAGTGCTGTACAGGCCAAACTATCAAAAATGTTAGACCCAGCACAGACTGTAGTCTCCTTGGTCAAAAGACCAGTGTCATCTGAAAGTTATCTAAAATTATCATGCAGTTTGTTACAAGAGTGTTTAGCACCAGGTCACATCAAGAGATTTCTTGGTGGTTTAGAAGTTTAGTGGTTAGTGGTAGTTGAAATGCCCATCTATTGAATCCAGAATGTTCTCTGTTTAAGAACTTACAGTAATATTCTTAACAAGGTCTATTGGCCATCAGTTGGAGGTACTTTGGGGAGTCATGTTCGGGGATAGATCTAAAAAATCTCAATCATATAATGGTTAGCATAGTTACCTTCCTGATTAGCAGTCTTAGGTTGGATTTTCACGGGTGCTTTGGTGGCAGTGGCGGTAGTGATGACCTGTTCCGGTTGTTTGGTTGGGGGTTTGTCATCCTGATCAAGGTTAGAATCTGTGGCAGGATGATATAATTTTTCACAAAAGAATTCAAGTTAAATAAAAAATGGAATCTTCAGACAAAATTAAGAAAGACTGTAATTGTGTACCTCCTCCAGTCACTTCCGCTGGCTCAGGTTCGGGTTTGGGAGCCGCTATAGCAGAAAAGAGAACTTTGAATATACATACTGAATATACACATTTTTCTTAGCAGAAGTTACATGGGGAGGCACTCCACACTGACTAGATTTGGGGATATTACTTACGTGGATTCGTAGGCGCACCCAAGGCGTCTGTGAGATCAAAGTCATTGGACAAAACTGCAAAACAACAGCAGTGGACAAAGCTAAAACTTCACAGAAAATAAATTAATAGAAAATCATCAACAGATGGAATCCAGAATTTGGTAAATACACACTATAAATCCATCATACCAGTGGAAAGCCACCACCAGATCTGTCGATTAACTGATGAATCTGGTTTACAACCAAATCCTCACAATTATACCCAATGCAAATCTTGATATCGTACGTTTTTAAGTGACTATCTGTATGGCAAGCCGTTTAAGCTTGTACACAACATTTTTTTTAAATCATGAATGAAATTGAATTTTAAACCGTAATAACTTGATATCAACAATAAAATTTTAACTAGTTATAGTTCAAGCAATTTCCCCATTTATTTTAAAGGGGCCTTTTATTTTTGATATCAGAACCTGAATTTTAACTAATTAAAATTTAAATTCTTGATATAACAAATTACATTTTAAGTAGTTATAATTGGAATTCTTGATATGGAGAATTGAATTTTTACTAGATAAAACAGGCATTCATGATATCCAGAATTGTATTTTAGCTGGTTCAAATTGGAAGTTTTAATTTTACCAAGTTAAAATTCAATTAGAAATGGAATCTGTTATTATCCACAGCAATGTAATTGCACTGACTTGCATAATACACGTTAAAAAGTGAGCACTGTTAAACAAGCAAAATAGGTGAGTACAATTTTTGTTTTCATTATTAATCAATTTAAATTGGATATGTGAACACAGCCTCAATGTCTCATATTTACTAGACTTTTGTTTCACTCTATTAATCTTTGTGCTCTTTCCTCACAAGCCGTTTAATTGTTCACTGGATAAAAATGGCAATGACATAAATGGAGTATCATTTAAAATTTTTTAAAGAAATGTCTTTTTCTTGCACTTGTTTTATATTGTATTTGTCATAGCGGCAAATTTCAGTGGTTTTGGATAAAGACATCTTCCATTAATGTGTGTGATGATGTAATGTTCCCTTTGTCATTAGAAGCATGGAAAGATCCATAAAAAATAAACAGATAAGGCTGCTGGGTGGCCTATCTTGTTCAGGCACGGTCCTAGTGGATGGAAGGTAGGGCCAACATTGGAGGGGTAATTAACTCGGTTAAGCCCACCCAACTCTACCTCCAATCGCTCATGATGAATCCATAATCTATGTTCTCTGATCAATGTCCCACTGTGCAAATTGTTAAAAATGAAATCATTTGTGCTGTCAATATGTTTAGCTGAGCAAGATATGGAGTGGTAGCACTGGTTATTGTCATACCGGTTTTGACAACTGTTGAGGAACCACGTCATGGTACATACAGCTTCAAAGGAATTAGCATTACTAATATTGCTATGTTGGCTATGTGAGACCTGTGGGAAATGCTGCTCCTCATTATGATTTGGTTCTGGAACTGAACAGACCCCACCATCCGGGATCGAATCAGAATCGTGCCAGTGTCGACTGTGGTGGGTGTATAATTGGCCATCAGTCAGGGAGGGTTAAATTGGCTGGGACCACATTTCATTGCTCTCTAGCAGCCCCCACTGGTCAACTGGGCACCCACAATCTGCATGGTAAAGCTTTACATGAAGTGTCTGCTTCCAACTCGTGTCTGTGCAACTTTGGCTCATGGGCAGCAGTGTACACAGAAGCAGCTGGCAACATCACATGCTTTGGAGGAGAGTGTGTGCTTGTCAACTCTCTTCAGCAATGCTGCATGAGCAGCTTGAATAAAATGTGTACAATGTTCCCGTGTTTCTCAAAAGCCACTTCCTCTCTGTATTTGCAGGCTGGCATGGCTAGTCAGTAGTTGTGGGAAGAGCAGATGGAGGCCCTAAACTCATCTTCCATTTGCACAGTCCAATATTCCTGGCTACTATTCCAAATAACACTTCCCCTTCCTGTAACCTCTCTCATCTAGGGCATATCTGCTCTGTGCCTTGATTCCGGTCAACACTGCAATTTGAAGAGCTGTGAAGAAAACCACAGTCTCTGGCAGCAAAAAGCAGCCACAGATTTCTTATTGGTCACATGACTCTTACCATCTCTATATGTCATGCTTCTGCCACCCCACAGTCATGCAGGGCTGTGCACAGAATCATATTAAATATAATATGGTTTTCAAGGAGGGAATGGTAACTTGAACCAAATAATCCATGAAAGATAATTATGTGCAACAACTTGAAAATACTGCAGCTATACTGTATCTATGTCAGTTTGTGTGTATATAGTATTTACATGTTTGCGTGTTGTGTTACTCTCCATTTGTGGGGCCTTATAATGTAATCTTAAAAGACTAAACCTAGTTTTGTTAATTCAAACAGTCAACAAAAAAAAAACTGTACTTCTGCACATACAGAACAATGGTAATAACTACACTAGTAACTGAGCAATTATGAATTTCACTGGACTACTGGCCTTGGCTGCTCACTCTATTAAGAAAGCTGATTCCCACCGCTGAACTCCCCCACTGATTATGTGGTTTATGTCGGCTGGTTGGCAGCAGCATGCAGAGAAGAATATATGGCACATGATTGCTGAAAGCAAGACTGCTGCTTTTCAGTGTGGTTAGACAGTGAAATAATATGTTCAGGAAATGTCACAATTGAAAATTCCATTCTGTTAAATACAGAGAAAATACCATACTAGCACATTTTACTTTATTTCCTATTAGGTGGTTACATTAATTTGTTCAATTGCTCATTTGTTCAATCTTAGTCCATGATCCAGATGACAAAATCAGGGGATTAACACAGGGCATGCTCTAAACGGATGTCTATGGACAAAAGCGTATTCACTCCAAAAAATCTTTTTGAATAATCCTTTAAATTTAAGTAAATTGGAAAGTATTTAGTAAGTAACTTGCTAAGTAACAGGTCATTTAAAGTGTCAATTTTATTCTATCATTTCAAAATTTATTAAAAATTGACAGTGCTCTTTAAATCTGCATCAACCTAGCAATCTCTCCTTTGTAGATGATGTCTTGGATAAGGGCTTGGATATCCTCACTGATTAGACAGTTTGTGACTGGTTCCTGGCTAACTTAAATTGAACAGCCTTGTGACTGTATAAGAGAAAGCTGAAAATGGTGGATGAACAAATGTTATTAGAATTTAAGCATAGCTATCAGTCACACAAATCTGATTATCATAGTAACAAGTTAACAGTAGCTAGAAACGTACCTATACTCTTAGAGAGATAGCTATCTAACTATAAGATTGAACTGTTGATATCCCAAACTAAAATGTTAAGTGCCATACTACTGTGGGTAGCTAGATACAAATAATATGAATCCCCAACTTCAAAATTCACATGGTGTGTCGACCCCAAAACATCCATAAATACTCCACTTGGAATGTGCCACATTCATTGCCATGTTGTTCTATCCAATTACATATAATAATCACTGAGCCAATCTGAGAAATGAGTGACACAGGGTGTATCTATCTATAACTTGTATATTGAGGGCAAGGAGTTCCATTCAAATGTTCATATCAAGCAGCCAATTGAAACAGGCAGTATTGTAGTTTATTATTCACATTTGGACAAAGGGGGCTTGCAGATGGCATGTCCACCTGAAGCACAGGTACTCAACGCAGTCAGACACCACATGATCTAGAATCTAATCCTAATTCCTACAGCTCACATAACTGTCCATATTGTCACACTGCAAAGGAGGGTTTCAGTTGGCATGGTAATCTCTGTCTCATGGCGCAATAGCAAGTCCTCTGGATAACTGAGTGTCTGGAAGGAATTAGTAGACCTGGGTACTGAGTTGTGATGGAAAACAGTACAAAACATTATTCAAACAAGTCCTCCAAATCTTATTGAAATGTGACAGCCATTATTTTAAAATAAACCATACTTTTCTGGCGTGTTAATTAGTTTTTCTTGCACAAGCTTAGAGAAATGGCTTCTCGGAATTGCACAGAAAAATGTATTTATTGTATGTGTTTTAAATGACACTAAAATGGTAATATGTCCAGACTGCTTGCAGTGTTCATTAGTCAGCTTGATTTAACAACCATAAACTTGTCCCCAGCTGAGCGGAGGACATAGTGGGAGGAGTTGTGAGTTTCTAACTTCCTGGCACATTCTTCACAGGATTAACCTTCTTTTAGTTCCCTTTATCTTTTTTCTTTTTTAATCAGAGCTTGAAAGCTGTTCATCAATACTGGTTAGATCAGGAACTTTAGGACAGACACAAGAATAAGGTGAATTGCTATCCTGCACCTTTTTTTAGCTGCTAATGCCTGATAATACTGTGATCTGTGCACATCTGGGTAAATCTTTGGTGCCTCTCAAGTTAGCTTAATGGCATTATCTACTTAAACAATGAAGTGGATTTTATGTTCTTAAAGTTTTATCTTTTGTTGCTACAAGAGGACCAAGGGAAAACATTACACTTTTTCTTTCTCACAAACATTGGAGCCATTTTCTTTGTTGTTTTTCAACCTCAGGAGTTCATACTTTAATAGTATTGCTTATATATCTTATATGTAACACATTCTGCTTAGTTATCTCTTGAATTGTCAAGCCTATTCTTTGTTAAATTAATTCCCAGCGAAAGGTTTGGCATATCAAAAAGTTTTAGGATGATCAAGGATTCAGCAAGGTTAGAACAAATTGGTAAATAACCTTTCAAACTTTGGTAGCAAACTGGTCATTATTAAAGGGATCAAAATGCATTTTAACAGACTTAGTTGTGAATACATATGAAAGAACAGTTGTAACTGTTTGTGTGTGTGTGTGTATTTGCTATTTGCAAACACAAGATGTGCATATATAATGTCAATTCTATACTTTTTCTGAAAAGTGGATGGATACATATTTAAACTGTTGAGGCGCATTTTCCTAGATTTATTTGGAAAGTAGAATTAATGATTTAGATTTGCAGAAATCATCTGGCTGCACCCTGTTTTTCATATAACGCGAAGCAATCTGTAGTATTACAGTTCACTTCCTTCAGCCACCACCTGCCTATTGTAATTCACAAATACGATTACAGCATTTTTGGGGAAACTTCAATGTTCAACCATTATATGCCCCCATCTGATAACAAAAGGCGTTTCCACGACGTGCATTAACCCTTTTTGACCTTTAAACTATATCATTAACCTTTTGGGAGTGCAGTACATAAAGAATCAATTATTTATGTAGCTTTAAAATATGTGAACATCTACAGTATGTTGGGCTTGAGAAATCTGAACACAAGACCTTTTGTCTTTGCCCATGAGAAAATGTATCACATCATATAAACCTTTCAAAAGGTGCGGCAGTATCTTCCCATAATATATTAATTATAACGGTATGCAACGTTTAATTGTGTTACCGTTACTCTGTACAGTCCGTTTTTAAAACCAGAATCCGAGACATGAAAACAGCCCGCCGCATTAGAAGTGGGCTTGTCGCGGTTCCTAACAAAGAGGTGAAAAACGCTTACCTTTCACAGTCAGGAGAGAAAAGATTGCCAGAAGAGACCATGCTGGATATTTAGCCATAGTTCTGGGTCCAAACTGAGAATGCAGTTTCTAATATGACTAAATTATACAATAACAGTCGACTGTGGTTTTATTTGTTATTTACCCGAGCCTATATCCTATAAATTTTCCGACTTAAAAATCCAATTCAAATATCCGAATGGCAGCGCGACAGTCACACACAGTGCCAACAGTCTGCAGCACGCCTGTAACGCACGAGAAAAAATGAGAAAACGGCAACATCGAAATCACGTTGGCGCAACGCAGGGCGGATCCTTCATCGCCAACCCTGTTCTCTTTCTTATGGAGGACCGATCCCCCTTTTACACTCTCTGCTGTAGACTGAAATTGTCTTACGACAATTTGTGCTCACAGCTTACACATCTCTGAATAAGTTAATTTTCTTCCTGAATTGCATGCAACACTTTTTAAAGAGGCATTTATTCGAAAGTTGAACTGCAGGGCTCTCCAAAAGCAAACGTAGCCTACTATGCTAAAGATGATGGGTATCAGACACGGGCAGGGTCTGAACAACGGAATTAATTGATCTAATACTCGTCGAAGACAGACTATGGTGGTGTATTAATGAACATTCTTGACAAGTTGTCCTAAAAGAACAGAGGTCCTTTTCACAAAGCACTGTGGTCACATTTCTCCCAGGATCCAAGCTTAATTTTGACAGAGCTATTGTCCTTTTCCTCTATACAATCCACAATTACTACCTACATACTTCTATACTAATATGTATGCTTTATATGAATACTCTCAGCGCATTCTAAATTATTCTGTATATTTCTTTTCTTCTGCCAAGTAGTGAGTAAAAACTGCACTTGTAGCATGGAATTATAAGGTTTTATTTCACATACCATGTTAAGGGGAATCATTTTGACTTATATTTATATATTTTTTTAAGGATGTACAGCTATATAAATCCACATCAACTGTTATTTAATTTCCAGGGGAAAAATAATTTCTGAACCCAATAAATCTTTATTGAAAATAATGAAAATAAAATCACAGCACTTCCACAGCGCTGATTCAAATGTCTAACTTCTAGAAAATGAAGATTTTAACAGACTACCGTTAAATGGAGGGAAGGAATTTTATAAGCTCTGTAGCGCTGTTGAGAAAAGGGGGCGGTGTCTGTTTCAAGCAATGTCTGAGCAGCATGCAGCTAGAAACATGCAGCTGTCTGGCGACTGCAGTATCAGTATAAATTACAGCTAAGAGAACGATTATTTTTTTGTTAGGGCAAAGATATGATTTTTGACATGGACTTGACCACGTGTCTGAGATGATAAAATTACTACCTTGACCAAACCAATTTAATGCACTCGTGTGTGTTTATTTTCCACAGTCTTGGCATCTCCTCAATAAGACAAATTGAGTTCGGAGCATGGAAGACAGCCATATTTTATTGACCTGAAGACTTTCACTTGAAGGCCAACTCAGGTAATATTTAAATTTTATTCACATTGGATTAACATAATTTATAGTCCTCAGAGTATTTCTTTTCTGAGATCAATGCTTTTTGCATCATGAAATACTGACACGCAAAAAAATATTTAACCAGAGTAACTTGAGCCAAAAACAAGATGATTCCTCATGTATTTCTGCATCTCCTGTTATGATTTGAGTGTATTTTCCCATTCATAATGACACAATTATGTTCAATGTATAAGCCACATGAGAACATAAGCCAGGACCCGAGCAAGCCAATATTAAGGGGAAACTCCACTACTGACAGTTTATAATGTCACCAATAACAATTAACAAGTGGGGAAAATTCACCGTGACTTCAATTTACACAATTTACCAAGGATGTCTGTGATTGAAGAAACATAGCATTTTGCCTCAGAAGGCATACAAATGATATTGGTGACCACATTTAAATGGGTTAATAAAAATAAGTCCTTCTTTTAAAACTCTTGGGACCCTTGGAAATCTTATCCCATGATTACATAACTGACTGTCCAAAAGAATCAGAAGGGCAGTATCCCCTTTTCTGGAAAAATGATTTCCCTCAATTCTAAAGTGCACCGTTCAGATAGGGACTTCTAATCCTGTAAGTGGTCCGATTTATTATTACTGTATATACATCATCAGATGATATGGGTGTTTAAAGTATTCAACAGAACCTTAACATCTCCTTTTTCTGTGGTTTACAACCCTAAATGCAGATTGTAAAACCAGAGATGGTTCCCAGCTAAAATAAATAAGCTCTTTGCCTCTGAGTTCCTAGATGCCCTATATTTATTTAATCTCACTTCTGCTAACTTAGTCAAACCAAGCATGTAAGTAAAGGATAGTGTGATTGAGAATCGCCTGCCTGAATTTGCCCAGTTAAAGCACAAATCCCTTGCAGATCTCTGCCAGATGTGCTGCAGAATTTTTAACTCAGCGGGACGATGGAGGCAGATCAGAGTTGGATGGACTCCAGTTGCAGTCTAAAGAGATGAGTCTGCAAAAAGCAAAGGAAGGCAGTGATCACAGAGCTGTATGTATGAGCTGGCCTTCAGGAACAGTGTAAGGCTATGTAAAATGGGGCAGTGTGGCTGAGAGCCTGATACCTGGTCTTTGAAGAGAATGTGGGCCACAATTGTCAACTGGTGGAGAAGGCTTGGGAAACAGACATTGTTCTCCAATTGATCAACTCATAAGTTACAGCCGATAGCTGTTTTTGTGACAGAATATAACAACTTATACTTTTGTCAAATTTTGTCTAATCTACAAGTCAACCAGCAGTTAATTAGATAATGGGGCCTGGGTAATTGCTGGAGACAAAAGCCTGCTTACCCACCAGCAACCTCCCAGAAATAGCCTTCTAGGTCCTAGAAATTCCCTTCTATATCTTAGAATCAACAAGTAGGTTAGTGTATAATTGAATATAAAATAAAGGTTTTTTGTTTTGGCCATGTGCAGTGACACACACATACACAACATGAGTCATCTAATAGGATAAAACTAAGAAAAAAATCTAATTATACCAGGGAATTTTTCTCACATACACACCCACACTCACAAATATGTATGTGCACACACAAACATACACTCTGCTTTTCACTGCCAGAAATTTTAAAAACAAATGGACCAGTGTAGTCTCTCACCGAAGAGCACTTCTTTGTCTGTCTCTTTAGTCCAACTACTTTTTACTTCTACTTCAGTCCCATTCTGAAGATACATTTATCCTTTTCTGCTACCTAGTGTAGCTTCCATCCCCTTAATTCAGCCCACACGCTGCCACAACAATCAAGGACATCTTTGAATTTTCAAAGACCTCCCCGGATATTGACATCCCTGCTGACTGTCTTAAACATTTTCATAGGATTCAAAATATAGAATTGGAAAGCAGAATGATATGACCTGGACTGAGACAGAATTATGTCCTATATAACTTACTTTTAAAATAAATTTAGGATTTATTGATCATTGAGAAAAATAACTAGCTATTTGGCATAATATAAAAGACAGCAAACAACAGTTTCCCAGAGGGATACACACAGGATGTGTATATTTATTTTGATTGTTCTAAAGCTACTCACAGCACTTTAGCATTCACTATTTCCATGTCATATGCCTTGCAGATTCATCTAGTGCATGGAGGCAGTAATGGGCCCAAAATACCTTCATAGTTTGACCAGCACATCCCTGGAGTTGTGGAGCGCCAACAGCATCTAGGGCTCCAAATGAACATGGAGAACTTGGTTCCATCCCAGAGAATATACTTAATAGGCCTGCTTCTGGACTCTTAAACCATGTTTGTGAGTGTGACTCTGGAGAGGTACCTGTCCCGTTTTAATCCCAACATAAAGGCTCTGTGGCAAATGTGTCTGCACTTTGTCAGCTTCATGACTGAAGCAGCATAGGTGGTTCCCATGAGGATTAGGTTCATGTACCCAGTCCCATGTTGTCTCCTATGCCTTTGCCACCACCAGGGACAAAGCTAGTGCTGAGGACAAGCAGTTCTTTGTTAGTGGGACTGCAGGAGGGACATCTCAGCATCTCAGAACAACACTGAGAAGAACATCTCAGTGTTGTGATGCCAAACATTAACTACGAATGCACCCCTGACTGGCTAGGGTACAGTTTGCAAAGGCAGGGAGGTCAGTGCCTCTGGACAGATCCCCTAGGCTTCACATCACACAAACGTACTGCAGCTGATGAGTATTCACTATGTATGATGCCCAGAGAGAGACACAGGCCTCTGGAATTCTGTGATCATTCAGAGGTTGCTCAGTCCATCTGAGGAATGGGAATTCTGGGAATTCCATCATCAAACTTTTTCACTCAAGGGACTTTGTATAGTGCCTATAGTTATTCTCCCAGGGAGGAGACAATGCATCATTAGGCAGTGATACTGTGGCCTCAACTGTCCCTCTTTGTGTTCATGCTACATCCACGTCTCTCTCATATGAGTCACTTGGAGGAGGCCTGGGTGCTTCTGGTGCCCCCCGCCCCCCATGGCCACATCTCCCATGGTTCAGTAGTCACAAGGATCTCTTGGATCTGCTCTCTCAGGCTGAGGGCTCAATGTTTTGCCTCTTTCCCAATGATCTTACATTGAAGGCCTAGCCTCTTAGAAGTCACTTTTCCTAGTCCTTGTACTGTTCCAATCTGTAGTGCACATCAATGTGAACCCAACCTTTATTTCTGTGACTTTCTATTTCTCCTGCTAGCACTGCTGGTATATTTAATGACATCCTTGAATTCTTGTTCAGTCTACCTGGCACCTCGTAGGTACCAGGTGTTAAATGTGTTACTCTGATCCCTTATGTTAATGTTAGTTCAACATCTAAAAAAACAGAATGATAACATTCATAATGTCTAACAATACCAACATTCAGGAACATTTAGGCACTCTCAGTGTCTGGCCGCCCATGTTCTCTTGGAGTGAGAGTAGTGTTCTTAGTTCTGCCTCTGGTTATTTCACTGTTTGACGCAGGTATCTTTACCCTCAACTTTACACTCAGCTCATTAACTCCATGGTTACACCCATTTCTGTGTATAATTCTAGAGCTTATTTCCCATGGTTCAGTATGTTGCTTTCACAGTCTTTCTTGGAGAGCTGTATGCACCTAACACTGTTCAGAGTTCATTTACACCCTCATCTTCCTAGCTGCAAAGTGTTACAACTTCTGTGCTTTGCTCAGGTTCTTGCTGTGGTAGCATCTGGTGCCATGGTCATGGGATGGCATATTCAGGATCTTGCCATCCCCATTCCTTTGGGGGGGGGGGGAATTCTCTGGGGGGGGGGGGGGTGTTACTAGTTTCTCCATTAGTCATCACACTTACACTACATGTCCGAAAGTATGTAGACACCTGACATCCAACATCTCATCCAAAATTATGGACATTAATATTGAGTAGGTTCACCCTTTGCTGCTATAACAACCTCCACTCTTCTGGGAAGGCTTTATACTAGATATTGGAGCATTGCTGCAGGGATTTGTTTCCGTTCAGCCAGAAGAGAATTAGTGAAGTCAGGCACTGATTTGGCAATTAGGCCTGGCTCCAGTTGGTTTCCAGCTTATCCCAAAGATGTTGGATGGGGTTGAGGTCAGGACTCTGTGCAGGCCAGTCAAGTTATTCCACACCTTTCTTGACAAAACCATTTCGATATAGACCTCACTGAACCTTTCTGAACCCTGGCAATGTAGTTAGTCAACTAAAACCTCTTTTTCGACAGAATTACTGATGTTTTGAACGGAGAAATTACAGTGTGTTTAGGGACCATCTAAAAAGTACAGCAACAAGAAATTGAGGAGAAGCAAAATGTCAAAAGCTACCAATCAACGTGTATAATAGCTCTTAAGCTTTCTCCACGGTCAAAGGAACATATAAAGACCATACTACAGCTTTTAGGTTTGGAAGTTTCACATCTGGTTAATGAATGTTTAAATAAGCTGGATTTAATTTTGTAAGGCATTTTCAATTTTCTAAATTCAACAAATTCTCAACTGTGCAGTGGAGAGCAGTAAAATCAGCACCACATATTCCATTGCATCGGCCTGATAACATCACAGCTTTAAGAATCAGAAATGTTTTTACGTTCATAATTTTATTTCTGTTTAATTTCGGTCTGTTTTTACAAAATTCAATAGCTTTGCAACCATCGGTAGCAAAGCACTAAAACCAGCACAACTTAATAGAGGACCCCCCTACTGGCCAAACTACAACTCTCAGATTTAACTTCTGTTTAATTTTGGTCAACTTTTATTTGGGGGAAAAAATCTATGTCTTCTACAGCTCTGCTGCCCATACTACAACTTTTAGAATTCAAAATTTCTATTCTGTTTCATTGCTGTCCCTTTCCACATTCAGCACCCTGGACAGCACTGGAAGACCAGAGGAAATTTCAGCACTCTGGCAAACAGAAGTTAAATTTACAAATCTGAGAGTTAGTAGTATGGTCAGTATGGGGCCCTCTATTAAATAGCGTTGGTTTAATGCTTTTCTACCGATGTCTGCAAAGCTATTGAATATTGTTCCAAATAAACATTGACCCAAATTTCACAGAGGTTAAATCTGGAAATATGAAAGTTGTAGTATTGCCAGTAGGTGGCCTATTAAGTAGTGGTGGATTTAGTGTTGTCCTACTGATGGTTGTGAAACTTGCAAAAAATTATTGCATTTTTTTCCTAAAAAGACAAGAAAAATTCACCAAATTGAATCCATCTTGAAATACCACAATTTTAAAGTTGTAGTATGGCCAGTATGGGTCATCTATTAAGTAGTGTTGGTTTTAGTGCTGTCCTACTTATGGTTACTGCTAATATTTCTAAATAAATATCCATCTTGAAATTTCCAAATATGAAAGTTGTAGTATGGTCAGTAGGGGCCCTCCCGATTGTTGCAAAGCTATTTAATTTTTTCAATTTTCCATAAATAAAAATGTACCAAAATTAAAAGGGAGTCAAATTTCCAATTCTGAATATTGGCCTGTAGGGGACCTTCTAATGGGTGCTGTCAGCTTTATATATCCCCTAAATGGTTTGTAAAGCTATTGAAATTTTACTTTAGAAACATTAAATTAATTGAGGCTCAATTTTGCCTGTCTAAAAGCTGTAGTATTGCCCACAAACGGCCCTCTATTAAGTGGTGTAGGTTTTAGTTCTCTTTTACTGATTGTTGGATCTCCCATATAAAAAAATAGATATGGAAATATATGAGAACTAGATGTTTTTTAATATATTTCCTTATATTATTGTAATACATTTATTCCACATATATTTTACATCATATACATACATTTCAAATAACCCACATTGCGAAAATATATTTAAATATTCAAAATGTACAACTTTTGTGTATTTATATAATAATACATATATTATATGTATAATAATATAACCTAACAATGCATGTATGTGCTTATATATGAAATATATTTAAATATATTTTGTTATTTAATATATTTCATACACAATTATTTAAATAGATTTAAAATCCCCGTCATAAATTGAAATATATTAATTTTCCGTATGGGTTATGTCTGGTACACCTCACGTTTGTAAAGGTATCATTGTTTTTTTTTTAAGAAATATAGTGGCGGACTTGGTGAACTTTTTAAACGGTCCCTTACTGTATGTCTCGGGAGCGCGAGAAGCTGAGAATGGCTGAATTCTATCACAGTTCGTTTAAAAGAATGAACATATCAAAGACTTGATAAATACTAAGGTAGTATCTTGTTGTCTTTTGTGTACGCATTCGGCATATGTACTTTATTTAATTATTTGACGTTTCGTTTGTGAGCTATTTAAGCCGGAAATCCGAATATCCCAAAATAAAACGAACTACGTATCTGTTTCGTTACGTGATCTGTAATTATAGTGAGCTCAGAGCTCCTTAATGGAGGCTATGCGCAAGCGCTGTCCTGCATTCCGTATTTACCCGTGTTAGCATCCCCTGCACACAGTGCATAGTCATATTCGCCAGACAATCGTAGCTGGTCAAACTAAGCAAGTAAATGTAGCATTTAATTGGTGGCATTTAATCTCAGGATAGAACCGCTTAGTCGACCTTTAAATGCTCCGTTATAAAATATTGTCGCCATTTTTTCTTAAGACGAACCACACTCCACTCGAACTGCTAGCTGAGATTTACATTTAAATCTTCATTTCCTTTGTTCTCTTTCTCCACGTGCGTCGCGCATCCGCGTGTACCGAGGCGCACCCTTGCAATTTTGCTCTTTTTTTATTATTACTTGTGTGGAATAAATAGTTGTCTCTGTAATGTTCTTTAAGTGTTGATTGAAGCCACCATATTCCTTAGTAAAAAAATGTGCCTTCAGAAATGAACATTGTTAATATTAGTGAAATGTAATAATCGAATTTGCAGTATTTGATAATCTAAGAAAGATTACCATTCATATTTGTCATTTTAACTGTTCACTAAAATTGCCAATGATGTGTTAGTCTAATAATTTTATGACACTGATTATTACTGAAATTTTACCTATGTCAACTGATACCAACGTATGAATTTGTAATGGTGATCATGCCACCCCTAAATTTCACCTTGTCACCCAATTTTCTAGAATCTCCACTGCTGTATAGGAAGCAACGTTTTCAGATGCATTTACCCTAAATTATGGTGTGTGACTGCATCTAGGTAGCCCACTCCAACTCAGATTTGTTTACTAGTCTTTATGCAGGGTAATATTTTTTTGCACAAATATTGGGACTGTAATGAGGTAAAGTTATACAAGAACCTCCACTTAGCAAACTTGCCTGAAACCCTGAATTACAGCAACTCCCTCCCTATGTGGGACACTTTATTAGAGCACCAACGAAGTTGTGATGAATCAACAAGATAGCTATTAATAGTAGCTATGCTAGCTCGCATAGATGTGTCCAGTTAGCCTATGCTATCATAGAATTGCCATGGTCCTCGAATGACTATCCATAATTAGGCACTGAGGCAACATGAGAAAAGGATCCCCAGACACGTATTAGTGAAAAGGCGACCGGTCTGTATTACCAATACAGGCTTCAGGCTTCAGTTGTTTGCCTTGCAAAGAATTCTCTGAGTCATCTGACTCTGATCCATGCACCTTTGGCTCAAACCTCAACAGCTATATTGCGGTATCAGGATCAGTTATATTTTCTTCAGACTTACTGCGGCAGTGTAGTATAATGGGTAAGGAGCTTGGTCTTATAACCTAAATGTCACAGGTTTGAGTCCCAGGGCAAACACAATCATCGTACTTTATACGTAATTTATCCTACATTTCTTCAGTACACAGTATATCCAGCTATTTAAATGGATGCAATGTAAGTGCTTTATAAGATGTTGTGAAAGTCGCTCTGGATAAGAGCGTGTAAGTCGCTCTGGATAATGCCCATAATATATGTAATGTACTTACTGTACCAGAATCATCTGAATTCAGCGTCATCTGAATCATTGCTACTGTCCTTTGATTCAGAATAAAGTATGTCAATGCTGTCTATTTTGGTCGTTTTTTCAACCTAAAGCTATAATAGCAGAACTGTTTTTGTTCCGCTTGTGATGTTGCATATCAAAGAAGTCATTTTTCTGGTTTGACTTCAAGTGATTCCATCAGCCATCCATCAGTGATAAATTTGTTGAATTTTGAGCCATACTAGCAACAATTTCAGTTTTATTTTATTAAAAACCCCTAGGATAAAAAGAGTTTGTCTAATATCTTTGGAGGATGACGTTATGTGGTGCTTGCCGCCTACGATGCACTATACAAAGATCTCGTCAATACATTTGAGAGAAAATATTGACACAGTCATTTTAAGCATTATTTTATGAAGCAATATCTTATGAGGGTGTAAGATTATTCTGCTGTTTTCTTTTGTTTTCAGTTGCATTACATTGCATTACAGGCATTTGGCAGACGCTCTTATCCAGGGCGACGTACAACAAAGTGTATAACCATAACCAGGAACAAGTATGTTGAAAACCCTAGAGAGAAGTACCGGTCCAAGTGCAGGGAACAACTGCATAGTTCAACTTGGACCCTGAAGGTTAAACTAATTAACACTAACACAAACGAGAACAGCAACAACGCAGTCTATGCAAAAATACAAGCAGTAGTTAAGACAGGTGCATTAACTAAGTCACCTGCGAAACAGCTACCTAGTTACAACCCTAAGCTTACAGTCATTACAGAGATTACAGGGAGGTAGGGAGGGATGGGGAGAGGTGCAGCCTGAAGAGGTGAGTCTTCAGTCGTCGCTTGAAGTGGGTCAGTATCTCAGCTGTTCTGACCTCCACGGGGAGGTCATTCCACCATCGTGGGGCCAGAACAGACAGGAGACGTGTTCGGGAAGCGCAGGTGCGAAGAGGGGGAGGTGCCAGGCGTCCTGAGGTAGCAGAACGGAGGGGTCTGGCTGGCATGTAGGGTTTGAATATCTTGTGGAGGTATGCTGGGGCTGATCCCTTGACTGCCTGGTATGCTAGGACCAATGTTTTAACTTTGATGCGAGCTATAACAGGCAGCCAGTGGAGGGTAGTGAGCAGGGGAGTGACGTGGGAGTGTCTGGGGAGGTTGAAGACCAGACGAACTGCAGCATTCTGAATGAGTTGCAGGGGTCTGATGGCAGATGCCGGTAGTCCAGCCAGAAGAGAGTTGCAGTAGTCCAGGCGGGATAGTACCATTGCTTGGACCAGGAGCTGGGTTGAGTAGGTGGTGAGAAAGGGACGGATTCTCCGGATGTTATACAGGAAAAATCTGCATGCCTGGCTTATTGCTGCGATGTGTTGTCCATCACCACTCCGAGATTCTTGGCACAGGGTGGTGATGTCACTAAGGTGTCCCCTAGGGAAATGGAAAAATCGACGAGGGGAGAGGTTAGAGCAGGAATAAAGATTAGCTCTGTCTTTCCCGGGTTGAGCTTCAGGTGGTGATTGTCCATCCAGCTCTGGATGTCCCTCAGGCAAGCAGAGATGCGGGTAGGGGCCTGTGTGTCCGATGGGGAGAAGGAGAGAAAGAGTTGTGTATCGTCGGCATAACAGTGATAGGACAAGCCATGGGCAGAGATTACAGGGCCAAGGGATCTGGTGTATAAGGAGAAGAGAAGGGGACCGAGGACTGAGCCCTGGGGAACTCCGGTGGCGAGGGGACAGGGTGGTGATACCTTACCCGCCCAGGCAACCTGGAAGGAACGGTCAGAGAGGTAAGACTCAATCCAGTCAAGGACTGTGCCGCAGATCCCTGTTGCTGCCAGGGAGGACAAGAGGATGGAGTGCTCCACAGTGTCGAATGCAGCGAAGAGGTCTAGAAGAATCAGGACAGAGGAGAGGGAGGCTGCTCGTGTGGCATGGAGTGACTCATTGACCAAGAGGAGTGCAGTCTCTGTCGAGTGGCCTGGTCTGAAGCCAGACTGGTGGGGGTCAAGCAGGTTATACTGAGTGAAGAAAGCAGAGAGTTGGTTAGATGCAGCACGTTCAAGTGTTTTGGATAGAAAAGGGAGGAGAGATACCGGGCGGTAGTTAATGTTCTATATTACATAACACAACATTTTCTCCTGGAGGTGCATGCCCCCAGACCCCCTAGACAGTTCAGGATCCCCATCACAGTTTTCCTGTGGGAAACACTGGGTTATGTTTTCACATTTGTTACAATGCTACGTTACTGAACCTAGGTCTAATTAATTTGTGTGAACATACATACTGACTTATGGTTAAGACAGACCATGGACTGCTTTATGGAGACAGCTGGATTTCTTTATTTCATGTTTATTTTTATTTATTTCTATTGTTATATTAAGTAAGCTGAAATAAGTTGGCTAACATTTAACTAGGTAGCTATCAAGCATAATATATTGAAAAAGAAAACACTTTCGGGTAATTCAAATTAAAAAAAAAAAAAAAAAAGGTTTTACAATTCCTGGCTTGTCAGTTTATTTTTTGTGTACAGGTCTTCAATCACTTACACATTTTATTTTAAGGCTAGCAAAATGCATCCTTGGTTTTGTAATAGTTTATAATAGTTTAATAAATGAATGTCCTATTATCAGAAGTCATCAAAATTAACCCTTTTAGTGTGATTTCTGAAAAAAGTCTCTCATTGGGGACCATGCCCCCAAACACCCTCAAATTTCTTTCTTTCTCCCTCCTTCCCCCTTTCTATCTCCTCTCTTTTGCTAATTTTATGTATTTTGTACTTGTGTTTTTGTACTACCATTTAAACCAGTAAGAATTACAAACTGTCCTATGTTTTAGATGCTAGTCACTACTCCTTAAGTACTCTTTGTAGTAGCTAGTCAATTTACACCATTAACAATGGCAAACTGTCTTATGTTTAACATTATATGCTGGTCACTACTACAGTGATATTATTTAAAAAGCTGACTAGTCAATTTAACTCTGTTTAAGAGAGGTTATGGATATAAACAGATCTCATTTCCGAAAACATACTAGTCATGATTCACTCCTGTATTTTGTAAAAAGTTTGGAAAATAAAATTGCTCTCACTTTCGAAATAATATTTATTTCATATTTTTCCACGCTTTAACATGTTTTACATATTAGTCAATAGTCTATTTGAAATAGTGAAAACTGAAAAGTCACTGTGAAATGAAACTGCATGATTTATTTTCAAAACAAAGTTATTTTGCATTATATTTTTCAACTTCAGCTCATTTGAGTCCAAATATATAAATATATACCACAAATCAAGGGAAAGTGTTTCCAGAAAAGCCACCTTTTACCTCTATATTTGATGCAAATGCTAGAGTTTCTGGGGGTCTTAACTCCCCTGGTACCCCCACTGGGGTACGGTTCTGGACACCGACCCCTCAGACCCCTGGCCTTCTCATGACAGGCAGTTTCAAATTCCTGCCTAACAGCTTGCTCCTAAGTGTCTGGTGGATGCTTGACAGACAAAATATGAATGGATAGCTAGGCAACAATGGGACTTTTCACATAATGGGAAGAGTGCAATGGCCGCTTTGTCAATATTATCAGTTGGAACTATTTTTGTGGTGAAAAGTCGGTAAAACGCTGTCTAGGTGATCAGGCGAAGACCTGTCTACATTTGGTTGAGATTGAAAGTTTTCTAGCCAGCTAGGATGTAAATCCAGATAAATCCTCAGCTATATTGGGGTTAACCTAGTCCATTTGTCAAACATCTCTCAACCTAGATTTCCACATATTTGCATTCTGGCTTTTGATCACTGGGTAACTAATGAGGACCAAGGGATCAGGTTCTCAATGCCTAACTGCTCAATATCTTATGTCGACCTATAATGTCATTATTTATTTTGAGCATATGAGCTAATACGCTTTCCTCTTTAAAATAATTATGCTGTAGATTGTTTAATTCATGTACCTTTTCCAATCTGCATTCACCATTCCTTTCTCTTCTGTACAGTGTGAAAGTTGAGAAGGTAATAAGAAATTCTTGCTAAATGTCCTTCTATCATGAAACCCCTCTTTTTCTGTAAAGTATGGCTTTGCTGGCCATACCCCTTATTTTTGTGGTCAGGTTAGCAATAAAAAGTAGCCTACTGCTGTGTTGCTTTTGACAGTCATTTTATGAAATCACAAACTTAATTTCAAATAAAAATACATTAGATTTTAGTTACCCATTTATGCCATTACACATGTGATCCCAAAGCAAAGTGAACTGTCTGGGCTGCATAGGAAAAATTATCAAATTGTGCTTCATGCATCATACCACCAAAGTAATACACTGCGCCTGTCCTTCTATAGACCTTTAAACTTTTGCCAATGTTATGGTAAAACTTTTTACGCGGTTCTTCTTTTTAAACGAGGAGATGACACACCTTTCACTTACACCAATTGGAGCTAAGATACCGCGGTTGTGTGTATTATACTGCCCAATCCACAGTTATGGAGGGTGTTTCAAACCGGTGAGGCCGCTAGCCAATCAGACCGGTCTCGTATTGAGCTAGCGCGAGGCTGTGTACATAGCTTTTAAAGAGGAGAGAAGCGAGAGCGTAAGACTGCATACAGGCAAACAAGACAGGTAGGTCCAAGTGTCTGGGTTTTGTTTTTAATTTGTCACGATTAGGTAATTGAAGGAGACAATCGTCTTTAATATATTAAAATTATTTAAAGGCTGTCATTTACATTTTCTTTTATCATTTTGAATAGAATGCATGCAGATATGCATCATATTTAGCTGATCAATAATATGAACAGTATCCTATTCTATGTTCAGTTTATCCACATGGATAATTATTTACATTTTAATTATGGAGTTTAATGTTAGTATAGCTGTTTATTGTGATGACAATACAATGTTTTGAACTGGTTTACGTTCATTTGTTTAGATTACTTTCTTATTTTAAATTGTAAGTATATAAATGTGTCAGTGTCATTCGATGCATTTACTGAATTCATTTGTTGTACCATTTTCAACTGTCAAAGAAGGTGAAGTTATTAAACTGTAATTGCGAGCGCGTATTCTTCACACGCATCGCTGCTGTGTGTAACATGGCTGGCAATGCTCCGTGTACGAGCTACTGTTCTTTTAATAGGCTGGTGACTGATATTTGATAGCATGTTTAGTGTCTTTTTGCTATTGTTGAAGGAAAATGTTCGTTTTCCTTCAAATGATTTAGTTTTTATTTATGCAATAAAATAAATCAAGGCTTAGAATATTATAAATGTCTATTAAGATTTTTTTCCTTCTCCAGTTAAATGGTCGCGTTTCCAATGCATTAAAATGGCTGGCGATTTAAGCCATTGACAAGGAGCGGTTCTAACAGACAGCGCAGACCTTCACACTTGTACAAAAATACTTTTCCATACGCAATAAAAATATATAAATTTTCGCCTCTTTCTCAAAATAATTATCCTCAATTGTCTACCAATTTTATACTGCATTTTTTATTGCTCTGTCTTTTTTTTCAACTTGTCCATTTTTACACGACTGACTTGGTATTAGAAATGGCTGGCGCATAGCCTTTGTTATAGACAGCATTGCACCAAGCGGCAGTAAGAGATTCAACTTTCGCAAACAGTTAAATTATCAAAATTATGTTACGAAATAGGAAAAAATATTTATGAAATGTAAAGAATCCAATCTGCTTTAACAGACAGTTGTGTTTTTTATTTTATTATATTGAAGATATCCCTGAGACGTCCTTTGTAATCCGAGGGGGGTGTGTATGGCTTTGTTACATAGCCAACCCAACCTAAGCCTTCCCTTCGCTCGTTTTGCAGAAGCCATTTTAATGAATGGGGAGCTATTGCAAAGAACAGCAACCCTTCCTCGCGCTGTACAGCACCAGTACTACATACTCGTACTGGGGGAAAGCAAGCTTCGCGAAGTATATATTTTATACTTGGAAAACAATAGCTTTTTTAGAAAAGTAAGAACAAGGCGTTTAATATGACAGAAATTAATGGTCAGTTTCTTTCATGAGATGGCATTTCACAAAATGGAAGATGAATAATTCCTGATGATGACCTTTCATTATCTACACTGCGATGAAAATCTACTGTGCGCCCGCAACATTGGAAGCGTGCAGTATGATTGCTGCGCTACTTCTATATTAAAATAGTAACGGTTCACCTGATTTATGATTGCGGGAAAATAAAATCATAACGGATCTTGGGTGGGTTCGATGAGATAATATGGTGGTGGCACCTATTGCATCCAACTATAATGCATTTTATACGTATTGTCATTTAAAATGTTATATACCTGAATTAAGATGTAATTCATTTAACTTGGTGAATTAATTTGTTTTCATGAACATTCATGGTAAACTTAAATATCAAATATTTTTGCCCTATTTTTACAACTTTTGCGAATGTTTAAGGGGAAAAAGAGATACTTGAATTATGTACCCATAAGCAAGCAATAAGCAGGCTTGATGTAGTCGTGACATTCCAGATGTGTATTTGAGTGCATATGGAGCTAATTTTCCTTACAAAGAACTCCCTGAAGTAGCTAAGAAAGGTTGTCTTTTTGCCTCATTACTCCTGTACATTACGTTTTTTTCTTCAAAAAACACGTAAAATAAAGGTGTTGTGAGAGTAAATGTGAATTATGCCTTACTTTTCAGCATATGGTAAGACTAATTGGCCTTTGTTGTTTATTTCTCTACATTGAGCAGTGAATCATTAAACACCCAAAAAAGGCAGAATAAATAAAATCTGTTGGAGGTTGCAATGGCCAAAGGCGACCCCAGGAAGCCCAAGGGCAAGATGTCGGCCTATGCCTACTTTGTTCAGACGTGTCGTGAGGAGCACAAGAAGAAAAGCCCTGAAATTCCAGTGAACTTTGCAGAGTTCTCCAAAAAGTGTTCAGGCAGGTGGAAGGTGAGTCATAAATGAGACTGCCATTTCTAGACCACCCTTTTCCAGGGCCTTCAGATGATCCAAGGTTGATTTTAACTCCATTATATTGGCCATTTTACATGGCTAATTGAAGATATATTCATTTTACGTGTTCACATACAAACAGCTCCATTAATATAAAAAATATATATATAGGTGTTTTCAAAGCTTGTCAAGTAAACATGTTCTATGGAATGTTTTATATTTTTGACTCATCATCCAGAAAGTCCATTGTTTTTTTAACTTTTTTGTGACATATGGTTAGCTGCACAGTAATCATTGGTAATAAAAGGCTTCTATTAATAATAAATGCAAATTCAGCTTTGGACATTAGTCCTTAAACGTTGTGGTACCTACTTTGCAGACCATGTCAGTGAAGGAGAAGTCCAAGTTTGAAGACATGGCAAAGCAGGACAAGGTTCGCTATGATCAGGAGATGATGACATACATGCCTGGCAAAAAGGGAAAAAAGAAGGACCCAAATGCTCCAAAGAGACCACCGTATGTTACTAAAAGTTAATATTCGAGCATAGGTTAAATAATATTTTTGGGAAGGCTGCAGTTCATCCAACCAAATTATGCTGTGACAAATTATTAGTCTGACTGCAACTTATCTTTGATTTTGAAACAGATCTGGCTTCTTCATATTCTGCTCTGAGCACCGACCCAAGATCAAGGCACAGAATCCTAGCTTGGGCATTGGAGAAGTTGCCAAGAAACTGGGGGAGTCATGGAACAATTTGCCCGATGGCAATAAGCAGCCCTACCTGATTAAGGCCAACAAGCTCAAGGACAAATACAAGAAGGTAAATGTGGGCAACTTCACCTATTTTATAAAAATCATATTAAAGAATCATTAAAATAATATTTACTTGTGAAATTCACATTTTTACAAAATACATTTTATGATTAGATCTCTGGAAAAGGCAGACAGTCTGTCAAAATTGATTTTTATTGATGGCAGTGATTCTGACATTTATTTTGAATGTATATTTTCTATAATATATAATTGGCCAATAATTGATTGTGAGAAAATTGTTCCAAGATTATAGAGTTTAGGTGTATTAACTTTGAATTTAATTGTGCTTCACAAATCTGTTCTCATTGGTCTGGAAGCCTAGTAGCCTACAATAACCATCATCATATTGTTTCTATTCAGAAACCCTTTATTCATATCGGTTGTTTCTTTTCCACAAGTTGGACCAACTGTGCTTGTATTTATCCTCACCTAGAGCTAAGAGACCAACTATGAAAACTTCACGGATACCTAATGCTGGGACTCTATTGCTACCAGTTAGATTGATTCTCAATGAGGCACCATATTTGTAGTTTGCTAAAAATTTGCCTGCAGCAGTATTTGGACCTTGCCTTGCTACAGTTTTTGTCATTAGTAATCAATACCTCTGTCTTGCAGGACATGGCAGAGTACAAATCAAAGGGTAAAGTTGGCGGCATGGGAATGGCCCCCAAACCTATGGTGAAGACTGTAGAGGATGATGATGATGATGACGAGGATGAAGATGATGAAGAAGAAGAGGACGATGAGGAGGATGATGATGAATAAGATTTTGTATGTGTGTGTGGGTGTGAAGTTCATGTGTTTTCTTTCCAGTTGGGGGGGATTGCAAAAGGGTAAGGGAAACATTGGTTGTGCATTTGTATTAGGTTTGCCATTTATTTAGTTCTTCCCAATGCCTTGCACTAGGTGTTGTGCACCTGGCCCAAATATTCTGCAAGTTCTCTGCGTACCAAGAAAAGTTATCAGAGTTATCAGACTACAACTGTGAGAACTCAAAGAAACCCCCATCTGTGTGTGTGTGTGTGTGTGTGTGTGTGTGAGTGTGAGAGTGTGTGTGCGTGTAAGCATGCATTTGTATGTGCATGTGTGCTCATTCACAATAGCTGTCCAGTGTCTCGCTGAGCCCTTTGCAGTCCCTCACTGGCTGTGTAACCGCAAGCATTTAAACCAGTGGTAGCATTGCAGTATATATACATATATAATTTTTTTAAAAGAAATATGTAAGGTGATGTGTAACTGTATATGGTTGACCTAGGCTTTGTTTTTATATTTTCAATTCTCATGATTTTGAAATTGCACATATCTCGGTTGTAAGTGTGTGGCCACTGGAAACAGTGTTGTAGCAATGGAATCCACAGCTCAGTTCACCACAGAGGCGTATGCTGACTTGTTCAGCAACATAACTGGGTATGGCTGAGAATCATCAATACCACTACTTTGGATGTCCAGCTCATTTTTATGTATGTAGTACCCTAGGGTTCTGTTGAATTATGGGTACAGGGAGAATGCTAGTGGAATTATGTTTTTTATTTTTATGAAGTGCATTTTTTTTCTTCATCTCAACTGTTGTGAATCCTTATTTTAAATGAGAAATTTAGCTCCATACTTTGCACCAGTTTTTTAATGTTTAGAAATGCTGTTTGCAATTAAAATATTATTTTTATATCTGTGTAATTTATTTAACTCTTTCTCTCTGAACCCTTGCTATTTGTTTAACCAGATTTCAAGCTACTTAAAAACATTTGTCTTGGGTTGTTGTTCCTGAGTTGTCTAAATATGAACAAATGGGATTTAAAATAAAGAACCCTTCATACTGTTTGAGGTCTCTGTCTATATAAGAAGAACCAGCCTCTCCAACCACTGTGGATAATGACACTTGAATGGACATTCAGGGAAGCCAATTGTTTTGTGACAATACAGGGTGGAGCTTTGTTACACAAGACCACTTGCATAGGTATAATTATTTTTAATTCCAATCAAAGGAATACATCTACTTAGAAGATGTTGTAATGGTTGTTCATACCTTTGCATTACAGTTCTCCTGTAATCTTGGAAGAATTCAATGGACAGAATGCTTTTTAACTGGGAAGGTGTTGATGACCAGTTTCAGCTGTATGTGTCCAGAAGGCGTCCAAAAAGGACTAATCTTAATGGACATTCTTTATTAACATTGCCATCGGTTCATATTGGGTAACTACATAATTGACTAAATTGTTAGTGGTGCTGCCAAAATAAAAATACTTTGGAGCTACTTCTCACAATTTCTACTTTGCAAGGTGTAATGAGTTATGTGCCCATTATTTGTATATTTATTCATACAATTATTGTATTACTGGTTATTGTGGGTGAAATTAATGTTTTCTTTGTAATACGCTCAATATTTTGTTTATTTCTATGTGAAATGTGACATGTCCTGCAGCTGTTCTACTGAACCATGTAGGAATCATGCTTTCGGTTTCTGAGAAAGCCATCTGTTACATCAATATCATATTTGTAGCTCACGGAACTCCCATACACAGCAGAGAGGTAGTAATGTAACTACACCGCAGGACAGGCCTTACAACTGTAAGTCCCCCTCTCCCATAAATCTGTAAAAGCTGTTTGCTATAAACATGGATTCAGCTAATCAATAATGCAATGTCCACATATAGGGAAGCTATGCATTTGGGCTGTACTACCATGATTAAAGAGGTTTTAAATTGAATCCACAATTACACCAGATGGGGAAATCTTTTTGAACATCAGCAAATGTAACATTCTACATGTGTATTGGTGCATTTCAAGGCAGAATTATTTTATGTTGGTACTAAATTAGAATATTTCAGCATTGGCATTCGTGATCATGCATGATATGTTGTCATTAAATGGTTTCTGTCCAAAATATTTTCATCCAAGGATTTTGCATGAACATTGTGGCATAAGTCCATGTTTATTATTTGTTTGATAGCACCACCATGTGTTCAGAGTGAAAAGTGAGGTGCTGTGAACATTCAAACACATGCGAGAGTACATAAATGTTGTATAGTTATTTCATGCATAATTAAAGTAAAAATTAATCTATTTTTAATCAATAATGATACATATATATTTTTATGTCTAAATAAATATGTACTCATAAATATTGTAATATTGTAAACTTTGTAATATATTTTGTGATGTGAAACATGAAAAGTAGAACACAGCTTCTACAGACTTTTCAGAAATACATGTTTTTGGAACCGTGAGTAACACCCATATCCATGTGTGTACATCATTGTACGCTGGTGGTGGTGTTATCAAGTGTTTGATGTATAATTTGCATTTTGAATGTATTTTTATTATGTATTATATAAGTTTATCATTGTAAAATATACCCATAAAAGTATCCCTGAAATATACCACAATACCATGTTGCCAATCTGTACAACTTCAATTCATGTGTATATTATGGTTAGTGCTTTTATTCAGCCCTCCATGACAATTGATGGTCAACAATATAATAGTGTATTTAAATTTACCCACAGTTACAAGTTTGTCATTCATAAATTTTGAATTGTGTAGCAAAATGTAGGTTATGTCAAAATCATTTGAGTGCTCTTGTGTGACTAGAAAATGATACTGACTTCAAGTGAGTTTCAGAGCACTCAGGAAATGTGCTGCTGCATAGGTTGCTGATGACTTATTAAAATTGATAATTTGCATAATGTTGCTCGGAGGCAAGTGCATAAAGCCAGTAACTTTTGTTTGTGGTACTTAATAAGTAAAGGAAGGCAAGTTTACTTATTCGTGAATTCTATATCTTTCTTAAACATGACTAGAAAATGTTGTTCATCAAAAAGCTTCTACTGCTCAGTTCTTCTGTGAGCTCATATCTGAGTAGTGTTGTCTTTATTTTACCTTTTGTCTGTGTGAATGCATCTTAAGTTATCATATATTTTCAATGACTAATTCTTAATAATTTACATAGCCTGGGATCTGTCAATCTTGCCTACTGGGCCACATAGTTTAGAGCTCTCTGTTAATGGCACATGGTTGGTTTTAGTTAAAGCACACCACGGCTTCTCCTGCAGATTAATCACCTATCTTTAAGCACCTGGCCAGTATGTTCTTACACTTCTCATACAGTATTATACAGTTTAATCCCTAAAGCTTGCATTGCTTGCCAATGTATCCTAACAGAAGAAAACTGTTTAATGTGGCTGTAAGTTGTTCAAATAGAAGCAATCCTCCAAAATTCATATAAAATACATAGTCCTACTTTGTAACTCTATCAAGCACTATTGAGAGAAGACAAAGGTATCATAAATGCACATTTTATATGAGTGTCTGACATTGAATCACAGCAAAGTGCCATAGGGAAACCATCCACATAACTGCGTGGACTGCACTCTTACATGAGTACCACAACAAGCAGGGGTTATCTGGCGAGATAGATTCAGCAGATGTGTGTAAACAGTGTGCCTGTGGTGTATAAATAGCTCTCTGCCTGAGTGCCTGCCATAGCTTTGCTGAGCTAGATCTCATGAAAGAACATGCTCTGCTGTGACGTCAGAGCACCTCAGGGACCCTTTGACAGTATGGAGGCTGCGAAGAGGACTTGCTCTTCCCTGCATTGGCACAGAAGCTTTAATTGGGACAGCGACTGAATGATATGAGGTTTGGAAGAGGAATCACTCAACTATCAAAATTAAGATCAGTCCAGTTTTTGCTATATTAGTCTGCACCACGGTCTATAAATTAACAATCCAAAAAACTGTATTTTAAAAGTAGATCTACAACTCCTTCTACAATGTTCTACAATTCTACAAACAGTGAAAATCTTTGTTTTTGTGCAACAATGTATAGACATATTTTCCTGTAAACTTTCCTGTTTAATCTCCTGTATGTTTTAATTCAGAATCTCTGGGGTATATGCGATGTAATATTCTCAGATGGGTGCAGGTAGAAAGTACAGGGGTCAGAAAGTGAACGTTTCTTCCACCCATAAACTCAGCCAGCTAATTTCCCTAATTAGTTCTACCTCCTGGCTGAAGGCTTGTGCTATTTAGCAAATCCAGGTGATTAGAACAAAATACTGCAGATGACTTTTACTTTCTGAACCTGGATTTTCCACCTCTGCAGATGCATTTGTCTCAAACATTATCGTGCCATTTCAGGGCACGATAATGTTTGAGACAAATGGTTTCACAGATGGTTCGGATTAATCAGGTGCATTCATTTCCTCCCTTAGTGTCAGTATGAGAGCTTTCAGCATCTAATCTTAATTCTATGCTTTTGACTACTTCTGGAGTCTGTTATTGGTGTTTGTCAACATGAGGACCAGAGTTGTACCAATGAAAGTCAACGAAGCCATTATGAGGCTGAGAAATAAGAAAAAAAAAAACATATTGCAAAACTTGAAAATCAGCATTAAGAAGAAAGAGAGCACTGGTGAGCTCAGTAAATGTAAAGGCCAAGGTGGGCCCAGGAAGACCTCTATTGTTGACAACCAAAGAATTCTCACCATAATGAAGAAAAAACCCCGCTGACAGATTCGAAAAACTCTTCAGGAGGCAGACATGGATGTGTGAGTGCCTACTGTCTGCAGAAGCACTTCACAAACAGAACTACAGAGCTAGTGCAGCAAGCTGCAAATCACTAGTTAGACACAAAAACAGGATGATCAGGTTATAGTTCACTAAGAGGTACCTAGAATAGCCTGCAGAGTTCTATATAAAGTGCAATGTCTCTGCTCTACCCACAGGTGGCATGAGAGAGGCTGTAAATTTGTTGGGATGTTAACCAGCAGCAAAGCAGGTCATGCAGTTAATACCGGTAATATCAATAAAACATATTTGTATTATTAATTTATTCATTGAGATGGTAGATTCTGTATCTTTTTAACCCCAATAATGTCCCAAACTTTGTTATGTCTTTTTTTTGCTTCTTCATTGTCTTCATCTACTACTGCTTTATCTTAAATTTCTTGTTGATTACATCATCAGAAAGACTCCAGACCCAAAATTATTTATTACCTTGTTTGCGAATTAATAACAGCTAAAATGTTTGTGAGGCATAACTTGTAATATGTAATTTCTGCAGCTGGCCAAAATTAATTTACAAAATTAGTTTTGCATTGTTTTACATGTAAATCATGCATCACACTGTTTCATTACTCAAACACTTAGGTGACTAAAACATTTTTTCTGTTAACACAATATCTGTGCCTCCAGGACCACAAATCTTTCTTACAGTAATAAGTACTTGAATATGTCTTTAAATGATCTGTCTTTTTCCTTTAGACACAATATAATATTAGACAAAGGGAAACTGAGTAAACACAAAGCACATTTTAAAAAAATAATTATTTTATTCATTTAATGGCAAAGGTGACCAAACACTCATATCACCCATGTGAAATGCTAATGATGAAAATCATTTTTCATGGCACACACTGTAGATCTTCGTTTCTGGAGTTAAACACATTTATTAATTTTACATAATGATTAAACATATAAATTAATAAAATAAAAAAACAGTGGGCCAAGTGACATTAACAAATGCAGATATCAAAAGCTCTGATATCTGCATTGTTATTTATATCTGTTATATCTGAATTAATTATTTGGCAAGGAGGAATACAATGGAAATTGACCCTATTTAAAGTCTAGTCCTACCAAGGCACCTGAAAAGATTTCTTCATACAGGTAAAAAAAAAAAAGTGTTTAATAGCTTTGCAGTCACTGCAGATTAAATGCAAAACATAAAGTACAACTGGCTTAACGATAAAATTCTTACATACCTATGTTTCTAAATAGCAGCTACAGATACAAATTAATAACAAAAACCTGTCCCGCAATATTTTAATTGGTCAATTACTGTAAGTAAACACTATAAATCGGGAATGTGATTTGGTATTCCACTGACCATCAAAACCAGTGACAACCTACTTTAGAAATTAATTTTTGATTGGTTATTCCAAGGGTAGGGCAAATGTCGGCAGAATGACGTAAATTATTTCCCAGGTATCTATTGGCTAAACATGGTGACAATCATCTCAGGTGGGCTTGTGCTATATGTTTGCTGTCACAAACTCTGGCTACTGGCTTCCGTCTTGAGCCTGCGGAAACGAGCTAGAAAGAGAGAGCGAACGAGGGGGTTGATACACAGAACTGGGTGATCGAACGGATGAGAGTGCGAGGGGATAGTACGAGTAATTAAATATAATATAGCTAGCCACATTGTACGTAGCTGCATATTAAAAGAAGAGGCCTGTGGAGATGGGCGACAAGGCTGGCACAAGGTGAGATTCGTTAACTTTCTATTGCTAGCTAAATGGCTGGCTAATTTCATTGTATTTTTATCTAGCTGGCTAAACGGTGGGTAACAACAGCCAGCTAGGGGCAAGTAAACTACTAGGACAATTTTGCATGAATTAGTTATAACCTTAGCTTGTTAGCTTAATTCTGAAGCTGAGTTGGGTGGGTGAAGTGGGGATCTGGGAGTGGTATTGTGTACGGAGATTCAGACCCATTCTAGCTAAATTCAGTTGGGTTTGGTGAGTATTAGTAACGTTTGTCGGATTGCTAGCTAGCTTCTCAAACGAAGGGCGGGGTAGTGTTAGCTAAAAAGTCAACTGAATAGAGCTAGTGAAATATAGTAGCCAAAATATTACTTCAACGAACAGGTTTCTCCTCGCGTAGTTAGGGGGTAATTAACTAGCTTGCTACAATATTTTGGCTAGGAGCATAGCTGGCTAGTTGCTAAAGAAGTTCAATAGATATTGGCGGCCAGCAACTTGACTAGATTGTTTCAGAGTTCATCTAGCGTAATTTAGTAATTCAAGTAATTTACTTGATAATATTATGAGATTGTAGTTGTCTAATGGGCTAAGCAAAGCTGTGTGTGCGTGTTTGGCTTGGTCTGACGGTTTGTGAACGGAAAGAAATAGCCTTTTACACATGACATTTGCTTTCTCGGCAGTCATCATTAATAAGCCAACTGGTGCGAGGTGACTTGTACAGCCTGCTACTTAGAAGGTCTGCAAAGCGATTGCGTAGTGTTTCTGTTTAAAATATTATGTTTGTCTAGAGGTAGCTAGTTTTTCGGTGCATTTGCTTAGCTAAGATTTCCCCCGCAGGATGACGTCGGGTTTGACGTATGCTTTTAATTGAAATTCAGGAACACACATGGATGAGAATGTAGATTTTTTTTTTAAAGCTGAGGACGAACATGTTTACTAAATACATAGCTAGCAACCGTGTATGCACCTTTTTAGTTAGCTAGTAGCACCTCTAAAATGTCTTAATTTCATAGCGTGGGCGGCGATACCCGCATGTGCGTGGGTTGACGCGCTTAACCCGTTTTCCTGATGGGCGAAGTTAGACCCTGCCTCTGATATAACAAGTCCAGCCATACGAACTGTGATGGTCTGTCTTGACTGACATACATTCGCATTTGAAGCTGTGGAAGCGAAGAGATCACGTACGCGTATTCTGGTTGTATGTGCGTCCAAATGAGCTTTTGTCACAGTAATGCATTTGATGACTCCCTTTCTCTTTCCTATAATGGAGAGAGAGATGTATAGTTTAGCCTACATCTGCTGGACATGCACTTGTAACATTATCATTATGGATAAACTTTCATTCTTTTTTGCTCATTAGAAACGTTAGGTGTAGATTAATTGTTTCTGCTGATACCTGGTGGAAGTTATTGTCATTGTGTGAATATCTGCATAATGGAATTCCACAAGATGATGAGCATAACGAAAGACTATCTAACTATCTATACTACTTGGGTTTTTACCCTTTGACACCGAACTCCCTCTTGAAATACTTTATCATTCATTCTCGCACACTCCAGATCACACTCTTTTGATCTTCTTATATTGCTCCTCCTTCTCAACATAAATAAAACGGCTTGCAGTGACCATATTGCAATAGTGAAGAAAAGGGATGATAATGCACATTTACAGTACAGCAGCATGGAACGCTTGTTATAATCACTTCTAAAGGGCACTTCTGGGCATGCAAAATATATTAAAAAGGTTATTATTATTACTGTAGTTGAATATAGTTTATGTTTATTATAGAATCCCCATTAGCTGCCTTAAGATCACTGCTGGGAATGGCATGTATAGGCAAAGAAAGGCAGGAACAGGACAAAGAGACATGGGACTGTCTGGTGATGTGGATGGAGGGGCTTGTTAGGATTTTAAAAGGCATTGGCAGCATCACATGTGCTGAGAGAAGAAACTCACAAACAAACCCTCACCTCAGAGTGTGCTGCATTAAAATATTCCTAAGGCCACATTTTATCTTTCAGTCATGGGTGTTTTCAGACTACACTGTAATAAGTGAAGGCATCTTCTGACATCCGCAAAGTATTTATTAAATTCCATTTTACTCACTTTGGCATAGATAGTACCCTTTAGAAGCCATTGCTCAAGGTAGTTTCTTGGCTGTTTGTTGTAAAACATCTGTTTTGAACCTATTTACTCAGAAAATGGTTGCAAAACTGCACACTAAAAAAGATGAAATGGAAGTGAAAAAAATGTGCTAATAAATTGCAATATTTTAAGAGATTACATAATACTGGAATTTTCACCAATGCATTGATGCTAACACAAGATAGCCTACTTTAAACCACAGCATACAGATCAGTACGTGCTGGCATGTCACACGGTAAACATAACATGATGCAAACCCTCCTACCTACACGAAAAAAGGGCACCCACATCATTATAAGATTATTGCAAGTGTGGGACTCTAGTTGGTAAGTTATCTGGGGCACATGAGCAAAACTTGTCCCATGCAAGTAGGGTTTAGGCTAAATAAGAGTCATTACCGTGGGTATGGAAAGTTTTACCCTTAACCCAGTTCTCCCACCTTCACTCCTGAATCACCATTCTCCTGCTTTCTTTTCCTCATAGTCAGGGATTATGTGGCCAATTTATGACTCATTAATTGATCAGTTGTTTTGTACCCCCTCCCAGCCCTAATTCCAGCAGGATTATTATGTCTGGGTTGTATGTTGTCCTTCAGTGACTCCTGGGAGTCTGGGCGAGACACAGGTGCATCTCTGGTTATCGTTTCCCCTACTCTCTCCAGTCATTACTGTCAGGGCTCCAAGCACAGTTTACCTGAATGTGTTTACCGATCTGAAAGAGGCTTACCGATTCAAACTGTGACAATTTTGTCTATTATTGTTCGTCTGTGTTGCCAGAGGGACAATTGGCTGATTTGGCCTCTTTGTCCCAGTGAAGCCACTAAAAGGTTTTGATCTAGAGAGCTCTGTGGTGCCTCTGGTGCTGAGTTGCTTGGCCAGCTTGGGCGGCTGTGGAACCGGTTGCTAGGAAAGTGTGAAATATGACGGCGAGTTATAAAGGGGAGGAAGGGGAGGGGGGAGTTATTGTGGAGGGGAAGCTGACTGTTTGCATTAGCAATGTTGGGTGGCGGAGGTAGAGGGGGTCAGGGTGGTAAAGGGAGTCGGTGGGTCCTCTCTCAAGCAGACTGTGTGCACTCACACTCCACTTAAAGCAGCGCTTGCTATTTTTTCGACCCCGTGGCATTCTTATCACGCAGTGCTGGCTAGAGATGTTCGTCTGGTTTTCATTCCACCTGAGTTCTTGAGTGCCTGATCGAGTGAATATGTTGTGGGGCCTGCCTGAGGCGGTGTGAAGCATTTTATGAATCTGGGTGCTTTTTAGAGATTGGACTAGAACTTATAGGCAAGCACTGTCAGAGATCTTCATAACCTCAATAGTGTAACTCTATCCATGGACTATTAATATCATCAATAAGGAATGGAAAGAGAATCAATGCAGCTGTGCCTTTTAATGGACGGATCATCGTGGACAGGACATGGCCTCTGTACTGGGTAATTGTAACACCAGTTGTGTATAACTTAACAGACAGCCTCTGCCTTCCTATTCTGCAGTCACACAGTTTCAGTCTTATTTACCCTCAGTGAGTTCTTTACCTGTCCAGATGTCGGTCGGGAGAAATAATTGCATTTGTTTTTAAATAAATGGGTCATGCAGTGGACAGTTTGTCTGAGTTGAATTTATTCCCTGTCTCCCCAGTGCTGAGGATATTGTTGTTTCTTTAGTTGGGGGAAAAAAAACAATAGGACTCTGGCCCTCCCTGACTGCGATGGGTGCAGTCGAATGAAGACAGGTCGCTAATTGAAATCATTGTCGTTCTGGTCCCTTCGGCCTGCTGTCACCCTGATGTATTGCTTTGGTCCTCCACAGTGCCTACAAGGTACACTGTGCAGCAGGTGCTGACGTGACGCCTGCTTGACTTTATGCTCTTGAGGGAATCTACAGAAAGGCTTGTCTATAGTTGCTATGATGCTGCTCTGTTGAAATTATTTCAAAACACCCACCAAATGTGTCTCCAAAAAGCTGTGGCCTTCCTTGTATTTTTCTACAGTGTTTTAATTCTAATTTGAAACTGGCAAACGGGTTGACTTCATCCAGGTACAGTAAATTGCGCTGCAAGTGCCCCTCAGTAATAATATTGTATTTATTACAAACCACTTTTATGAGATTGTGGCACAGTGTCAAACAGTTAAACCAATAAAGCACAGTAGTACACATGACAAGTAGGGTAAGAAGTTAGAACGGTAAAGAAACCAAATAAAACCATTATAAACTGACATAAAACTAAATATCAAATTGGTCTTCTCAGTTCCTCAGTCATTTCTCCCTCTTCTGTAATCTAGATGGGTTCAGTCAAGATGCCTAGTCTCTCCCCTCAATTTTCCCCATATAGCCTATTTTTAGGTCTACTTTTCTTTATTGAATCTATTAGGCCTAGTCGATCTCTGCCTGATTCACTCTTTTCTGTTCTCTTACGTAGCTCTAGCACCCAGTGTTGCACATTTCCTTTTCTACCCCTCCTTCCTTCCTGCCATTTTACCACTATCTGCTTCTTTCATTACCTTTTAATATCTGGATTTGCTTGACTATTTTAAAGCACTTTAGCCTCCTTTTGTCAGATCAGTTGATAAATTGGGGGTGTAATTTATCCCTATATGTGTATAGTGCTATTAAATCCATCTCAGAATCGCAAAATAATCAAATTGACTTAAATACATTCTGGAACAAATAAACTATTAAACAGAGTATTTTGCTGTGAGGATACAGAAGCAAACCTATCTTGTTCAGGTCTGTTGATCCAATATTTACTTTCCTAGATAAGATTTCCAGTGTTCGCTTTGACAGAGTCCAATGAGAGAATGAGAGTGTTTGCTTCTCACAGTGTTGCTCTGAATTCATTGTTATTAAGAAAACTGGTATGTATGTATGTACATACGTACATATGTGCAGTACAGGCTAAAAGCATTAGGCCACCTATAGTCTGTTAATATGTGTGCATTTATTGAATTTCAAGGGTCCAACTAATGGGCAGTAATGTTATCCAATTCCATTAATTTATGTGCATGTGTTTTATGTGTATAACTGATGCACTATGCCCGAACACCATGTGACAAAAAATAGCCTACTGTACGTCATGACACCAACACACACGAGGCTGCACTAAGGCCCAAAGCATACCCTACGGAAGTATGCGGATGCTTACAGCTACATCAAGTCCATTGTACGCGTCTTTGCATTCTAAAATGTGTCGCCTGAAATTCTGAATGCAACATGTGTGAGCTGCAGTGTCAATCACTCTTTACAATGCGTTTGTGTAATTTATCCAGTAACCCCGAGAGCAACACTTACAGTGCGAAAAAGGAAGGTCACCTCAGTTGATTGCTCGTGGTTGCCAGAGTGGGTCCTACTCAAAGGCGTCATCGGCAAAGAAGAATTTAAGGGTTTTTTGAGCAGTCCAGCGGATTATTTGGTGTTCTTTGTTGCCAAATTCCTCCGTCAGCTGCAAGTTAAAGGTTGTTGACACGGCCAGCGAAAGAAGTAGGCTACTTGTTTGCCTGCGACGCAAATTTTCTTTCCACATGTCCACAATAGGCAACCTGTTAATGGCATCCCAAAGGACCTGCGAGAGGCATGGATTAACCATAATTATGCTAATTACTTACTTTTGCTTTGATGTATGCATCCCTTATCAAAACATTCTCTGCTGTTGCATGTGCGAGTGAACCATGAATGCTCCTACAGCACTCTCCTCTCAGACGAATGCTCCTCTTCCTTGTAGGGCAACCAGCGCATGCCTGTTAAAATGCCTGATGGGTATGTTTATCTCTGTTCATATTATGTTACTGAATTGTAAAGCAGTGCTCCCCAATTAATGTGTTCAGTCCGCTTGCTTATGCGATCTAGCTAAAGCCTAGTGAATGTGCGAAATATTGTTTTTATGAATAGCCCATAAAATGTAAAATCCACAACAGTAACTACTCTAGCTTACCTGTTGTTGTGTGTGTGTGTATTTGAAATTGCTATTGAATACAACTGTGGTGGAAAGTGCACACACCTTTCCACTGCCCATTCCGAAGTAGAACACCACTGGTAACAAACGGGGTGTGAACATTTTCATAGTCATGTTCACTCCCTCTGTTTCCTCCATCCCCCTCTTGGGGAATAGAAATGCTTTGTATGTTTTGTGGGAACTTTTCAAGCAGCTGGTTCGGCCTTGTTCTACTCATACACAGCCACAGAGCCACTGTGATGGAATAAACACACACACTGAAGGGTCAAAATCCTGCCGTCATCACTGATGCAGGCCGTGTTCTAAAACACAAATCCTGTACAAATGCTGCCTCCCTTGGCTCTTTTCCCTCCACAGTGTAGAGCTACTTTGCCAGGAACAGTGTTCTGTATTGTGGAGTCGAGCATTCAGCCGTCAGGTAGAAAAGTGGATTAACCGCTAAAGCTCTTATTATTGGCGATAGACAGGGTGAGTTTGTTTGTGTGTTCTTGTTGCACAGAGAGTGTCATTCATTTTTCCTGTGGGTGCACAGTGAAACTGTGCCAGTTGGGTCAAGAAGGCGTGGTAATGTATTAAGTGTGTCATGACTTCCAATCTGGTGATGGCTACAGTTGTACCTCATCTGTGAAAGGCAAAGCCTGTTAAAGTTTTGAATCAACGCATGCTTCTCTTAAAATTAGCTTAGGCGTTTATGTGAAAGACAATTTGACATCCCACTTGCAAATAGGTTTTTCCTCCCTGTTCCATTCTCTCACTGCCTTGTTATAACACTGGGTGCATTTCTCTGTCCTCTGTCTATACAAGTAAATTATTTTGTGTGAGAGATGGCACAAACTACAGATTTTTAGTGTATATCACAGTAAAAAGGGACCGTTTTCTGTAGAGCCTACATTTCTCTTTAATCGTCCCCCGTGTCAGTGGTATATCTTGATATATTCGATTGTAGAGGGTGAAGAAAACCAAAATCAAACAAATTCATTAAAAACTTTGCAGCTAGCTTGATGCCAGTGATTCAGCAACTGCTCCCAGCATGTTTTTTAATCTCTTATAAATGTGTTGCTAGGCAATGAAGGACCATGTTTACTGCTTACTGATAGACTGAACATTAACATTAGCTAGAAAATGCATTTGGGTACACCATCTGGTCCTGTATGCAGAGGTATAGGTTTATTATAGAGGTATAGCCTAGGTATTGGTTAAATGAATGTAATGATTGCTAAATAATATTGCCTGTGTTTGTGATTCGGTTCAAAATTTTTTTTTTAAATGATACATTTTTATCAAATCCATGGTATTTCATTCAGACTTTCCTACCGTGACATCCCTAATACAAACATGTTTCTGGAAACTCGCACCGTCACAATCAAGACAGGAAACAAGCAAGCAGAAAAGAGGAAGTGTGTTGGCTGCTAGATTGGGCAAGAGCTTACTGACACTTCTCTTTTTCTCTGACTGTGCCGTCTTCCTCTTGCTGTTCTCTCTCTCTCTCTCTCCCCCTCAATCCCCTTTTCAAAGTTCTCATTTCAGTCCATTATGGAAGGTGGATTGGCCAATTTGCCAGCTTTCCAGTGACCCTTTGTAAGCTTTGAATTACCAGTCCAGAAATACTAGCTTGTTTCAGCCGTGCTCAATTTAATGGGGACATGGAATAGATTACTTAAAGAATTTTCTCAATGTGCTTTAATAAAAAGCAAAGATTACTTACTTGGTGCATAGGATTCTTTCACAATAATCGGTAGCAATGATAAGCTTGCTGTTTTTGGTATGTGGATGTACCAGATTGTTATCTAAACTGTGGTACATGGGAATGGGTATTTCATGGCACTTTGTGATCAAGTACTCATAGTTACACTCATGTGATTGCATATTCAAATCAATCTGCAATGAAAGCATTTCTATGTTCAGGTGTTGGACTGTACTTTCAGTCTCTTCAGATAAAATTAAGAATCACTTCTACTGATTAATGAGTAGCATTATCCGTTATTGTTTGTTAGCAGTTTGTGGATTTTGCATGTTCTTCCCGTGTCCATGTGGGTTTGCTCCCAGAGTACAAAGACATGCAGGTCGGCTAACTGGAGACTTTATAGATATGAGTGTGTGAGTGAATGGTGTGTGCGCCCTGCAATAGTTGGCGACCTGTCCAAGAGTGTATTCCTGCCTCTCGCCCAGTGCCTGCTGGGATTGGCTCCTGCACCCCCCGCGACCCTGACCAGGATGAGCAGGTATAGATGATGGATGGATGGGCATTATATTTTTAGCACCATAATGATTTGAGCGATGATGAAGTGACCTGAGCATTTGATCGAGTACTGGTGCTCACTCCTCCTTTATACAGTGATTCCATATTGCAAATCTGATATTGTTGGAATGGGTAAACACCCAGTCACACACTCCAAGTCTGGAACACTCCCTACTCCAAGACTGGAATTAAATGTAAAATTGCAGCCACATTGGAACGACAACTCAAGAATCTTGAAGTAGCTCAGGCTTGGCAAAATTGTGCAAATGCAAGCTCTTGGAGTGAAGCTCTGCTGCCGAAGTTAAGGTCAGAGTTGTTCAAAGTTTTCCCCAAGTTTTTTTTCCGTGCATTTCAATCTGACCCAACCTTTGTGAGGTCTCATCAGTTGCATCAGTTGTCTGATTTGATTCCATCGTAAGGGAATCACAGATAGCCCTTCATGGTCTGTAATGGAACATGAGTATTTTTCTAATCTCTGCTGTCACATTGACACACACTCAGCAGTCAGCCGAGCAGAGGTCACTGAGTAATAATGACAATCAGTGATGGCATTATGAAATGAGTTAAGATACTGGCAGGCATTTAAAACCATTAAGTACTGGATGTCTGCTTATACTCTGGCTGTAAGTAGTTCAGTGAATATTCTAAGCCGCATTTGATAAACTACCAACTCATAAAAGGAGAAATGAGGAAGAGGACAGGACGTCTTCTCCAAAATGAGATTGCCTGCAGAGCAGTTGTAATGCTCTGGCGGTTTCTTGAGGGTTTTAGAACAGCACACAGTATAATACTCTCACAGAAGGCTTCATGCATTTGAGAGAGGGAGGGGGAGCGAGGCCAGGCTTCCTCAGGCTGGCTAGAGGAAGCGAGGGATGGGGAGAATTGTGATTGTTCTGCAAAAGCTCAGGAAGACCCCCTCCCCCATAAAAAAAAGATTATCATTGTTTTTACACTGCGTGTGCCATTATTTCGGTTTGTCATGAGATTGAGATTGGAGTCATTTCCTGCAACCCACAGTCTGGTCACCTGAGCCAGGCCGTCGTGCCCGTAATATGTCCTGCATGGGTCTGTCTGCTGTGTTCCATTTAGGACCCTAAATAAGTTCTGAAGCAGTTCTCCACCCCCTTCTCTCCTCCATGCAGCTGTTTGGGAGGTCTGTGACACTTCTGTAGGCTAAGGCTTGCTCTCTGTTTAAGTACTGCTGTGTTTGCCTTATTGAGTTTCTGCCTCTGTGTGGTTAGCCTTAGGTGGTTGCAAATTCTTTGCCTCTCTACCTTTAGCGGTAGATTATGCTGAAATATGCACCTCTGCTCTCTTAACTGTTGTAGATTATAAGGTCTCTGTCCTACAGTTTGTTGTTTGTTTGTTTTTCTGCTTGGTCTAGAACATTGCAGACTCCAGTTGGGCCTTTTCATTTCCTGGCCTAAGTAAGGAAAACACGTGAGAGTGAGAGAACAAGAGGAAGCAGATTACTTGAGTACCGGCTTACCAGTTTAAACCTCCGCAGTACCGTGTGTGTGTGTGCCGGTGTGTGTGTCTGTGGGAAGGCGGGAGGGTAGAAAATACTGTTAGGAGATTCCTGAATTGTGTCCTGCATTAGAAACCAAAATTCTGTATAAGCCGTCTAAACATTGAGGCATTACATTACATTACATTTATTTGGCAGATGCTTTTATCCAAAGCGACGTACAAAAAGTGCATTTCATGGTCATAGACAACTACTAAACACAGGTTCAGTAAGATACCATACTTATTTTGTACAGCTATTTCTAGCCAAGAACACTGTTTAGTTAGCACAGTGAACACTATTCAGACCTAACCTCTGCAAAGCCAACTAGGCAGAAGAATAAGCTACAGTATTAGGACAAATACAAATGACCAAAAAGTGCTGGGATGGGGTAACATGTAACAAGTGTCATGAAAAAATAGGGGGGTGAAATATACAGCGTGGTGGTGGTTAGTCTAGGTGTAGTCTGAAGAGATGAGTCTTCAGGCCACGGCGGAAGATGGGTAGTGAGGGGGAGGTTCGGAGAGGGACGGGGAGTTCGTTCCACCACTGGGGAGGTAGGGTAGGGGAAGCTCTGTGATCCCTTTGGTCGGGTGGGAGGGGTAACAAGGCGCCCTGCTGCCGCCGAGCGGAGTGGTCGAGCAGGGACATAGGATTGAAGGCCCTATTGCAAGATCCTGAACACTGGTTCAGCAGGTCCATTATCTGAAGAAAGTAAGTTCACTTTTAATACATTCCTGCAGTTTAATTTAATGTCTGGCCCCATTGCTGTTTGGGTCCATCATAAGATAAGGTACTGGAGAAAATGTCAGCCTAACGACCATCTATATGCATTAGTTTGAGTCCGCACTTCAGTAAATGATGGTTTTTACTCAAGTCTTTGTCAGTTTCACCACAGTCTGCGTCCTTTGGCATTTACAGCCAAAGTAAATGAAATGAAAAAACCTCTTACATTGGTTATTGTTCAATTTTAGGAACTTATAAAACTGAAATAGACTATAGATTAAATTACCATCCAAACTTTCAGTTCTATTTTTATAAAATTCCTAGCTATAGAAAGTGCCAAAGAGCAACAGAATGAATAATAGTTGACTGTGTCTAGTGGGCTGTGCAGTATTTTTTGCAATACACCATATTTGTAAAAAAAATAAATAATAAAATGGCAGCTACAAATGACCCTGGGTCCTATAACGTATTATATAGTAGTATTTGTATTGGTTGGTTAGCTGCGTAAGCCGGCATATTTAAGGTTGCTTTAGTCACACTGTCACCCGAAGTTCTTCTATGTTATTTTGAAATAATAGCAAATAATTTGTTTGAAAAATGTAGTGTGCAGTACAGCAGTAACAGGAATGGCTTCAGGTATGTTCAGTTTCTCCAGAAGTGAGCAGTCAGGGCTGCATCTCCATACATTCATGGCAGTTTGTTTATTAAATGGAAGCAAACGGGTGCAGAAGTGTTGACAGTGTTGAGGTGCGCAGCTCAACATTTGAGAAAAATATCTCCAAAATTTAGGGTTGGATTCAAAGTTCCTGCTGTGAGGAGTGTTTACTCCGCACATCCTGGTGTCTTTTACACGTGTGCATCTCATTAGCTGGCAGATGCTAGAGCCTCTGCACATGAAAATGTACAATAACACGCCCCCACCCTGGACACTGCTGCAGGTCTATCAGATTCAGTGCCCTTGGGTCTAGGCTTTTTCATAGTATTATCATTCAGTACATTTTGGAAAATTAATTTCAGCTAATTATTATTAAAATGACACTTCGAAATGTACACAGTATTGTCTACAGCTTCTTTTTGTAGCTGCTACTGTTATGAATAGCACTTCTTATAATGAGAGCAACTGAACGTTCAGGCAACTAAATCCACTGCCCCAAAAGCCCTTTAGAGGAACCTGCTAAATTGCCTGTAATTTCCATCTCCCTTGTTACTGAATGTGAACAAAACACCACACTTGAGAGGAATTTCACAGGGATTGGAGTGGCTTTGTGTCTGTGTACACACGTTGGGAGAGGTAAGCCATGTTGTTTATTGAACAAAGCTAATCCTGTTAATAAATAAATTCAGCTTTAAATGTCTGTGAATTTAACACTGAGCATCACACTCCTCCATCCTACCCCATGGAAGGCAGCAGGTCCCCAGTTCTGTGCGTTTTTTTTTGTTATCACTTTGAATACATTTGTTTACCTAATAAGTTCCACGCTCGCCCTCTGAAGTGTAGTAGTGTGCTCTTCTCCGTACACTCTTGGTCCCTGAATGTTGGTTTCCACTGTGCTGTGATTGCGATTGTCATTGTGAAAGCTGGCTGTGTGGGTGGACCGTGGTGTCTCAGAGTGCATGCTGTGCAATTTCATCAACCGTTCCATTTTTCAAAATGAATGTAGCGCAGTTTCCAGTTGCAGAGTTTGCTTGCATCAAATTGGCTATAGCCATATAGCCTTCTTTCTTAGAGAGCCTGTTACCAGAATTGTATAGCTCAAGTGACTACAGGGAGGTCTCTGGCTTGCTGAATGTATTTTTAACCTGGCAAAGGGGAAGTTGCTAAACTGTGTGACAGAAATCAAACCAAGCTGTTTTGTTGTGTAGCTGGGGTACACAATGCATTCTGTCAGCAGGGCCCATATGGACAACACATTGACTTCGGTTGAAATTGATAATTCTTTTTTGAATGTAAAACAATCTTTGCGTGGAGAGCATGTGGCTGCTGCAACTTTATATCAGTGCTCACAAAGACATTCCTGCTTCTTTTACTTATCCTTATTTACCCCTTATTAACCCTTTCTCTGTCTCTCTGTCTCTCTCTCTCTCTCTATCTCCTCCCCCTCCCCCCCCTCCCTCCCTCCCTGCTCTCAGCCCACATTAGAGGAAGTGTTTGCGTGTGCGGATAGCTGGGTGCAGGAAGTGGGGGCATCATGTGATGTAGGCTGCGGTTGAGGTGTAAAATTGAGCACAGCCAGGAGTGGGAGGAAAGGATGACAGTTACACACACAGTGAAGGAATGCACACACACTTTGCACAGTCTGGCGTGTTTTCTGTCTAGGTCATTTCGCATGGGCTGCACTCTTTCTCTAAAAGTCTGCCCCTTAGACCAAATTCCACACAGCACATGCAGCTGACATGATTTGTGTGGAAGTATGCGGAGCAAGAAAGTATCTGCGAAATAAGACAAAGAACGCACTTGCACTTCTGATATCCTGGAGGCCTCCAGACATTCCAAGGTTCTCGCACTCATTACGAGTCACTAGCAGAAATTGTTGTTCCTGATTGGTCCTAATCAAGAGCTTCTTAAGGTCAGCCATTGCATTGATCATATCCCGTCATTGTATTGATCTGACACCGTGTCTGTGGAGAAACACTTCCAGATCATGAAGTGGATTTATGTCTTTGGGTTCATACAGAATCTGCACCCTGCACCACAATTCAATAGAACTATTAATTGTGATGTAAATGTTTCTTCGCCAAAGACTTCAGGCTAATTTACGTCTGAATTTGTCATACTGGCCAAGAGTGAGGCCTTTGTCACTATAGGCATTGTGTAGCTAGTTTCTTCCAGGCACTGACTAGAATTAGCAGAGGCAGATCTGTGTATGTCTCAAATGACATTAAAGCTTTCTTTACTTCTGGCTTTCTGTTCCTTTGTTTTCTTTCCTGGCCATTCCTCTTTCATCTTCTCCATTCTTTTTGAAATAGAAATTCAAAAATTGATGACAGAAAGATTAATAAGAGAATGTGGTGCAAGCGATAACCTTCGTGACCACCAAGGTCATACTCGGTCATTGAGTTGAGTGTTTTTTTGACCAGCATAAATCCCTTAATAGCAAGTTTGTTTGAATTGTTGACTGAAAACATCAGTCAGTCTAATTTGAAAACCTGGCTGAAGATTGAGAGGAATCGGGAACACGGGATATGGCTTAATCTGGCTGTTCAAAGTCCAGGGTGGTTGCATGCGTCATGAAGAGAGAGGACAAATGTCAGTAATGAGCAGTCGCATCAGAAGAGATCCATTCAGTTGTAGCAGATCACCAGACAAAGTGTGTGTGTGGTTTGTGAAGTTCTGACTCTGTGCTTGCGGTTGTTCACCATCAAGGACAACAATAGAGTTAGACTATCCCTGAATGTTATCTTTTGTGCACTGAGTAAATTGTATGAGCACAAATCTTTCCCCCACACTGTCCAGCTGTGTCTGGTCACAGTAGGCACTGTAATATACGCTCCTGCTCTTCTCCCTCTTCCTCTTCATCCTTCAGATGCATCCTTGTAAAGGAGTCTTTATTTAGCGCTTCTTTACCTGGCCCAAATTAAATCCAGACACTGATTGATTTCCTTCCGTTTTATTGTCCAGATAAATAGACAGGCGCACAGGCCAGTCCTTGGTTGCTAAAACAGTCAAAGTGTTTTGCTGTGATTAGCCTACTCCTTGCTGTGTGTCCTTGTACTGAAATGTGACGTATCGAAAGGATACATCATGGGAGCTGCCCGTAGGGCCCTCGATTCTGTCACCACATCCTGGCCCTCCGAGCTCCCGCCTGTCTGCAGTGGAGCCAGGCCTGTGATGTGTGAACTGCGATGTCTGCGGGCAGCGAAAAGAGAGGGAGGAAGACCTGGAGCTGGAAAGATGAGGGACAGAGAGAGGCGAAGGGAAGAGTCTGAACATGTCGTGAGATGTGAAGGGGTGGGGGGGGGGGAGGCGCTATCGTTCCATCACTGTGTATGGTCGCGAGTTCTCTTGGCTCACATGCACGCTCACGTGCACGCTCACGTGCACGCTTTCTCCCTCGACCCACTTTCTGTCTGCCTTTCTTGTTTCTGGTTCCAGTCAGATGAGAGCATTTGGCCCTGATCTATAACTGCAGCTGATTTGCTGTAAAACCGAGGCTGGGCTAGAATGAAGAAGTGCTACCCTACAGTTAATGTTGCATTGTTTTTGGCCTTCCGCCTATACATTGGTATGGCTATCTGAAGTGACATACACACACAAGGGCTGCTCAGTTTGAACAGACCTGTCTATTCATATGCTGACTCAAATAAACTCTGTGTTCGCGACTTCTGCATTTGCTTGCATCCACAATATTTGCGTATTATAAGGCTGCGGATATGCATATGTTTGTATGTGTTGGAAATTGTGTTTGCCTGTTCGCTTGTGCCTTACTCCAGTGCTACCCGCACTGACATGCACATACAGAACATACAGTTCCTCAGCGGAAGCAAGTGCGCTCCAATGCACTTGCCAGGTGAGCCTGTGACCGTCTTCCATGCTTCTGGCCACGCTGTACTACAGGAGAGCTAGCGGGTTGGAAGACGGGCGTATCTCTCTCAGAAAACATTTGGTGGCCTTTGGGTGCCATCAGTGGGAGGAGGGAATGCAGCAGTAGCCCAAAACCCAAGCCAGGCATGGCAAAGCCAGTCACGTCCTGTCCCTAAGGAGTTCTAATCAGTCATCTTTTGCCCTATCCCAGGCTTTAGCTTGCGATGCCTGCACACACGGGGCCCAGCCTGTTACACTAGAGCGGCTTCGCTGTCCGAGCCCATTTCGTGTGGCTGCAAAACTCGGGACCGAGGGTGACGCCATGCCCCCCTCAAGCAGAAAGCCAGCGTTTCAGGAGACCGTTTGTTAACAGCCGCAGAATGCGGTGCGTGTTGCCATGGGCACCTCTCTTTTTGGTTAAGGTCCCAGCGCAGATTTTGATAAACATATTTCTCTTTTCTCTGCGCCGCCTTCTTGTTGTCATGGGAACGTGAGAAAGCCTCATCTGGCTGCCATAGCAACTAAATGGAGCCTGTTTGGGGTACGGGTGTTTTGACTTCGGGGAAAATGGGTTGAAATCCAGATCAACGCCCCGCCAGTTCTGACAGGATTATTTGTCTGACACCCCTCATCTAATTTGTTTTGCACTTTCGCCCAAATGACTTTCCAAAGGGCAAGAGCGTTGTGCATGAGTGGGTGGAGTGCTTCATCGTCATGTGCTGTGTAACTGAGTCTGCATCTGCATGGGTGGGTGTGTGCAGTTTTTAATTATTCTGTTTTTATCCGCTGAATCGAAACATGAGGATTTCAATATTGATATCTGTTAAATGCATGCACACCCAACCTGTTTTTGTGTTGCATCATCCTCCTGCTTCGCTTGGAAATTATCTTGTGCTCTCCGTGGCTGCGTTTCTGCGACTGTGTCTTTGCGTCTACTTGTTTCCCTGTGCATGTGTCTGTCTGTCTGTCCGTCTGTGCAGTATGGCACCCTCGGCTCGCAGTTGGCAATGCAATATTTATAAGGCCCCAGTCATTAGAGAGGGACAGTGTGAAACGCCATATTAATGTGGTTTTAATCTTTAATTCAAATCTAAATCTGAGAAATCCTCCGAGACTCGGCTCATGGAGGCTAGGTAAGAGGGATAAAATGTGAGAGGCAGTGATAGGAGGAAGACTGCAGGGAGAGATGGGTCGAGAGATGCGCACAGAACAGGAGAGGTGGAAAAGGAGGAAGGAGTGAGCAGGCTAGCGATGCGTTAATGTGTGGGACTGGGAAACATTCAGCATTCTTCTGGTGCCTGTTCTAGTCTGTCTGTCCCCACCCCCAGCACGGGCGAAAAGCAGTGGAAATCTCCTACGTTTCAAAGCCTTGAAGCAGTGCCCATTGTGCAGCACCCACCAGCACGGAGAGGGGAGGCTCGTTTCTGAGCGAGAGCCAGTGGCGAACGGACGGCAAAACCGTCCACTCGCGCGGGTCCTGCCTGCGTCGTCATGGCAGCGCGCGGAGCGGCATCGCCGCAGAGTGACGACGCGCACGGCGTGGGTGCGTTTGTCCCTCGTGCGCTTCGAACGACGAGCGGCCAGAGCGGCAAAAATGGCGGCGCCGTCACGGCCCCGATCCCCGCGCCGCGTCGTAGCGTAGAGCCGTAGCTCGGGGGGGAAAGACGGGAACGAGCGGGAAACTACGCGGGACTCCGCCGAGTTCCCTTCCCTCGGCCCTCCGGCTGCGTCTTTTCGCCGAGCAGAACGACTGGCGTCTGGGAAGGAATGCGTTCTTGCGACACAGACGAGAGATATTTATATCTGCTCTCTGGCCGGGCCAATTTGGACAGGAAATAAGATGCTCATCGCGCATCGCGTTATGTGAAGTTTTTAACTTTTATTATTTTTCCGTCTTCCTGTGATGGCCTTTGGGCCGTTGGCTGTGCTGGAATGATACACCCCTCATTGTGTGGCCTGCCCCCCTCCCCCCTGCCCAGGGCTGCTCTCTTTCGCCTTCCCGCTCTTCATTCACACTCATTGTCACACTTGATTCTGCTGAACTTTTTTTTTCTAATTCAAATGAGCCATTGTTGCTTCCTGCTGCCGACCCGAGCGCCCAGTATGTATGAGGCTGTCGTTTATCTTCTCGTTATTCGGCCTCCATCCTGTTCTTCCCTCCGTCTTTTTTTCACTCTGCCTTTCTCTTTTGTCTTTCCCTCCCCCCGCTTCTCTGTCGCTTTTCTCCGTGTCTTCTCCTTTTGCCCGCTCTTCCTCCCCTGCTTATTCTCTCCTTAAGCATCGCCATGCTCACATTTTCACGCCCTTCCTCGGACGCCTGATTGTCTTCGATAAGCTTTAGCTCTGCATAAAGCATAAATAGCTCTGCCTGTCAGGTCCCTGTAACAGAGGCGGTGATGGTGCAAAGTTAGGTGTTATCACAAGGGGGTGGGGGGAGTTGTTTTTTTATAGTTCCCTCTCCCCTGTTTGATATCCAGTATTGGCCAGGTTAGGTTTGGACTCATTACCAGCACTACAAAAAGTTCAAATCATGAGATGGATAAGGAGTAAGGTCCTGGATTGGGATTTGCATATGAGAAATAGTGTGGCCGTAGGGTGTAAATGCCTCATGGCTCAACATCATGAGTAATAAAAGAAAGAACAGTTATGAGTGTGCAATTCTTCTTTTGAGAGTCCAACCATTGCTCATTTAATTTTTTTTTCTGTCTCACTCTTTCTCTCAGGGTCTTTAAGAAGTCCAGCCCCAATTGCAAGGTAACATTTTGTGTTTCTGTATCTTTGTGGTCATGTATTTTTGTTGGCATGTGAGTGTACGTGTGTGTGTGTGTGTGTGTGTGTTTATGTCTATTTTTTTTTTTTCTCCACGTGTATGTGTGTTTGTGTCTGTGTGTATGTGTATGTTTGTGTGTGCGCGTGTCCGTGTGTGTGGGTGTGTTTGCGTGCCCGCTTGTATGTGTGTGTATGTGTGTGTTTGCATGCGTGTTTGTGTGTGTGCGTGTGCGTGTGTGTGGGTGTGTTTGCGTGCCCGCTTGTGTGTGTGTGTGTGTGTGTGTGTGTGTGTGTGTGCGCGTATGTGTGTTTATGTGTGTGTTTGCATGCGTGTTTGTGTGTGCGTGTGTGTGTGTGACTGAGACGGTGTACCTTCTCTCTCCCTGCAGACCGGTTCCCTGCGGTGTCTGTCTTTCTCCCTGCTCTTCCTCTGTGCTTTTGGGAGAAGCTGCAGTAGCAGCACATCCATGTTCTGTCACCTTGTTTACACTCTATCCTTCTCTCTGCCTCTATCTCCATCTCTCTACCTCAAAACACTCTCCTGGATTTCCCTCCCTTTTCTCCTGTTCTCCTCTGCCCTTGCACATCTCCGCCTCCTTACTGTCCCCTCTGTCTCTCAACCTTTAGACCTCTTGCCTGTCTCATTTCCTGTTCTGTGCCTGTAGTGGTCCTATCATTCTTTCATTTTTTCTCTCCGCACATTCCATATCATCATCCCTGTGTAAGTTTTTCTCTCTTCTCCAGTTCCCTTGAGTTTTTCTTTCTCCCCCATCTCCTGTTTTCTCCCCATTTCTTTCTGGACAATTTCCCCTCCTTTTGCCTCCAGTCCCACCCCCATTGCTCTTTCTCTCTCTCTCTCTCTCTCTCCCCTCTCTTTATCCTCTCTCCCTCTCTCCTCTCTCTTTCTGATGGAGGCTGCAGTGTGTGTGGACGATGTGTTTTGTGCTGTGCTGCCGAGGCAGGTTGTGTTCAGGAAGGGAGTGGAGCGGCTCGGGGTCAGTATCTCAGGGCTGTGCCTCGTTAACGTTCCTGTCTGACCAGGAGTGCCACTTAATCATGCTGTTACGTGGGGCGACTCGTTTGTGGAGGGTAATGACCTCTCTCTCTCCCCTCACTCTTTTTCTCTGTCTCCCTGCAGCTCACGGTATACCTGGGGAAAAGAGACTTTGTGGATCATCTAGACCATGTGGACCCAGTGGGTGAGAGCCTGGAAGGGGTTTTTATGTTCTGATGGGTGCTAGGTTTCTGCTTGTGTGCCTCGGTGCCTAATCCATGTACACTCCAGCCATTTAGAAGTTCTAAGTGGTCTGCATCAGTGGATACTGGTTCAGATGGGTGAGGGAGTACTAGGCTTGGGCAAAGTGTTAATAGAAGTTCTTGATTTCACATTGGTTGTGGTGTCCGAAATACTTCTGCTCTACTGACTATTTTCTGTCTCTGCTTTCTGGAGGAAATCCGCTACTGGTAGCATCATGGCTGTCTTAAAATTTCAGACGTTTTTAATGCATTTCATCTGCAACTGAACAATCCCTTAAAAGGAAACATGGTCCACCGCACAATTAGGGAAGTTTGCGCAAATTGTTGCGTCAGGCAGAAATGACGTGGGAAAGGTGTGAAACGGTCGTTTCCCACCATGCTGTTACCGTGTCTAGCATTGAGTTCTGTTTTGCAGGGCTGTCATTTTGTTTGCCGATGCCCACACCCAACTCTTTGTGTTCCTTCCTCTGAGTTACCTTGGTAGTGTGTCCCAAAGGAAATGCTCTTTCCCCTGGGGAACTGATTAGGGATCGGGGAATTTTTATAGTGACGTACACATCGAAAATACATACACAACACCAGAACAAAAGAAAAATAATGTTTCATGCAGTAACCTGCAACAACTCTAGACAGATATCGGATATTTGCTGGAATATTTGGGTAACGTTTCAATTGCAGTGCAATCACATTTTGGAATGCATGTCTTCATTGTAGTTGACGGAGGTAGTAGCCTAAATTTGCTTCCAGCAATTTCCCTCACCTCAGGGCATTCAACCTGCGTTATGCTCAGCCCCTTGGACATTATTCTGCTTATACAACAGCTTACGAACAAAAACCGTTATTGTAATCAAAACATACGTTTTCAAAACAAATATTTATCTTTACTCTGTTCATATTAGATTAAGATAGGCCTATATCCTATATTTTTATGTTTCTTCTTTTTTTATTTTTATTTATTTATTTTATTTTTTTTACATATGATAAGTTGATAAATGGCCCCAAGTTCCAGTACAAAAAGATTCTTTCGGCCTGTATTCGATGAGTAATTGATCTATCCATTAATTGTCCCCATCTCTATCGTGTAGATATACTAGCGTTTGTCATTTACTGTGTGCTCTCCGTCTTTTTTTGTATTGTCTCTCTGACTCCTGCTCTTTTTGTTTTCTATCTCTCTTTCTCTCTCTGCAGATGGAGTTCTGTTGATTGATCCAGAATATCTTAAAGACAGAAAAGGTACAGCAATATCAATAGCCTTCATTTGTCGGCTGGTCCCTGGGCATGCTTATCAGACCCGTTCATGTCGGTGGTTCTTTGTATCAATATTTCCTCCTTTCCAGTCCTACTTGCCTCTTATCTCTCCTCCTCTCTTGGTTATCTTGACGTTTTGTTCCCCCTCCAGTGTTCGTGACCCTGACATGCGCATTCCGATATGGGCGGGAGGACCTGGACGTGTTGGGCCTGTCTTTTCGGAAGGACCTGTACATTTCCACCTTCCAGGCCTTCCCCCCCCTCCCAGAGGAACACAAGCCCCTCAGCCGGCTGCAGGAGCGACTGCTGAAGAAGTTGGGCCAACAAGCACACCCCTTCAACTTTACTGTGAGCATTTACTATTCATATATTACACACCCCTTCAACTTTAATGTGAGCATTTAATACTCATATATTACACACCCCTTCAACTTTACTGTGAGCATTTACTATTCATATATTACACACCCCTTCAACTTTAATGTGAGCATTTAATACTCATATAGTACACACTCCTTCAACTTTACTGTGAGCATTTACTATTCATATATTACACACCCCTTCAACTTTACTGTGAGCATTTACTATTCATATATTACACACCCCTTCAACTTTACTGTGAGCATTTAATACTCATATAGTACACACTCCTTCAACATTACTGTGAGCATTTAATATTGATTTATTACACACCCCTTCAACTTTACTGTGAGCATTTAATACTCATATATTACACACCCCTTCAACTTTAATGTGAGCATTTAATACTCATATATTACACACCCCTTCAACTTTAATGTGAGCATTTACTATTCATATATTACACACCCCTTCAACTTTACTGTGAGCATTTACTATTCATATATTACACACCCCTTCAACTTTACTGTGAGCATTTAATACTCTTACACTATACATCTCTTAAACTTTACTTTAAGTGCTGAATACTACTCAAACACTACTCACCACTGCTCTGGAGTATAAAAGGATGGCTGGCTTGGCTCGGGACCTCTCATGCCTGCGTTGTGTATACTTGGAGGGTCTGCCTTGTTTCCCTCTGTGTTTACTCTCCACTCTCAACTCTGCCTGTTCCAGATTCCTCAGAATCTGCCTTGTTCAGTCACCCTGCAGCCTGGCCCGGAGGACACCGGCAAGGTACAGTAGCACTGCCCGCAGCTCAGTCAGCTGTCTCGCACAGTGTTTACACACATACTAATGCACAGTGTTCATATGTACCCACATGCAGTTATACACTTACATTTGCTTAGCAGCTACTTTTAGTGATTGCTTCCAGCATTACACACTTTGTGCATTTTACCCAGAAAAAATAGATCTAAAACACAGCAATGATAATTCCAGAACAAAGCCATTGAAAGTGATCTGCCCACACACACACACACACACATGCTGCTGCCACATGTACATATAAACATTAACTTTTTTTTCCCTTAAGTCTGAAAAATTTGCAACTTGATTCTCATTGCTATGTTCTTCCCTCTCTTCAATTTCCATCTCCATCTCTCCTTCATCCCCTCTTTCTTTTTTCTCTTCTTCACAGGCATGTGGGGTAGACTTTGAGATCAGAGCTTTCTGTGCCAAATCTGTGGAAGAGAAGATTCACAAAAGGTAGCGCACGTCCCTGCCCTCAGAATCAGTCTTACTGTGTGCGCGCAAGTGTGCATGCAGTACGTCAGTCTCTTTGCGCAGCCGTAAGCCGTATGCGTATTTATTTGTATATCCGTGGCAGCACATAGATATGCGTATGTGTTTGTGTATCAGTGGCAGCTCACTGTATGTGTGGGTCAGGATATATATGCGTATGTGTTTGTGTATCAGTGGCAGCTCACTGTATGTGTGGGTCAGGATATATATGCGTATGTGTTTGTATATCAGTGGCAGCTCACTGTATGTGTGGGTCAGGATATATATGCGTATGTGTTTGTGTATCAGTGGCAGCTCACTGTATGTGTGGGACAGGATATATATGCGTATGTGTTTGTGTATCAGTGGCACCTCACTGTATGTGTGGGTCAGGATATATATGCGTATGTGTTTGTATATCAGTGGCAGCTCACTGTATGTGTGGGTCAGGATATATATGCGTATGTGTTTGTATGTGTGGGTCAGGATATATATGCGTATGTGTTTGTGTATCAGTGGCAGCTCACTGTATGTGTGGGTCAGGATATATTGCGTATGTGTTTGTGTATCAGTGGCAGCTCACTGTATGTGTGGGACAGGATATATATGCGTATGGTTTGTGTATCAGTGGCACCTCACTGTATGTGGGGTCAGGATATATATGCGTATGTGTTTGTGTATCAGTGGCAGCTCACTGTATGTGTGGGTCAGGATATATATGCGTATGTGTTTGTGTATCAGTGGCAGCTCACTGTATGTGTGGGTCAGGATATATATGCGTATGTGTTTGTGTATCAGTGGCAGCTCACTGTATGTGTGGGTCAGGATATATATGCGTATGTGTTTGTGTATCAGTGGCAGCTCACTGTATGTGTGGGTCAGGATATATATGCGTATGTGTTTGTATGTCAGTGGCAGCTCACTGTATGTGTGGGCATATGCTGCAGGAACTCTGTGCGGCTGGTGATCAGGAAGGTGCAGTATGCTCCAGAGAAGCCCGGCCCACAGCCCATGGTGGAGACCACCCGCAGCTTCCTCATGTCCGACCGCTCCCTGCACCTGGAAGCCTCCCTGGACAAGGAGGTACAGCGCAGAGAGAACGCTCGCACATGCATGCACATACACGCACGCATACACATACGCACACGCATGTACATGCACACGCGCACACATACGAACTCACGTACACACATGCACATACGAAACACTATATCTACAGTATATAGAATTACACTATAATATACCTTTAACACACTTCTGTGGACACTCGCAAATCATCACCAGTTTCTGTTGAAAACTCCTGGTGAAAACTGTCCTTCAGGGGATATATTTTTATTCTGGCACTTGTTCAGTTATTCAGCCCAGAAGAAAAAAAACTCCCCGGGACTGCCGCAGGTTTGAGCAGCGTTAACACCGTGAGAGTTGAGTAGTGCTCATGTAATTACTCTCCCTCTCTTCCTCTCACCCTCAGCTGTATTACCACGGGGAGCCCATCAGCGTGAATGTCCACGTGACCAACAACTCCACCAAAACCGTCAAGCGCGCCAAAATCTCTGGTGAGGGCTTGCAAAGAGGAGGAAAGACAGGGATGGGGTCTTTCCTTTGCGTGTTGTCGGGGCGTGTCAGTTGCTGTTGGTCCGGGTGCGTGTGTCAGGTTGCTTTGTGTGTGTCGGTGGTGGTCGGTGTTGTGTGTGTGTCGGGTGTGTGGTGTGTGTGTGTGTGTGTGTGTGGTGTCCGGTGCTGTGTCAGGTGCTTGTGTGTGTGTCGGTGCGTGTGTCAGTGCTGTGGTGTGTGTCCGGTGGTGTCGTGCTGTGTGTGTGTGTGTGTGTCCGGGTGCGTGTGTCAGGTTGCTTGTGTGTGTGTGTGTGTGTGTGTGTCCGGGTGCGTGTGTCCGGTTGCTTGTGTGTGTGTGTGCGTGTCCGGGTGTGTGTATGTGCCCGGTTGCTTGTGTGTGTGTGTTTGTGTGTCCGGCTGCGTGTGTCCGGTTGCTTGTGTGTGTGCGTGTGTGTCCGGGTGTGTGTGTGTGTGTCCGGTTGCTTGTGTGTGCGCCTGTGTTTGCATGTGTGTGCCCTGCAGCCTGCTCAGCCCCTCTGACCCTGCACCTGTTCCTCTCTCCTCGCAGTGCGGCAGTACGCTGACATCTGCCTGTTCAGCACCGCGCAGTACAAATGTCCTGTGGCACAGGTGGAGGCAGAGTGAGTATCCTCTTCCTCCTCCTCCTCTTCCTACTCCTCCCTCCATCACTCAGTCATGTTCCCTCCTTCCCTATGGATTTAGCACACCTGTACTTTTCCTTCCTCTTTCTCTGTCCCTCAGAGCTCATCCTTTTCTCTCCCTTCACTTTTCCCCCTCCCGTTTCTTAACCCCGCCCATCTCTGCAGAAACACAGAACAGGGGTTGTGTCTGGGAATTCGATGAGTGAGCGCACGTTTTAATGACATTTCCTACACGTTCTGCGGACCGCTAGCCACACATTACGATACCTGCTCGATCCCAGCCGTCCCTGCTGCCCTTACCGTTCAGCCACGCAAATCCAGTCTTCCCTGTACGTCTTAGCCACCTAATGGACACCTTCAGTCTTTCCTTCCTGCACTGCAGTCCTCTTCCCCACCAAACAAGCCAAATGCCTGGATCGTCCCCCTCCCCACCCACAGCAGCACCCCCATAAGGATTTGGCCAAGCCGAATAACCCGTTTCCTTTGCTATGAAGCCCCTCCCATTGTATTTTTTTATCTATAGCCATTGGTCAGTGGCCCTGCCCTACGTAATGTCATCACTGCAGGTGTTCTCTCTCAGTGCTGCAGGTTACAGATGTTGTGCTGCACTCCTGTCATGCCTACGGCAAGTCTGTGGGCCACTAGGCCTGCCGGTGAGTATGGCCTTAGCCCCATACTACCAGCCCCTCTAAAAACACCTGTCCCTGGCCATGCATCCGGACCAACCCTGAACCCCGAGTCCAACACTGGATAATCTAGGCCCCTGCCGCTGCTGTGAACTCAACTGCCAAGACATCTGTGCCTGTGAACTACTCCTTTATAGGGGAATGCTATGGAGTGTTCACCATACCACAGCAGTCTCTCAGCCACCATGCAAATCTCTGGCCCTGGTCTCGGCTTGACCACCCTAGTTATGGTAGAAACCTCGTGTCCTGAATTTCTAGGATTGTACCGCAGCAGTTTCCACAATACTAAATTACATCCTCAAACACGTGTGCCTTTAATGTGCTGACTGACCCTATATGTGTCCACTGGCTGAACTCCTAAATTCCTGTGCCCAGCACAACCAACTATGCCCCCCCCCCTAAATTCCTGTGCCCAGCACAACCAACTATGCCTCCCCAACACTCCCCCATGCTCATTAGTTTTTGGTGTCCACACTTTCACTCTGACCTACAGTATGCCAAACTCCTTACTTATTCTGAGAACACCGTGGAAGTGGGTCCACTGATCTGAATTGGGTTTGAATTTGAATGAAGAAACTGCATGCCGAAAAACAAACAAACAAACAAACTCTACAGCTGTTCCACAAGTAGAATTTCTCCTGTATAAAAGTTCTGATAGACATAGATGGCCATGTGCATGGGAAATGCACATATATCCAGTTCACAAGTGCTATGCTGCCACGTGAAGGGTGGCTGGTGCTTTTTGCTGTGGGCCAGTGATATGGACTCCGGATGTTATTTGTCATACCCCCCCCCCCCTTGCAGTGACCAGGTGTCCCCCAGCTCCACGTTCTGCAAGGTGTACACTCTCACCCCGATGCTGAGCAACAATCGGGAGAAGAGGGGCCTGGCACTGGATGGTAAACTCAAACATGAAGACACCAACCTGGCCTCCAGCACCATGTAAGATGCTCCCTGTACACCCTGAACACCTCGGGTGCATACCGCCACTCTGTACCGTCTTCCTAGAAGTACACAAGTGCCAGAATTAATTAATATTCTAACGAGAGCCCGATTATCGCTGGTTTGGTTTTCAGTTATTAAACTACAGATTATACTGTGTCTGCAAAATAACTTATTTCAAAAATCTAAGCTGTCAAAATGTATACATATGTATATGGTTCTAATCAATAAAGGGTTAAAATTTGGGGGTATGTACGCCTCGCTGTTGACTGTTAAACAGTTCAGCACTTTATTTCCAGAGCACTTCCACTGTATTTCATACCCCTACCAGTGCACACTACTTGGAATTTGATACTGTTGTAAACTGTAGTTGCCAAATTGGTTGTTCATGCACTATCAAAGGATTTAAGAGGAAGGGTATAAATATGCATGTGTGGTCAAATATGCATGCTCTGATGAAATAGTTGTAACAGATTGTGAATATGTCTTGGTAAGGAATTTAGTACTACACTGAAGTATATGTCCCAGGCAGCATTAGGTGAACATGTGCCCCCTGGTGGGAACCTGCGGTCTAAAGATGCAGTCCTGAAGATCGCTCACCCCTTCTTTGCATTGAGCTTGATGTTTTGATCATTTCAGTTATGTTTGACCTGTTGAATGCTAGTATATGAATGACATGAATGGGTGTTTTTGACCAGTACATCTTACTTTCCTAAGATCAAAGCTGGTGGTTGACTGATCTCCTCAAACACTTCAGCTGCCCTCAGAATTTACAGCATAATTATATTGCAGAGAGCAAATGAGGATGAGGGCCGCAGAGACACAGCCTAGTCTACGGAGGAAAAGTAAAGCTTTCAGTCCGGCTGGGTGCAGCAAATGCAAGAGGATCAAAAATAGGAAGTTATAACTCATGCAGTTCATTTTCATGTTTTCAGCAGAAGGCATTCCCATCACAGCAAAGGAATTAAAATCACATGAAGGAGTGAAGTGTGAGGTAGCTTGTAGCCAGCTAGCAAAGTGCAACTTTCACATAGATAGCATTTTCTCTGCTTTTTCAAAAGCAAATGAATCGCTTGGTGGTGGTGGTGGTACAAATTCAAAATTAAATTCTGTCTGTAAAAATGTCATTTTTTATAGCACAGTATAACTTTAATTAAGGTGAGGAACAACATAGATTCGTAGAATTATGGCTGAATTATAATGAATGTTTTACCTTAACTATTACTTCATTTGGGACTGAAACGGTAAATTTTGTTCTTTTGTATTCTTCGCTGTGCTGCGTTAGTATTAAGAATCTGTACATTCTGTCTCTTGCCCTCTGCCACAGAGTGAAGGATGTGTCCAATAAGGAGGTCCTGGGCATTCTGGTTTCTTACAGAGTCAAAGTCAAACTGGTTGTGTCACGTGGAGGGTAAGTACATGCGGGGGTTAAAAGAATTTATCGCGCGCACACACACACAGTCTGTTTCTGTGACCTGTTTTCTATTTGTGGGGGAAGCCTTGAAATGTGTACTGTCACAGATCAAGTATTCCCTCTTTCGGTTAGGGACTTGCCGTGCCGACATTTTCTCAAGTGTGTGTTTGGTTTGTTTATGGGATACGATCAATAGTGCTTAGCCTTGCCATTGTCTGTGCTCAGTATTTAAAAATCCTTGCATGTGCCAGATAATCATTACGGGCGAGGCTAAGTGGCACAGTAGATGCAGGGCCAAGCCAGACATTTTCACATTTAATTAAATGCCTGAAGACTGAGGGTGTGGGCAACTACTGTAGCTGGTCGTCCGTGCAGTGTGTTATTTTAATTTGTCCGTTTTAGCCTGCGTTTCAAGCCCGCAGATACCATTGAAATCTGATCTTTCCTTTTCTTTTGTTCACCTCTTTGGCTCAGACTAAGCCAATGTTTGACTATGCAGATTTATCAGTGGTTTGCAGTGAGAGATAAAAAATGACAAATATTTAACTTTTGATTCCAAATTTAATATGAGCAAAAAAATGTAATAAATCCTGAATTTTGTGCAATGAATTGAAGCCAAGCCAGTGTAGGCCTTCTGGTTGAGCCAGCCAAGTAATTGATGTCATACTAAAAGTCTTCCGGATGTTTCTCTTCAGCATTCTGACTGTTGTTGTAGCTAAATGTAGCCACTTTAACATATGTGATGCCAACCGATTTAATCTAAATTGACAATCTTCAGTGTAACGGTGATATATTATGGATATAGCATATTCTGTCATTTAAACCAGTACCTGTTGATACATTTTATAACACTGTTGTCCTATCAGAAATGTTGTTTAGTACAAAATGTTCTCAACGATTTATTTCAGATAGCCGCCTAGTAAAAGTGAGTTGGTGCTGATAGCTCCACAGTATTACTGTGTTTTACACTTGGTAATGGTTTACTAGGACAGATTGGTCTGTAATGATTGCACTTTGAGCTGATGAACAGCTTATAAAGTTTCATAATAAAACACGTTGTTGCTTAATTACTGATGCTACATAATAAGAGTAGATTACATGGACTTGAGGAAGAAATTGCTGGCCTTTGTGCTGTGCTTTCTGTATGGATCCTTACAGTTAAATGACATGCTACAGGTACTGTGATTATGAATATAATATAAATATGCGTTTTTTTTGACACATTCTGTTGTTTGCTGCTTGTTTCAGGGATGTGTCAGTGGAGCTGCCCTTTGTCTTAATGCACCCAAAACCCTCAGACCAGCCCAGCTCCAGGCCACAGTCAGGTAGCTTGCCCTCTCTCATTGCTGCAGTACAGTCAAACTGATCCAAAACTTTTTTTCTACGGTAGCAATACATGTGCTGTACTGATATTCTGGTCACAACAGCTTTACAGAGCATCGACTTTTATGTTTACTGTCCTGTGTTTGTTCTGTCAGCCAGCTACACATTCGTCTGTCGCCAAAAAAGCAGAGGGAATTTGCTCACTTTTAAAACCAATAATGGCTGGCATATAGATTTATCAAACAAGTGAACAGACTTAACAAGGTTTACCACGGTAACTGATGTCATAACCCTATGCTTGTTTTATGGGATGTCATCAGTCCAAACTCCACGTAAGGTACAATAGAAAAGACGTAGGGTAACCATTTTTCCAAAGCAGTTTTGATTTTTCTTGTTCTGTTTTATTTTGATGTCATTTGCCCTTTTCCTCAGCCATTCCTGAGACAGACACCCCTGTGGACACCAACCTGATAGAGTTTGAGACAAAGTGAGTGTTTGTTTATGTCCCTGTCTGTTGATCTTTCATAATTGTAAAAGTAATTTTAACAAACTGCATGTTCGGATGGTGTAGTACTAATTTGTTTGCAAAACTCAGAAACACATGTAACACAATCAGTATGTACACTCGTAATTAAAGCTTTTTTGTGTGATTTATCAAGGAATTGTAATTTAATGTTTGTTCCGAGGGATATTAAATGCGTTCAAAATGAAGTAAACCTGATATTTAACCTTTTAAATCAATAATGGTTGTAAGTCAGAGTTTTAATGAAGTACTTTTGTAGCGCTGTGAACAATAATGAACACCAATACCTTGCTAATTCAAAGATTGCATTAGCCAAATCAGAAATAATTGAGTTTTCGTCACACAAAACTAGGAACTAGTAATGGGAACGTATACACTTTCCTTGTTTGGTATTCTGTGTTAATGGCAAGGGTAGTCCCGCCCCTGGAAGTTGGAGAGAGTGACTAATACTCGGATGTCAGTGATTTGAATGTTGTACAGGGAACCGTGGAAACTGCCTTTGCAAGTTTTATTTGTTGCCACGTTGGAAGGACATCACTTGTAATCCAACTATACATCACTGACGTGTTCCCACTTCAGAAAGACTTTGTAGAGTCAAGAGGGTGCAAGTCAGCCAGCTTTGCAAACCTGGTCTCTTGGACACAGATACAAAGCCAGATGGTGTCAGAAATAAAAAATGCAGCTGGTTGCAACATACCACCACACTGCTTGTGCCGGGCTTGTGAATTATGTTCAAGATGTGGTTATGAAAGTAGATAGAGTAGCAGTAATAATGCTTCAAATCAATGTTAAGGGAAGCTTTGAATTCTAAAAGCTTTAATGTCCTAAATTCTTGTTTAAATGCATAAATGAAAAGCAGTTAACACCCTAGCAGCTGCCAGGCTCAGAATGTAGCCTATACATTGCATTTTGTGGGGTTGTGCTCGCATCCACCTGTGAACCACCTGACCCTTCTGTAGTTTGAGTTTGGGTTGTGTTTTCATCTTCATCCAACCATATTTTGTTGTGGTTGAGTATCTATGGAATTCATTTTCAATTATGAGCCAAGAAAACCTTACCACCGTATTTGAAAAACAGTTCTTCTGACATTCCAATGTAGAAACAGCATACACACATTCCAGTCTTTGTGTAGGTGCTACAGTTATTGGGGAATTCAAATAAAAAAGAAGGAAAACCACCATGCTCTACTCTTCATTGCTCCCCTTTATTGAACTATGCTGGTCATGACCAGTGTAGTTAATTAAATAGAGCAGTGTGTGTTGGGTTTTGCTTCTTTTTACTGTTCAGACATCCAAACCGCAGCTCAGTTAGTGACTGTCAGTGACATTGGTTCAGAGCATCGTCATTGGCTTATAAACAAATGTTACGCAAGCTTTGTAGAACAGATTTAAAGTTAATATCTCTCTCTCTCTCTCTCTCTCTCTGTTTTTCTCTCTCAGTAACTTCTCTCAGGATGATGACTTTGTTTTTGAGGACTTCGCCCGTCTGCGGCTGAAGGGAATGAAGGACGACAAGGACGAGGATGACCACTTCTGCTAAGTCTCTCCCCAAACGGGCAGCGGGCCAACCGGGGTGAGGGGTGTTCAGGCATGGTCAATAGCCAGTGGGCCAATGTAGTTAAGTGGGTGTGGTCACTTATTTTGAGCTACGATATTCTTCTCTCCCTTCCTGTTTTTGCATATGTGATGACATTGTGGATTTGTCTCTGGTTTTCAGCCCTTGTACCAGTGCACATGTGAGAAACGGAGAGAAATGGGGATATTTTGGGAGGTGAATGACCATCACTGTCAATTTTTAGCTGGGAGGGGGGATTTGTTTGAGGGGAAATTTGTTTATTTTGGTCCCACTTTATATTAAGTGGGCAATATACCTATGTAATTGCATAAGTACCATGTAACTTCAATGTAAGAATGCATTGTTACACAGTAACCAATGTGGAACACAAGTTTGCAATTTATTTAATTACACCTTATTTGATTAACCACACCCCTTTCCCTAACCCTACCTCTAACTTTAACCTCAATGCATAACCTAACCTCAAGCCCAGTCTTATGTAATTACATACTTGCATAGCAGTTACACAGTACTTACTTGCAGATGCATATGTTACTTCTATGTATATGAATTGTACATGTGTAATTACTGCGCATTTACAATGTACTTGGTGCCCACTTAATGGAAAGTGTGGCCTTTTTAATCGGAGAAGATTAACAAAACAACAGCAACACAAAGAAGACCACAGAGGAAGAGGAAATATTTTTGTCTTTTTATACCATCCATTTGTGACTTTTTAGAATGCTTGTAGAGACTTACAGACTCATCCACGGTGACCCACAGAGAGGAAGAGGAAGACTAGAGGCAGACAGGAGACACAGAAAGGGCATGAATGTGCAGACTGACCTGTGCCATATGCATTCGCAAACACGGAAAAACACATTCAAACAGCGCCCCCTTCTGCACAGACGTGTTTTGACACACACAGCAGGTTTAAAGTGGCTGTGCTTTGGTGTATAACAAAGGTTGCCATGACAGTCTGCCTGAATGTTGTAGATTTTATTATTTTTTAAACGTTTTTAATTAATTTGTGATTTGCCAAAAGGTGCTTCAGGGGAAGAGAAGGAATAGAAACAAATTGCTAATGTATGATCAACCTCATCCTCAACAAGATACCTGCACAACATATACACACACGCACATGCATACGCTGAACCTACTGCAGCCCTGTCCATTATAAGAACCAAGTCCAGAAACTGACATGGGATTTGACTGTGCAATCTCCTCCAAAAATATTTTTTTCAAGTAAAGTTTTCCAAAATTCAAAAAATATCTAGCTTGTTGATTAATCGAATCTAATGAACAGGTATTTTATTTAACCCCATGTGAAAATGTCCAAAAATTAATTCCACTAACTTCAGAAATGGATGATTTAAAAGGATTGGGTTTTGTGCTGGTGCACTGATTTGTGAACCATGGCTCTCAAAAGTGTATATGATTTTGTATATATAGGTGCATCAGAAAGGCTCTTTGGCTCTGTGGCCCCTCTCCTCCCTGTGTTTGTAAGTGTAAGTGCTGCCTCTGTGGCTCTGTTCAGGGTTTCCTTTGCAGTTTTAATTGATTTTGATCGCATGCATCTTGCTGTGACCATCTCAGAAAGCCAGCAACCAACACTTCTGCTACACCATTGAAAAGGGTGGGGAGGGATGTGAAGGGAAAACATAAAAAAAATATAGCTACTATTATTGTTATGTTACTATTATTATTGTTGTTATAATCAGCAGAGATATACAAAAAAAGTTGACATTTTATTTTTTGATTTTTAAAGTTTCATTTTATTTTTTATTAAAGGCGAACATGGACTAACCTGAATTTCCCTGCTGTATTGTCACACGCTGTATATTTCATTCCTGTTTGAGTACTGTCTGACCTCTATGGTTGAGTACAGTGTACATAACACTGTATTTCTGAACCCCTCAGTCCAATCTTGGTCAATATGTAGAACAGTCTATGTAGTTCAATGCAATTGTGCTTTGCTACATTATAGTGTTACGGTTGATGCTACATTGCCTAGTATCTTACATTAAGTCTGAAGAAACAAGTGGTCCAAACAAGATGGTGATTAGTAGGTTGCCAGTGCTTAAACACCTTGCAATCTTGATTAGTTTAGAACACTCCCTGTCTTTTATGTACAGTAGTGATGGGCAAGCAGGCCTTAATGGAGCATGTGTAACCATTAGCTAAATCGCTAGGTAGAGCAAAGCCCTTATAATCAATGAAATCATTCAAGAAAAAAATCTGTGAAAATGGTTACATCTGAGTTTAGTGCTTCAAAAAAACACTTGCTTTCCTATCACTTCTTCGGTGGTATAAAATGGTTTAGTTCAGGTCCATTAGTTACAGACTTGTAGGTAAATTTCTATAAAATGCTGCAATGCAGCACAGTATGAGAAGGAAAGGAAGTGGATTCTTAACATTTGACCAGCTTATTAGATTGGTTTTCACCATCTTGCACAGAACACAAAGGGGTCTTATTCATAAAACTTTAGCATCCTCTTAGGTTTTACACCATTTTCTCTCATTAAGGGGAGAATCCCTAGCTGTTACTCACCAAAATTTTAACTAAGCATATTTATTTAACAAAAGCACACACTGAATATACAGTGCAACATTTTTCAGCTTCTGTGAGTTTTATACTTCTGTTCAACATGTTATTGTTTGGAGAATGACCCCTACGATTAACAGCTAAAAAAATGTGTATGTCATGAATCACTGGTGTAAATTCAGAAACTGTCCATTTTTTTTCAAAATTTGAAGTCTCTATTTTCATGTTTACATACAGTATGTGTATTAGATATACATGTGCATACACAATAATGCCAAAAGGTGGGATGAGATACTGTGTGAAAACAACTGTATTCCAAGGAATGAAGTCACTGCTGCAGTGGTTATAAACATTGGGTGAGTTTGTAACCCCAACAAAAGAAGAGCATACTTGCAATGTTTCTGGAACATTGTGACCAAGTACATTGTACAGAAACAGGAATTTCTTTAGGTGGTAAAATGTCTGTCAGGCATGTTTTTCTTCTTGAAACAGGATGTTGTTAATTTCATCTGTAAATAAGTCAAGTAGAAAGAATCGTTGTTTCCTGTCAGGTGGAATTGGAGTGGCAGAGGAGTCGTGCCAGTTTATAGATCATGTACAAAGTCGATTACTTTTTAAGGACAATTTAAGCTACTATTATAAGTACTACTAAAACTGAAAGTTTAAAAAAGAAAAAACTGAGTTGCTACCTGGTAATTTAATTAACTCGTTATAAAGGAAATTTTCAAAAGTATATTGATATTAAGAAAACCAAGATACTATATAAGCAATATGATATTTTAGTCAATAAAATGGAACAAAAATGACAGAAAAAAGCAAATGTTTTTAAAACAATGAGAAATGAAAACATTGGAGAATCGATGTTGCTTCTTTATTTTGTACTGCATTTTAGAAAATGTTTAAAATAAGAAAAACAGTTAACATACAAAAGTGGTTTCTGAGTTTGTTTATTTCTGTGTGGGTGTGCAAGCTGCATTATTGTGTATACATTTATTCAAGTAATCCGATATTTTAGTTATTTTGAGTGTAGTTCAGCTGTTTCTAACAAGTTAATTACATACACTCTCAACAGATGTTCTTTTCCAGAATACTTTACAAGTGCATCTATCAAGGCTATAAGAACACTTATCGAAAATTACTTGGTCGGACGAAGCCGAGCACATTTTAGAAATGAGACAAACCGACTTCAAAAGCAAATTCTTTTTTCCTTCTAAATTTTTCATCGTCAAGCTCATTTTTTTTAGAAGCACTGTCAACGGGACAGGTGGCTGGTTGGCCATACAGAATTAAGATATTGCTGTGCTTTGCAGCACATGGTGTTTAGTAGAGATGGGAATCAAGGAAAGAGAAACCAAGATGATGCCTGAAGAAGGGAGATGACGATAAAGTATCCCAACAGTGCCGATCTGAACGAGTAGCTCATTCCACCACCAGGGGGCAAGAACTGAGAACAGACACGATGGAGATGTGTGTCCGTGTGGGCTGAGAACACCATGTGACCCCAGATCGCAGTGGGTGGACAGGGATGTAGGTTTGATTTAAGCCTACATGTAGGAAGGAGCAGTCTTGAAGGAGCTTGAGGTTGGCACCAATTTTGTATAATAATGAATGGATATGAAGAATTATGCTATTTTTTATTACCCTGGATGCATGTATTATTATGCTTGTATTTCACTTTTGAATGTATTTTTTTATTGATTCACATTCTGAATTCATTGATATTCCCTTGAAATTCAGAAGTGACTGAAAGGGAATTTTTGTATAGTTTAAATTGATTTAGAGCCAGAACCTGTACCTCAAAAGAGTAAACGTACTGACACACACACACACACACACACACACACAGATATGTGCAACTCGGCCCAGCAGTGAACTCTATCAAAATGTTTGGATTAGCCCACTGCATATTTCCTTTTTCTGTTGTTGAATTGTCATATGTGGAGATGTAGAATAGAAAATTCTCGTTTATTGAAAACACCTGCAAACAGGAAAAAAGGCAACAGATAATTTCCTAAACTGACCCAGGCTGGCTGGCCCATGAAACATCCCCAAGGCATGGTCACATATAGATGACAGTTCCCATGGTGCCTTATATCACAGTCCATACAGGTGTTTTACTTAATTCACCACACAGTCTTATATCTAACAGTCAATTTATATTAGCTCTATTAGCTCTCTTTGATAAACAGTGTTTGCATAGCACTGATTTTGTTATACAGCAAGGAACATGACAGGCACTCGAATACATCCATTCACAAACTGGAATTCTGTCTCGGCAGTACTAAAACAAACAGAATAAAACACAATGTCTATGCAGCCATCAAGTTGACTGTCTCTTAAGCTGAGTTTATCAATCTTTTTTCACAAACCAGACTGCACCATGCAACAGAAAGTTCCTACTGATCAGCATGCAGGCCTAGTCTGATAGCCAGAATGGTGGCCCCATGTCCCGCTGGCTCTGTCTTGGTGCTGTACCCAAAGTCTTTAGATTCCCTGCTGGGGAGCACCATGGCTCATTGCCTTCTGCCTTTGTGCTGCATCGCAACCAAAGAGGGCCATCTTACAGGCCATGGAATTTGTACCACTCCTATTTACTTAAAGGTAGACACATTATAGGCACTGTAACTCATTGTAGAGCCACCGAGACAATGCACCCAGTTGTGTACTAATTGGCCAAGTGCTTGATTGTGAAGTCTAAGGCCTGAGTCTTATTTGCCACTTTGGTTCTGTGAACCTGAGGAGCAGGTGCAGGGATGCATTAAGCTCACCCCTCTGCAGAAGGTCCAGTGATGGTAAAAGGAACTATGTTGATCCCCAGAAGGCAGGGCCCTCAAATTCAAATAATGATGGGTACATGACTCTCATCTCCTTTTCTGATTTGGTGTTATATAATTTCAGGGGTATCCTGACTCCACTTGGAGAGGTAAGTTAAATGTTGTCTTAGACAGCTTACACTGTTACAAGCCTTCACACTGGTTTAGTTCAGACAGGCTGACTTGTTACTGAGACAGGTGTTTTGCAGGGGGACCTTATTTTGTCCCACCCATGCGAAAGCCTCTTTCGGCGAGCACACAGCGCAGTAAATACCAAGCTATACTCTACACATCGCTGGAGGTGCAGTATGGCTTTATCAACTAAATTGTAAATGCAGCACAGTGTTCCCCTTGCAGCCCTGAGGCATTGGCACTCTGCCTGAAGGGAGACTGCCACCTTGGCCCATTAAGACTACATCCAGCAGAAACCTAGTTTTGCTGGTAGCAGTCATATCCAAGTACTATTCTCAACCCCTTATCTTAAACCAAGCAAGAGCAAGTTATAGAGTGGTATGGCTGCTGACATTGTTATTACTAAACTTTCATTGTGCATTAGAACTTAAATCAGTAGATTGCAATTGTAAACCTACAGTAAAATGAAGTATTTCTCATATCATATTATTGGTTATTTTATTTTCTATTATATTAATATCAGGTAGATATGCAATGGAAATACGTCATAAACTACATAAAACAGTACCTGATAATTATCCTACGCAAAACATGCCTTATATGAAATTATACTTGGATTACACGAAAATACATTACAGAATTTTCTTTCCTTACTAATTTCAAAAAAGATAAGAATTTAAAAAGTTCAAATCTTTAAAACATACTGGCTTTTACTTATGAGTTTACAGTAATGAATGAAAAACATCTGCACTAATACAGGAGGCAGACGTCGCCCAATGGTGACGTTAGCTTGACGTCGCGAGTAGTGACGTAATTGCAGAGCCAGGCGAAAAGATGGCTACAGCGGTTTGGCTGCATGGTTCGAGTAATATGCGGCTGACCGAGGGTTTTGTGTCCGCTCTGAAGGAGGAACGGCCCGAGTACTTGCCATCACTTTTGGCGAACTACCGGGAGCATGGCGGGATCTCCACACAGGTGATGATCGTGAGCTAGCTTGTAATTACCTGAGGATCTGTGCTATCAGCTCGACGTCTTGCCTGCCTGTAGTCAGCTTGCTAGTGTAAATGGTTTTGCTGCCTTCTTTGTGTTATCGTCTGATTTATTAACCGTTTCACCTGTGCTATCAGAATGTATTTAGCGATCTACCTAGCTGCGTAGGAATGATTGTCGTCGAACTGACTGTATACCAGTTTAGTAGTGGCATTAGTATTGCTTGCAATCTGACTTTTTAGTTGCATGCTAACCCCGTAGCTACTCTGTGGGGTTCACATGTGATCATTGACATTGCATTGGGTAGTTGTAGCTGACGATGCTGATGGTAAACTAAGTTGCAATATAGTTATACTAAGAATATTAGTTCATTAGCTACGTCTTTGGCTAACGTTATTTTTATAATTGCCATTCAATAATGTATTTGAGAACAAAATAGACTATATGTGTGTATGTGGGTGTATCTGTTGCATCTGTGTTATGGAGTAAGTACATTATCATGTGAGAATATGGATATATTTCGCCTTTGTCACCAGAGTTCTGGAGCAGCTGGGGGTCTCATCGGACTCAGCAATGCTCGACTCAGCTCCAGCAAAACCAGGTGAGCACTGTCGTCTGTCAATACAGAAATGAGTATTGTAGGGTGCTGACATGTGCAGTGGTATTCTGCCCTACTATATTATTTAACATAATATTTAATGTGATGTACAGAAGATCATACAATTGACAGTGAAGTACCACACTCCATGTGAGTATATTGGATCTGGTCCACATAGAGGTGTCTGTGATGTAGGTTTGAGGGCCTGTGTCTGCTGTCCATGTTGGTGAAGGACAGCTCCAGTGAGGTTTTCCAGCAGCACTGCCTGTCTTGGCTGCGCTCATTGCAGCAGGTCATACAGGTGAGTCATAAATCTCATGTTCCTTGTCTCATCTTGCAATGCACCTTGCGACTTGAAAATAAGCAAAAGTTGGTCTGCTGGATGGCCTAGCTATATGTATTGGTTTTACAGAACAAATTAAGTTTTTTTGGCAGTTGAGACTCTGGAACATCAGTTCTAAACCGTATGTTTATTATGCATCTGCTTTTTGAAGAGTGATTTAAAAAATGTTAAAAATTATAAAATTGTGCACAATGCTCATGCTGAACACTGAACAATTGAGGTCTGGGCAATGGTTTACTTTTTTACTAGTTTATTATTTACTTCATTTTTATCTCATGAAACAGTATAAAAATACTGTTATTATCTATAGTGGGGTTGGCCAACCCTGTTCTTGGAGTTCTACCATCATGAAGGTTTTCATTTCAACCCTAATTTGGCACACCTGATTCTACTGACTTGCTGCTCAATGAGATATCTAGCTGGTGAATGTGGTGTGATGTGTGCTTTGTTAGGATTGGTTAAATTTAAAAACCTACCTGGTCCTAGTCAGAGTTTAGCTGGCTCAGTTTTGGAAAAGGGAAAGTAGCTACTAGCTTCTCACTGCTACAGGAATTATTTCCATTTTAATCTTAAAAATTATATTATATAGACTAAGGCATGTCTCTGTCTCCCTGTAGTCCCAGGCACCTCTCCCTTCTGTCCAGTTGGCTGTCAGTGTGCTCCAAGACTTGTTGCAGTACTCTTCCCAGCTACCTGAGCTTGCCAGGGAGGTCGGTCTCAACTCCATCCTGGGGATCCTCACCTCCCTGCTAGGCCTCAAGTCGGAGGTAAACCATAGAGACGGTCATCAGTGGGTCTTTAAGATCCCTGTCTTCAGTTCTCTGCAGATATCTGTATATGTTTTATACTCATTTTAAGTGATAGCATTGAGGTAAGCACACTACTTCACACAGTGACTTGACAAGTGGTTCATGAATAGCCCCCGATATATAAAGTCATGTGCCAGCATCACTTGCTATTAATTATATAAAGCAATACTTCTCTATAATTTATATGGAGCAGCATTTTAAATTAATAAAAAAGCAAAAAAAGACATACATTTATTTATACACGCACATACAATAATTTATTGATAAAATGCATATAAATTCATAATATATAAATTTAGACACTGCATGGGTAACAAAGAGAAATTGGAATAAAATTTTATTTCTATTATACCGTGACAATGTCTGTTGGGTCATCAGTTGTTCTGGGTTGTGTTGCATCTCCCACCTGTTTCATTGAATGTCTGTGTGCACGTCTTCTGACTATGCTACAGTGTCACCTAGCAGCAATGGAGGGGATGACAGCCTGCATGACATTCTATCCCCGAGCCTGTGGATCTTTGAGGGTAAGTAAGAGAAGAAGGGGCTCTTCAGTGCTAAAACAATACTGTAAAGCACTCTAACCTCAGTCTACCTTCCTGGGTTCTGTTTTAACACTATGTGATATCTCCTAACAGGACAAACTAGGTGCCTATTTCCTTTCCAAAATGGAATCTGACAACCCTAAAGTGCAGGAGGTGAGTATTTCTGATTCTTGTTCTGTATTCCAATTCAAGTTCAATGCAGGATTCCCTACTGGCATTGGTGTTAAAGAGTAAATAGGTTATTGCACTGGAACACAATCAAATGCTTAATGTACTGCTCTTTCTCAGTTTTTTCAGTCAGATGTATAAACATTTTAACCCCTCAATCTCCACCTTGCTTCCTGTCCTCTCATGTTGTCCCTTCTTAGGTGGCCAGCGAGTGTTACGGCCGTTTGCCCTGCCTGGGCGGGGTGCTGGAGAGGGGAGGGGGTGGTCGAAGGGCTGAAGGGTGGGCTAACCAGCTTCACTGCCTGCTGGCATCTGCTCACAACATACTGAGCCAGCTGTACCAGGGAGCCGAGTGTGGTCAGTCCTCATTCAGTTCACCATTCATTTTATTAGCTGCTCAGATCCTTCATCAGGAGAAGGACTGAGTGTGTGCACTCTGAATGGGTTGCAATTAACGAGATGAAAATAATCCATGACGTAAGAGAAGAGAATGACGGTGAGATTGATGGGATTGTGTGCTGTTTGTGTGCTTGTGGCAGAGAGGACAGTGCAGTACGAGGGCCCAGGCATTGAGCTGCCCTTTCCCCCGCTGGATGAAGCTGATCCCCTGCTAGTGGTCCAGCTCCGACATAGATACCGGGCTGTGTGCCTGGCTCTCAAATACACACTAAGGTATTGCACGCCCACGTGCACACACATGTATACAAGCACCCTCAGAGAGTGCGCACTTGTGTATATGCTCACATACATGCTTATGCGAGGATGAGGGGTCAAAATCACAAAAACTGGCCTAAGTGGTGGCATAAGAAATTAAGGCATTAAATGTAATTTGAAGGCAGTTCGATGGAAGTATTCTTTATCATGCTAATTGATGGTTCTTTTTTTTTTAACAAATTACATTATACATTTTCTTCAGCAGTTATTAATTGTTGTGGCTTTGACTACAACCTGGACTTCTGCTGAACGATGCAGTGACATTACGTCATTGTTGCCAGTAGGCTGAGCATGTTGTGGCAGAATGACTTGTAGGGGCAGAATATCGTGCTTCTACAATACTCTTCTAGTGACATCTCCATGCCCGACAGGTGTGATCACTGCAATATTTGGTGTTAGTTCTTAAGTACTAACCTGTATTTGTGAAAATGTCACAGGTCTACAAAACCATAAACGTGTGGATAAGCACAGGATTTCACCTGCTTGCTCTCTCTCGGTCACAGTGTGGATCCAGTGTCCCCAGTGCGCCTTCCTGTTCAGAATGTTTTGAATCTGGTGTGTCGAGCCCTGGCTGTCAGCTGCAAGAGCATTGTGAGTTCCTTAATCTGTGGCACTCAACAGCTGTCTGATGCAGACCTGCCAACCTGCACACATTTTGTGTACCAACCACGCAATTATTGGTAAAAATACGCAGGTACGAAATGCCAGCTGAAACTACGCAAAAAAAAAATATATATATTGTAATTTAATTACGGAAAACAACCAATTAATACAAAACAATACCGTACATTTATTCGGTATTTAAACTACATCCCTCGGATTGAACCAGATGCTACGACCTTGTGCTTGTGGTTCTGTAACCCCTCCCCGACCCACTCAACATCCACTGATACGCAGAGGTACTTCATTATCCACCGAGGCGTAACGCTGCATTGCTGAGGTAAAATGAGAAGTGGGGAGTAATAATCAAGCACAAAAATGTGACCGTAATGTTAACATATAAAACGTTAAAACATAACTTTACGAGATGATGCATTTCAAGGGGTATATCCTAATGAGATAAATTTGTGTATATAATTATCCGTAGCTCGCATACGATTTAGCCTCGTTAGGAGACGTGCGAATAACTGATGTCTCCTAACGAGTGTTTGATTATAGACTGCTAACGTAGCAAATAATTCCCATTATTGCAGCCAGTCACCCGACCAGCCTTGCAGTTAGAAAATAATCATGACATCAGATGACGAGGATACTAACAAGGAGAGAGAAAGAGAGCAGCAGACCTACTAAAAAGAAGCGAGTCCATGCCCCCCAGAAGTTCCTCGCAAAATATCAGGAGCAATGGCCGTGCCTCCGCATCTCAAAACGTCCGTTTTGCACATTGTGCAATTATGATTTTGACATTAGCCACCAAGGAGCTTCAGGTAATAATTTAGCTAAACCTCTAGTTACAAAGGCCTACATTCCTAGATAATTTTTCAATTGAATACTTTTTTTTTTGAATTTTTTCATTAGGCCTATATGATGTGTGCCTATATAAGCTGATTCAATTAGTTAATTATTAAATAAAAATGGAAATCATGAACAGAAACTTGGTTTTATTCATAATTAACAGTGTTTTACATCGCAACATAAGTTTTTTTTTTTTGTAAATACTTGAAAATGAAAACATGTTACAATATACAAAATAAATTATTTCCATTTTTACTAAATAATTGAATGCAATTCACTTAACTGATGGTTATCAGTTTGTATAAGCATACATATCATATAATTAAATATTAATCATGAAAAAATTGTTTTAAGCAGGCGTACTCAAACTTTTGACTTGCAAGTGTATCATAATATAGCCCAGTGCAGTGCAAGTGGTATTTTAGAATCAGGTCAAATTATACAATTTTTGCCTGATCACTTCAACAGTCAAAACTAGAATTATGACGAAAGCCTTGTGTGTGCGTGCAAAGCGAAGTGGTGCGAAATCATGTGAACTAAGCGTTACACTAACCATTGTAGTACTCAAAATATTTTCCTAAGGTTGGCAGGTCTGCTGATGATTTGTGTTATGAAAACTCAGCCCTGTGGTAGGTAAATGTATCCAAATATGGAAGCATGGAGTGTGTCTCTCTTTTTGCAGAATTTATCTGGTGATGGGTGTCTGAAGTTGCTGGTTTTGCCCTCAGTACACAGCGACACCCTGGAGCTCCTGTCTGCTGTCATCACTACGTGAGTACGCGCACGCGCGCACACACACACAACTGTACACCTCCTGAATATTAAATCTGCAGTTCCCGCCGACTGTATTAGTGAATTGATTTGCCGTCTTGCTTGTCCTGTGTCTCAGTGTTGGCAGTGGGCTGGTGCCGTATTGCAGTGTGCTGACTCGGCTCTTCTCCCAGACCCTCTCTGCCTGGAGCCCCCTGCCTGAGGCCAGCCTCGGACAGCAGAGGGCCTACAGGTAGTATACATGCAAACACACCCACCCATGTGCACACACACGCTTCCTTAGGAAAGAAATCACTCGGCACATGCCAGAATCATTCCGGTGTTTGCATGCCCAAGTTCTCTTTTGCTTCCGTGTACCTACACTTGCATGCACAGAGACACACCACCTGTGAATAATTTGTTTATCTATTGCCATATTTTGCTTCTCTCCATATTACCCATAGTGCTGTGCGGGTGTCACTATACCAGACACTGGAGCTATGGGTACGAGTGGCTGGGGCCTCCTCCGGCGTGCTTCAGGGAAGCCCCACTCATACAGAACTCTTAATGGCACATCTACTGGGCGACATCACACCAGGGGCCGACGCTGTCAAGGTGAGGAGGCATGATTGGCAGAGGAGTCTGTTGAGACCTCCCTAAATGGCTAATTTAGAAAGCATGTAATGTGCTTTGACAGTGTGCTTCTGTTTTATGGCATGGATGGGTAAAACAGCATTAGGCTGTCGGATGTTTTGATTGGTTTAGCGGAGACATCACCACATGGCATTGCTGTTGTTTTCCCAGTGCAAAGAGGATGTCTTTTGAAGAAATGCAGTTATGTGCCTGTCAGCTGGCATAATTTTTGTTTTTTTACCCACAGTTTTCATTCAGTTGCTATAAGTTCCAGAATAAGCCCTTGCCATGTTATGCAGATGAAATGCAATCGTGCCATTCCTAAAGCAATTTGTTTCCTGACCACTGCACAACAGAGTATGTCAACATCACTGTCCATGTCCTGTATGTACTACTCAGAGCATCTACCATTAAGGCATGAGGTTAATGTTGTTTTGCGATGGAATTCCCCTTTTAAGTTTCAAAAGTAATAATTTTAAACTATTGCCATCCCTTCCTCTCCAACTTTTATCATCGTTCTCCCACCAGCTGCGTGTGGGACAGGCGGCCCTTTCTGAGCTCATGGGACATGCTGGGAAGACAGGGCCGCGTCGCGGCAAAGGCTTGGGAATGGGTGACGGGAGCACAGTCTCACTGCAGAGGAAGGGTGATGCATTAGCCAATCAGGACACCTGTCTGTCTGCACTGAGAGGTGAGGGGGTGGGGTTTAGAGTGGGGCTATTGACCTTATGGATATTGAGCCTGTTGTAATAAAGCACTTTATTATGCAGTACAAGAAAGCAAGGTAAATAGAGTATAGTAAGATCCTAATAGTCCAAGCACAGCACATAATTATGATACATTTTTTTAAAAATGGAAGAACACTGAAATATTTTGTAATGATTGTCCATTAATGATATATTGACGAGAATGAGACTGCCCTGTTACAGCTTTGAGACAGATCATCCTGACCAGTGGTACTCTGTTGAAGGAGGACATTCACAAGGTATGTAGTACAGTGTCTATGTGTGTGTGTGCATGTAAGTGTGAACATATATATATGCCTATCTGTGTATATACCTCTTACTGTGTCGCACAAATGAGCGGTTGTATGCTATTGCCTTTCTGTATGTGTATTTGTGGCACTGTCTCCTTACACAGAGGCTCCAGGACCTTGTGCTGCCCCTGTGTGTGCGACTGCAACAACAGCTGCAGTGTGGGGGTGAGGTGGGAGGGGTGAGCGGTCAGTATGGTAACGCCCCCCCTCGGCGGGAACTGTATCGTCTTCTGCTGGCCATGGTTCTGGCTCCACCTCCACGTTGGCCACCCCCCCTGACCTGTGCAGTGTCCATATTCAGCCACGGCCGGAAGGACCGAAACCTGTCGGTGAGCAGGCAGTGCACCCTCCACGCATCGCACGCACGCACACGTCCAGTCCAGTCCAGTCCATGTATCTCCCTTATCTCCCTTTAACTTCATTAAAATAAACATTCAGATCAGCTGGAAGCCAGTTTATATTTGCTCGCTCACTCTCCTTTCTCCTCTTGTCTTTCTCACTCTTTCTTGCGCAGGTATCCTCATTCTGTGCCGAAGCCCTGACTGTGTGCAACTCCCTCCTCCATCCTCGTACTCCCTCCCTTGCTCCCCCCCTCCCGCCTCTTACACTCAAACACACAGCTACAGCCCCTACGCTCACGCCTTCCCAAAACCCATCGCTTTCCCTCCCGTCCCTCCTGGGAGGCCCCGCGCAAGGGGCACCCTTTCCAGCTCGGCACCCCCTCAGTCTGGGTCCAACTGGACTTCTGGGTCCCCTGGAAAACCATCTTCCCTTGCCACCATCTGTTCTGCCTCCCCAGGCTGGCTCTGCCCCCACGCCGGGTGACCTGCTGCTGTCCACTCCCCAGCCAGGCGAGCTAGCGGCTCTGGGGGCCCCTGAGGGCCACAGGCCTGTGTTCGTGCGCTATGACAAAGAGGAGGCCGAAGATGTGGAGATCTCTCTGGAGAGCGACTCCGATGATAGTGTGGTCATCGTCCCTCAAGGGATGCTGATGGTTGAATCGCACGACGCTGCCAGCACGCAGCCTCTGCCACCCCCGGGGGGAGCTGTGGCAACTGTGGGTACAGGAGCGGCGGGTGACACCGGAGTTGTGAGCAGCCCACTCCCTAATGAGTTGCCCGCCTCCATGCCTCACCAGATTCTGCCCGCTAACTCAAATGCTATTAACACCTTCCCTGGTCAGAGCCAGGCTCAGCTTGTGTCTGTAGTGCCACAGCTCAACTCCACAGCATCTCAACTGGCACCTCCTCCTGTAGGCCTGGGGGATTCGCTCCCCAGCGCACAGCTGCAGCAGATGCTAATGCAGCCATCACCAGCTGGGCAGCCGTCGCAGTTAGGGCTGCCCATGCAGATGCAGCTGCAGAATCAAATGGCGCAGTCCAGCAGACAACTACAGCAACAGCAGCAGCAGCAGCAACAACAACAGATGCCAAGCGAGGAAGACCTCACAGTCATCAATATCAACAGTTCAGATGAAGAGGAAGAGGAGGATGAGGAAATGGAGGATGAGGATGACCTTGGCGAGGAGGATGAGGAAGAAGAGGAAGGATTGGAGGATGAGGAAGAGGAGGAGGAGGGGAGTGATTTCCAAGAGGAGGATGAGTACTACGGTGAGGAGTTTGACGACTATGAGGATGAGGAAGAGGGGATGATCGAGGCAGAGGAAATGGAGGAGGAGCCTGAAGGGCTGCCCCCATTAGAGGGAGAGAGCCGACGGGCCTTGATGAACAGAGAGGAAGGAGGAGTACTGATGAGCTCAGCCGATGAAAGGGGGATGGGGATCTTCCGCCTGGAGAGAGAGGGAGAAGGAGATGCAGAGTTAGAGGGGGTAGGCCGTGGACTGGAAGGGGACCATGGTGTCTACAGGCAGCCCCTAGACTCAACAGAGGGGGATGGGCACGAGGGATTAAAGGAGGAAGGGGAGAGAGAGGTCAGGGTCACTGAGGAGGGGAAGGACAAAATCGAAGAAGGAGAGCACAAAGATGTAGCTGTTCATGAAAGCAAGGGAGATTCACAGCCCCAAGGACCTGCTGAGGAGGTCATAGAAGAAGCCAGTGAATTTGAAAAAGAGACAGGAGTCGAGCTTGGAAGATTGGACCAGACATCACAGGAGCAAGGGCCCACACAAGAAGGTGATGGTGCTACCGTGGATGAGATGGCCGTCTCTCACCAAGAGGGTGAAGTGGAGTCATTGCAGGAAGTCAGGATGGCTGAGGAGAAGGAAGGGGTGGAGCCGACATCAGAGCAGCCCAGACTTGAAGAAGAAGAGAAAGCCAAGCAAGATGAGGATGTCCCAGTGGAGGAAGTGAGGTCTCCAAGGCAGGGTGAAGAGGGCAGAGCCTCTGTAGCGAAAGATGACGTGGAAGAGGAGGGTGAAGACGATCTCAGGGGGATGAAGAGAAAGCGGGAAGAACATGAGGTAGAAGGGGCGGAGCAGAGCGTTGAGAAGAAAAAGGCAAGTGCAGTATTAACTTGGCCACATTTATTTTTCATGTTCATTTTTTTATGACCAGTTTTCATTCTGTTCATTAATAGCAAGCATTTGGCTTTGGATTGCTCTGTTATGTTTTTGATAATTGTGTAGCTGAATGTTGTTTGCACTAGATTCAAGCTGTTGCTTTTCGAAGCGTCTTAGGTCCACAATGAACATCCCCTGTATTTTGGCCTATTCCGACTCTTCGCCCCACATACTTAAAAGGACATAACCTTGGTATTTGCCACTGGACTGAGCCTTAATCCTTTGTTTTAACTTTTAACATTTACCATTACCAGCAAAGAGTGGTTGTGCATGTATATATTCATCACGTGTCATTCAAATGTGAAAAAAGTATGAAAATATTGGATTTTGAATGACATGCAAATCGCAATGACCCATCTGATCTATGCATTTTGATGGCTGTCGCATTGGCAGTTTTCTTTCCACATATGAATGTGACCCAAAACAGATCTGAAAATATCTGATTCCATGTTGTTTATCATGTTTACATGTTCATCGTACATATCCGATCTGTGCCACGTGAGCAAAAAATTGGAATTGGGTCACTTTTACCAGGCAGTATGAACATAGCCTTATACCTTTCGGCACTGATAAAGGTCTGACTGACCGATACATTTGTCCTTGTTTTGTCAACATGTGAGCTCAAATAAACTGTTACTAACCACAATGCGAAAAAGATTTTAAAATATTGCTCTGACATTGTTTTGGCAGCTGGATGAGGAAGCTATGGCTTCCATGTTGGCTGATTTTGTGGATTGCCCACCTGATGAGGATGACAACGCCCATTCCACGACACACTCCTAAGATGGGCAGAGCCTTACAGGGTTGGATCAGACTGGACATGGCCAGACACATGCCCTGAACCCAATGTCAGTTTATGGACTGCAACCCTATTCCTCGAGGGCCACAGTTTCAAGTCTTGTTGTAAAATGGTCAGTTACAAAATACATTGTCTTCTGGCACCGTTTCACTCATTTGGTTTGGTTTTACAGTTTTATATTGGGTTTGTATGATGGACACTATGCTGATACAGCTCATTGTCTCCACATTGATAGGACTGGACTAGACCGCTGTATGTTTTTATGGGAGTTGTTGGACTGAATGCACTTTCCACCTGGGTTAATCAGTTTTCAATTACATGAGTTTGTAGATATAGAATGCTTGGTGGATAGTTCATTCAGCAATCAATTAAAAAATTTTTAAAAAAAAGAGATATCTCCAGGCTTAATGCATAACAGTATTTGTGCGGCATTTGTGTGGACCAAAGTAAATCTTCTGTGCAAACGTCGCTGTAACCTGGACATTAATTTATCTGGTTGAGGTAATTTGAGTCAGACTGGTAATTTGACATTTCATCACCCCTCACAATAAAGCAAGGACAGAATTGCTTGAATAGCAGCTATGCTCAATATGGTTCTCTGATACTACTAGGATGGCAGGTTTTAGTGTATAGCTACTCACTACAAACTTTCTCTGACTTAAGAATAATGGATCTGCATCATAAAAGCTTGGACGATAATGAATAGACTGGGATTTTCTTGCCATTAATTCCCTATTGTACGGCTACCTTGTAACGTATCATATGAACAAGGTCTTGCTGGACTACAATTGGTTCAGTAATGTATGGCGTAGGTTAGGATAAAAAAGAACTACCAAGTTTCAGGCTATCTTTATTCACAGTGGGTTAATACGGTTAGTGTAGTATTGGCTACTATCATGTTTATTTTTTGCCTCGTTTTTTTTTATGTCGGTTTGTTCTGTTTTTTTTTTGTTCACCCTTTTATATAAAAAAATAAATGAAAAAATGTGCATATAGATGTGTATAGCAGTACAGTTTTGTTAACCAATGCCTTGTTACAGACTTGCCATACCCACCAAAATGAATTCAGTCATTAAATCATCAAGGAACAACTTTACGTATATAAATAAAAGCTCATTAATTATTGTCATCCTCTTAGAGGGCATTTCCATATGAAGCACGAGTCTTTGGTGGCGAGCTCCACGGTCTAGATTGAACCTTGATCATACTCTGGCCGAGTGCCAAGTAGAGAAATGCACAATTAGCCATATAGCATTTGCCAGGCAAAACATGACAATGAAAACAGTAATTATGTAATGAAATGTTACTGTTAATGTAATTACTGTTTTCACTGTTATATTTTCTTTCAGTTGTAAAATTTTACATAGCTTTTTATATATTCTGAAATCGTGAAATTTAGCTGCGTGTTTAGCATACACTGTAAAACCAAATTGCGGATATCCTGTTGCATGTTTGATCCTAGCTAAAATTTCATTAACAGAAGTTTTTGTTTTGGAAACGCCAGTGCGTAATATAAAATTCAGTTGTGAAAAGTGCCATCATGTTGTAAAAAGGCTTTGTGCAAAGTGGATTTTGAAAAAAGTGAATTGAAAGGGCATCCGCAGTAAAGAAAATTAGTTTATCAAGTACAGCAGTTTAGTAAGTCTTGAAAAAGAAAGACACCAGTGGTGTATATACCGTACAGGTCCGCCAAGGAAGGCAACTGCATGACAGATGACGAATGAATACTAAGAAAAACCCTAAAATAACGGTCAGTGACATCACGTGCAGTCTCCTGAGGACAGACATGAAAATATCAATATAGAGGCTACATTGCAAGGTGCTAACCTCTCATGAGCATACACATAGAAATATACATTTTAGTTTGCAATGGGCTGTTATCTATTATCTATTATGTACCTGTGGTGTGGGGATGGCTGGTTTAAGAAGCCACACCTGCCCTGGGTCAAGCTAATTAGACCTGGCCAATTGGTTAAGAATTAGATAATTTGACCCAGGAACAGGAGTGGCTGCACCTGTGCGTAGTGAGGTAATCAGTACGCACAGGTTAAATCTGCCATCCCCACCCACACAACGGGAGCCTCGGTCATGACTGTTTTACATCTGCTCACTTTGGCTGTAACATCTTGCCAACCTTGTAAGTAAATGTGGACTGGAACATCACATCCCTGTGTCTCTGTGCTGGAGGGCCCCTAGGAAAGCCACTTCGGTGACCTGTGGCAGGCGTGTTTGGCACAGTACCCATTCTGGATAAACTTAAAAAGACACTTGTCAGCACATATGTAAAATGTTTCACAACTTTGCTTTGATAAATGGGGGCAATTTGCATATTTTAAGCTTGCATTTGTAATGGAAATCGAATTGAATATTTGTGCATATATTCTGCTCCATCTTCAAGAGAATCTAGTTAAATGTAACATATGGTTTTTTATTTAAATCTAAGATTTAAGAAAAACAGTGGACATGTGGATCGGACCTTTACAAACACTGAAAGTGTCAGTTAAGAAGCCATCCATTTGACCTGATAAGATTTGAGTTTTAGGGTAAGATGCAGAAAGAAGCCCCCACCCCCATAATTTTATTCCTATGCAGTTTTTCCCAGATTTCATCTGAACACATTGAATTTTCTGCTCTTTTGAATTGTAATATTTCATCTGTCTCACAATATGTTAGATTTATTCCACTGGGACCTTTTTGAGGTAAGTTAGTCTAATAGTTGCTGGAAAATAGTCACCTGTGTATTAGTACCTCATAAAAAAACATGTTTTCAGCATACAAAAATGGCAAGTTACTCACACATGCAAAGCACTGTCTGTCTATAATTCATTCAAACTGGCAAAATCTAGGCCTGCCATCAAAAGTATTGATATCAAAATGACGCCAAGTTACTGTACTGCAAAAAATATAGGCTGTCTTGCCTCACTAAAATTAAAGAAGCTGTATTCCAAAGCAATGCTACCCAATGTTTCCTAAATAGTTTCAAGTCACCCTCTTCACCATATGTGCATGCTTTATATATTGAGTTGCAGCCACATGGGGCGGCAGTGTAGCACAGTGGGTAAGGAACTGGGCTTGTAACCGAAAGGTCGAAAGGTCGCAGGTTCGATTCCCGGGTAAGGACACTGCCGTTGTACCCTTGAGCAAGGTACTTAACCCGAATTGCTTCAGTATATATCCAGCTGTATAAATTGCTATGTAAAAGTTGTGTAAGTCGCTCTGGATAAGAGCGTCTGCTAAATGCCTGTAATGTAATGTAATGTAACGTGATTAGCTGTTTGGAGAGCTGGCTATTTGTGTTAAAGAGCAGGCGTGCCTAATCAAGTGGCAGGAAGTGTCTGTAACCACCATGGAAACTATGGAACTACAGAGTGTATCTCTCTTGTCGCACAACATATCTGGTGAAGGGTGTCTGAAGTTGCTGGTTTTGCCCTCAGTACAGCGACACTCTGGGGCTCCTGTCTGCTGTCATCACTATGTGTGCACACACTGCACTCAGAAAACCCTCAGTACATGCCAGAATCATATGTATACTTTATCACATGGACACAAGCACAAGTTCTCTCTCTGTATGTAGACATGCATACACTGAGACACACCACTTGTGAATAGTGTTTGTCATCCGTTTGTATGCCATTTTTTTCTTTGCACCATATTACCCACGGTGCTCTGCAGGTGTCGCTGTGCCACACACTGGGCCTCCTCTGGTGTGCTTCTGGGAGGCCCCACCCATACAGAACAGGTAAAACAGCATTAGGTTGTCAGATGTTTTGATGTTAAACTAAGACATCACCAGATGGCATTGCTATTTTTTTGCGCAGAGCAAGAAATGCTCAGTTAATGTGCCTTCCAACTGGCATAATTTTTGTTTTCTACCCTCAGGTATGTTCCAGTTCCTCTATAAGTTTCAAAATAAATTCTTGTCATGTTATGCAGATAAAATGCAGTCTTGTAATTCTTAAATCAATTTATTTCCTGACTACTAACAGAAAATTTCAAGGACACTATCCATGTCCTGTATGTACTACTTAAAGCATCTGCCATACAATGTCCCTTTACATATGCTGTTGAATTTGAATGTTGAACACTTTGCATGGAAGTGTTCATACAAAGCTTTTGTCCCTATGAATTGAATGTAAATAAATGTATTAAGGGCATTATGTTGTGCCATCATTCAAATACAATTGGCATGTTCTCCCAGTATCAGAGAGAACTTTTTTCAGTTTTTGGGACATGCTGGGAAGACCGGGCCACGTCGCAACAAGGGCTTGAGAATGGGTGATGGGAGGACAGTCTCACTGCAGAGGAAGGGCGATGCATTAGCCAGTCAGGACACCTGTCTGTCTGCACTGAGAGGTGAGGGGGTGGGGTTTAGACTGGGGCTATTGAGCCTGTAATAAAGCACTTTATTGTGCAGTACAAGAAAGCAAGGTAAAGAGAGTATAGTATGATCCTAATAATCCAAGCAGAGTTATGATACATTTTTAAAAATGTTAGAACAGCAAAAAAAAATGTTTTATGCTTTGACCACACAAATAAATAGCAAAAGAATTACCACCTTCTGTTGAAACGTCAATGCAAATTGGCCATTAATGTATCTTTCTGATGTAACATGAGTCAGACAGGTAATATGATACTTCACCCCTCATGTTAAAAAAATAGCTGCATTGTCATTGCTTTAATGTCAGACTCTATATAGTTCTCAGACACAAGCAGACTAGTTATTGCCATTATCCTCTTCACGGGCATTTCCATATAAAGCGATAGTCTTTGATGACGAACCCCAAGATCTGGAATCGAACCCTAGTTATCATTCTAATATGAGACCTCTTTCCAAATTTGGAGAAAATATCATGATTTATGACTTTTCTCAATGCAACTTTGCAGTTCATTATAATACTGTTCATTGCATAATACTGTATTCAAGATGTCATGTTTCCTTAAATGTGTATTTGAATATATATTCTGAAAACAAAAAATATATTTAGCTCTCTGTTTAGCATACATTGTAAAAGCAAATTTCCAGTTGCATGTTTGATCCTGCTTAAGCTTTGATTGTGGTATTTGTTTTCGAAATGGCCAGTGTGAAATGCAGTTGTGAAAGTGGCATCATTTAGGCTTTGTCAAGCGTGGGTTTTAAAAAAGGTCACCTGAATGAGCATCCACAGAAAGCCAACCTGTTTTAACTAACCTTCGTTTATTTTTGTTAATCTTATTCCACTGGATGTTTGGAACCAGGAGTGATCATTACATTTGCTTATGCAGGCAGTTGCAAACATCTAAAGTGTTACTCCACCCCCATTTTCCATGAATAAATGGAGGTTGAGGTTGAAACAAGCTGCTGTTACTGGTTTAAGAGACCGTTCCATTTCTTACGTTGGCAATTTTCTCAACTGAGTGTTCTTTTGAAGCTGCAAGGTAAGCTGAATCCACACGTACATATGCAGATATATAGCAAACAAACCAACACCATATTTTCCAGTTGTTGATCAAAATACAGAGGGAGATAACATCTGTCAGAAAAGATTTGCTTCCTGATTTCAGCAAAGTTGACACAGTTCATAGAGAAATGCCTATTTTTTTTTGCACAAGATTGTATTTACTTGTAGTCACATTGTTTTCATCATTTATGCACTATGCAGAAGTTTCCTGGTATTCACTTCAAGGAAGGCATGACTGCAACACTTAGTTTCAAAATCCTCAAAGAAATGTTCTGTATGTTTTATTTTTATTGATATTTATTTATTTATTTTCTCATTACATATAAATGTTCACAGGTGGTTTTATGTCACAGAAGTGTGTTCTGTATTTCTGAGTACCATGTTAATTCACTCAGTACCATTCATGAGGACAGTGTGGTCACAGAGAAAGAGGATATATGAGTCAGGCAGATGAGCCAGTAGACCGATGTCTTGACTTACTATTGTCGTTAATGATCCCATGACACTTAGAGATCGGGTGTTAACTCTGGTGTCCTGGCCAAATTCAAGCAAAAACACTATCTTTCCGTCTGGCCCCCTAATGACTCCTGATTTTTGACTGGCTGTTATTGATTTGATTGACACAATCCCTTGCATTCCTACTCAATTTCTCAGGTTGTCACTGCAAAAGATAATTGAATTCTCAGTTAACCTACCTGGTTAAATAAAGGATTAACAAATTAAAGTAAGATTTCTAGACTACAAAGATTAAAGAGAAATATTTCTAGAAAGATACTAATATTTTGGTCTCTCTTCTGATTTTGTATTCATTAATGGGAACACTTCAGTTACACCTTTTATTACTGAAATAGAGAAAATGTATTTTGGCAAGCAGAAATTAATTAAAACATTAATGAACATGCTTGTAAGTGCAGCTATGAATTCAAATTGGATCCAGTATTGTGAGTACTGTATTGCAGATTAAAACCTTAAAAATAGTCCAAGTGAACCCTGGACCAGTTTTCTTCTGCTACTACTAAGTAGCTTGTCCTGTTCCATTAATAGTGAGTGTCTTTCACTGGCAGGTTGAAGAGGAAAACTAACCACAGGTAGCCTCGAATGGAACCACTTAGCTGGGATATACTTGTATAATGATTGCATTTCACATTACCATACTATTAATAGCTAGACAGAGTAGAAATATCAGTATGTATGAATGCTTATTGTGCTTAAACGAACAAGCACGACGCTGTCCAGACCCACGGCGCATCTTTAACTATATAGCTAGCTAGCTATGGCACGTCCTCACCTCTGTAACGTTATTTGTTGTCCTCCGTGTGTCCATACATCTATATCGGTGGTTGTAGCTGTGTGTCCTTAGTTCGTACTCATGTGTGCAGGATAGCATCCGTACGCGTTAACTAGGTTAGCTAAATTAGGCGAAACGCGAACATGTTAGGGTTAGCTAAAGTAACGTTAGGCGACAAAGCTGTGCTTAAAAATGTTCTGCCGTACCACCAGCACATGAGTCCTACTAAATGAAGCACCACATGCGCATGCGTCCCACAAAACGTCCCTGAAAGGTCGTTCGTGAGTAAGTGAGTGAGTGAGTGAGCCACAATTTACCATCAACAGCCCACGGCGCCAGTTCCTGCACACCGTGGGAAAAATGTGTTTATTTTATAATCATTCACTGACTTTATTTTTAAAGTATCAGAATATGCTGTTTGGTTAATAAATGTAAATGATACATTAATATGGCAGTATGTGTTCACTTTCGACAGATGAAGTACAAGGTAACTGTGGCAGTTGGAACTTCTAAGTATTCAGGAACCAGAAACTGCGTGTATGTGACCTTGGTGGGCAAGAAGGGCAAAAGTGAGAGGACCATACTGGACAATTTTGGTCTGGATCTCTGTAGAGGAGCTGTATGTATATATGTGTGAGCAGCTATGTGTGCATCTCAGTAATCTTTTATGTTCGAGCTCTTTATTATTATTATCGTTGATGTTTTTTCTTTTCACTCCCAGACAGATGAGTACATAGTGTGCAGTGATGCCTCCCTTGGCCAGTTGCTTCTGGTAAGCCTAGAAAAGCAAAGCCACTGGGTGGAGGACAGCTTCTTCTGTCGCTATGTAACTGTGAAGACTCCAGATGGCAGCGGTGTATTTGCCTTCCCCTGTTACCGCTGGCTCACTGGAGATGTGGTCTTGGAGCTGCGAGAGGGCACAGGTCAGAACAAGAATATGTCAAATGGACAGGAACACTTGGGGGTGGGGGAAAGATCACTGGTAAATTTTAGGGCACAAATGAGAAGGAGAGATCAGGATGTTAAAACTGAAAGACTACTGACAGACTGAGATGTCATGATGAGTAAAAGAGAACATAAGTAGAGCTATCAATCTGCTTTTTCATATCTCTTTATCTGACTCAATTCCCCACATACAAACACACAGCAGAATGAGATCTGTGTTTACTGCTGTCGTGTCATTACTGAGTCAAAAAACGGACAAAACATTGCATTTAGTTTTTTGGTGTGAAGTTAGCTTTCAACACTCCCAATGCAGTAGAATCATCTCAATAACTTTGTTTACCGGTTGAAATTATGCACAATTTCAGGTTGTGTCAAGGCGCAGTGTTCATGACAAAGAGTGCAGTTGTGTTTTATTTTCATATTTTGCAAATTATATCTTTCCTTTTCTGCAGCAAAGAAGCTCAGTGATGATTCCTTACCACTGTTATTGGCACACAGAGCAAGAGAGCTGCAAGAAAGACAGAAAATATACCGGTCAGTCAGACTCATTCAATTGCTGTTTGGAGTCAGGTGTTGCATACAGATGCTATGGATGTTTTTTTGTACTACGTAGGTACTGTTGGCCCTGTGCATGTGTCCATGCACATACTCATTTATGTATATTGTGTGCCTTTTGTTTTGTGAGTGTACTTTTCACTGGGAATTTTTATCGCTTCAGGTGGAAGTCATTTGCCCCAGATATGCCCAAATGCATTGATGTTGAAACAGAGAAAGACCTCCCTGCGGATGTGCGTTTTGATGATGAGAAAAGAAGTGACTTTAAATCTTCACTGTATATCGCGTGAGCCACTTCTGTACTCTTCTCTTGAACCACCACAATAAAGCACAATAAAGGGCTGTAAGATATATTAAGTTCCATGTCTACATGCAAGACTCTTCACACACCACTGCAGAGATAAAGCAATGTACCACTAAGTTTTGACTGAGATCCAAAAAAGTTATTCATCAAAGGCCTATCAGTACCTTTATTAATGTGTAGGACTGGGAACGACACTGAACAAAAATATAAACACAACATGCAACCGTTTCAAAGATTTTACTGAACTACAGTTTATATAAGAGTCAAGTCAATAGAAATAAATTAGACACCAATTAGAAACTGTTAATTCACACTCCCACCTAATATATTCTAGTCTTCTTATGTAGTCACACTTTCCCTTCTGTATTCTTGTTCACCTTATTGTTAAATTTCCTTGTAATGTATCACAATTATATGAACTAAAATATGCATGACTCTCCCAGTCTGGTAAATGTTGACCTTTCTGTGCCCTGCAGAGTCATGTTATACCTCTCCCATGACAAGTGTGTGTTGTTCTCTGTTTCATGGCTTGATTTCATATTACACTTTGTGATATTTTAGGATGCTATCTTATGTTATGCGCTTCACAAAGGAGTGTTATATATTGTTCAATATAGTTTGGTATGATGCAGGCTTTAAAATGTCTATGTTAGGAATGGTGCCTAATACATTGCTATGTCTTTGCTATGCATACTGTATGATAGGACACTGTAGTACGGTGGATCTGTATTGCTTATTGCAATGTGTAATTTTTTGCTGTGTTTTAGCTGCTGCTTTTGTTGGTGTTATATATGGAATAGCTTCACATTTGTATGTTTGTATGCTGTCCTAATGTACTATTTGAAAAGGAAATAATAAAGAATAGACTATTAGGACTCCCCCCTGCATGTTCTGAAACATACCACAGTATTTCATTCAATTTATGTAATAAAATAAATTCTTCCTCTATTGACATACTTTCCCTTCGTCTCTTTCTCCAGGTTGGGAGAGCTGGCCCTGAAGGAACTATCCATAAAATTTGGAGAGTCTTGGGATGATCTTGATGACTTCAAGCGCACATATTGGAAAATTAGAAGTCCTGTTTCTGGTGAACTGGTCTTTTTACTATGATGATTTTAATATCATTTTTTCAAAGGTGATATGTGTATCTCTCTAGTGGCGTCACTAGGGTTGGTGACACCTGGTGCAGTCAACCGTCGGTGTCACCTGATGTTGTCAACCGGTGATGGGGGGGGGGGGGAGTTGCTGTTGGATGTTGTTGATGGGGGGGGTTATTATTCATTCAAATGACAAAGCGTGTCTCGTCAGAACTTTGCTGTTTCAACTTGTCGCTACACAAAACACTACACAAAAAAATTTTGCCTGTCATTTCGGTATCACCCCCCTCTGATGGTGTCACCTGGTGCAGCCCCCGCACCCCCCTAGTGATGCCTCTGTATCTCTCCTCCTCAATATTTCCACCACCAATATAATGATTCTAAAAAAACTGCATATTTATTTAAGAATATGAATATGACACCAAGACTATCTTAACGGTTACAATCAAAAGTTAAAGTTATACAAATGAAAAAAGTTACAAATGCAATACTTGTCACACCTACATGGAAAGGGTAATCAAATGTACTGTATATTTTAAAAATGCATCATTTCACTTGGCTTTAAAATAAATAAAAGTAATAATAATTTATTTTAGTCTAGACTTTAAATTTGAGTCACCAGACAAAAGTATTTGACGCTGAGTCATTATCAGTCCGAGACAAGACAGAGACCGGGGTCTTACAGTCTCGAGAAGAGTCTTGAGTCCTTCCTCTCTGGTGGTAGCATAAACAATTTAACATATGCACTGCTATAGGGTCAAATTATATGTTTTTGAATATTGTCCTTTGTTTACAACAGAATTACAATATTTCAGTAATACAGGAGATATCTTTTTTGAAATCTCTTTCTAACTGGAAACTGTGTATAACCCCTGTTGGCTATTATAAGCATTTTATGTTATGTTGTATTATGTCACATTTTTGCAGAGATTGTGCTTCATTTTTCACTATTCACTTCAATAAAATGAATACAGTTATGATTAATGAATTTAGTTTAACTGAATAATACTGTTTTCTGAGAAGTGCATAGTAGAAAATACAGCATGTATGTACAGTATGCAAACATCAATGTGGGAGCATAAAATAAAAGGTATGCCCTTTCTATAATATTGAACTTGAATTTATTTTTTAATTACTTGCCATCCTATTTCATTGTTACAAAACCCTCTCCTCCTCCTTCCAATGCCCACACCTTAGCTCTCTGTCTCTCTTTCTCTATGTCTGTTAGAGTATGCAATGAACCACTGGACAGAGGACTGGTTCTTTGGCTACCAGTTCCTGAATGGCCCAAACCCACGCTTTATCAGACGCTGCTCTGAGGTGCCAGCAAACTTTCCTGTCACAGCAGACATGGTGCAGAGCACTCTGGGGGAACACACCTCGCTGGACCAAGAGATTAAGGTTTGTTTGCTTCAGTGCTCAGTTGCTGTTTCTGTGTACTGATGTTTGTGACTCTGGCCAAATCCATCCATCGATCCATAAATGCTTATTCCTAGTCCTGGTGGCTGAAGCCTGTCCTAGCATGCAGTGGGCGAGAGGCAGGAATACAACCCAGACAGGTTGCCAATCCATCGCAGGGCATCAATATCATTCACTCACACATTCATACCCATGGGAACTTTAGAGGTTCCAGTTAGCCTACTGCGTGTCTTTGGATTCTGGGAGGAAACTCGGCCACCAGCTAGAAACCCGTGCAAATATGGGATTAAAAGGAGTTCAACAGGATTTATTATCATGACGGGGTGATCTAGTGTTGCCAAAGTATTTTAGAACAGAACATTTCAAACCAAGCAAGAAAGTAATGTTCTTTCTCTGTTATTCATTCACTGGAGATGTATGTAAGGGTTGTGATTTGATCCCCATTTGCAGGCAGGAAATATATACCAAGTGGATTACGCCATTTTGGATGGTATACCTCCCAATGTGATAGAAGGCGTGAAACAGTATTTGGCTGCTCCCCTCTGTCTCCTCTATGACCATCCTGAGCGTGGATTCATCCCTCTGGCAATACAGGTGCCCCAAAAGGATCCTGTTCTATTATCTCACATACACTTGCCCCATATGTCCCAGAATACACTGTATGGACTTATCTGCATGTCTGACTTTACACTGTGTGTATAAACTGTCATGTCCAAGTTCACAATGCACACACAAACTGGCATGTCCAAGTTTAAGACAGAATGGTAACCCTGAGTACTCTAAGACTACACATCTCCTCAGCTCTATGTTTAGACAATAACATATTATAAGCCTGACTGGGAATTGCAGTCAGGCTGGTGAATTTTTATATTTGACTTAAGTATTGAGACATTAGCTGATATGTTTTGGTAGGTTTTTTAGGCTCTGACTGTTATTGAGCATGTAGATAGCGCTCTACGGACTGTGCCACTAGAGGCCCCTTTCAGTGGGACTCTGTAGAAGACTCAGACCACACCACTTTTAGTTATTTTAAATGCTTCCACTAAATAACATTTGCTTTGAGTGATTGTGTAGGCTTGTAAATACACCAGTGTAAGTCCATGCTGAGATTTTAAGGTCAGGAGCATAACTTTAAAATCTGTCCTATACTTAATAGGTAGTGACTGAAGTATCACTTGCATAACATGCTACACGCTACTATGTTCATATACCTGAATGTCCCAGAGTAGACTGCAGAGACACTCTTATCACTTATAATTAATATACACCTATACAATTGTATTAATACAAAGCACCTTGAAACTGATGCTATTCCCCCTTTCCCCATCTATTCCAAGTTGGGACAGACTTCAGGTGTGGACACACCTATATTCTTGCCTAGCGACCCACCTTTGGCCTGGCTCCTGGCCAAAATCTGGGTTCGTCATGCAGAGTTCCAGGTGTTCCAGGTGCTGTCTCACCTGCTGCGTACTCACCTGTTGATAGAAGTGTTCTGTATGACTACACACCGCCAGCTGCCTGCTGTGCACCCTATCTACAAGGTGAGACTGCCCAAGGGTGGGAATAAATATTAAATACATCCACGGACCTGTTCTCACAGTGTATAGACCCTGGAAACAAGAGACTTGTACGGTCTCATTGCAAAACATCAGTAATGAAGAATTATTCTTATTTGTGTAATTGCCATTTTGTTGAACATACTTCTGGTTTGTACATCTTCGTTGCAACCTACACTGGCTGCTTTTTACAGTATGCTGTACTGAGCTTTGAAATGTTATCAAATCTAATATGCATTATATGTACAAAGCCACAAAACCTTTCAAATGCATACAGACATGTTGTGCTGCAATGCATGGCAGTACACAGAACCTCTCTCTCCCTTTCAATCTGCCTGCAACCAAAGCTGCTAAGCCCTCATCTGCGCTATACCCTGGAGATAAACGCTCGAGGACGGATTCAGCTCATGTCTTCTGACGGAGTCATGGCAAAGGTATGTCTGAGTTCCTGCCTCTGGTTGTATTGTATTTCCTTTTGGTTTGTTTTCATTTACAGAGGCCAGATTCAAACATATCACTGCCTTATGCAGTAGTTCTACACTGAGTGATTGGTTTTTCTATATTTTTACCAATACTGTCTTCACATTTAGAACATACAGTACTGTGCAAAAGTCTTAGGCACCCTAGATTTTTAAATATAATATATAGTATATATTTGGTCTTAGATGTTCATTTTTTATTTTTTGCATTAGTGTTTCAGTAGAAAAGAGCAAATTTGAGATTTCCAAACATGAATTTTCCAAAAAATGAATTTTACAGATACATTTTTGTATTATGTTAAATGAAGTAATATTTTAAGTAATAGACTACTTTTCAGATAAAAACTAGATCATGGGTCTCTGGGATTAGCTGGAGAGCCAGAAGCAAGTGAAACAGCAAAAATCTGCAAAAGAACTGTGGCAAGTTCTCCAAAATGCTTGGAACAACCTACCAGCCAATTTTATAAAACTGCAGGACAGTGTACCTAAGAGAATTGATGTAGTTTTAAAGGCGAAGGGTGGTCACACCAAACATTGATTTTATTTAGTTTTTAATTATTTACTGCTCTATTTCCATAGACTACTGAAGTGCTTCATTGGTGGTAATGATCCCTCTTCACTGTCTCATAGGTGGCATCCACAGGTGGGGAAGGACTTATGATCCTGGCTCAGCGGGAGTATAAGTTTCTGACATACAGATCCCTCCAACCAAAGCTTGATTTCCATGACCGTGGTGTAACAAAGTTGAAAGGCTACCACTACATGGAGGACAGCATGATGATGTGGGATTCCATCCACAGGTATATTCCCAAATGATTAAGACTCACAGCAGGAGAATCACATGCACACACACGTGTGCATGCTCACTCATACAGAGACACGTGGTAAAAAGGTAAGGTCAAATCACCAACTCATCTAAAGGTACAGAGAGTGTCAGAACAGCACCTGTAGGAGAGGTGAAAATTAATTCATGGAGGACAATTCAAATACACTTGAGTCCTGTACAATTTTACCCAGAAGCTTGCCTGGGTATATATATACACATCAAGGAGTGTTGACAGATTCTAAAAGGGCTCTACTCCATCTCTAAATGGACTGCACATGTCCAGTCACACCAATCTATCAAAACAGTTGGGTTACTAACACACAAAGAGCCGTTTTCTCCTTTCCCTCCCTTGATTAATCCTTTCTTCCCTCAGATTTGTCTCAGGTGTGGTGTCTCTGTATTATGCCAGTGACGCCGAGGTGCTCCACGACTCTGAGCTTCAGGCCTGGGTACAGGACATTACTCAGGAGGGATATGAGCATATCCCTAAATTTGGTCAGTCTTACGTGAAGAACTTTCTACTAAGATAAAGAATTACAAATGTTGGTGTGCCCGATGAGTCGCTTCATTCCCATACTCTTCTTTGCAGGTTTATCAAGTGAGCTGACGAGCAGGGAGGAGCTGATCACCCTTCTGAGTGTGGTGATCTTCACCGCTTCTGCACAGCATGCTGCCACAAATAATGGACAGGTTCGTGCCCGCACGTACACAAGCTGCCACTAATAACAAACAGGTTAGTGCCGGCGACGTACAAACACTGCCACTAATAAAAGGTAGGTGCGGTGCCTTCAGAAAGTAGTTGGATGGTGGGACTGCAGGAGTTGAGAGAGGTCATCCTCTGCAAGAGGAGAGAAGAGTGGGAGGCCTGGGGCATTGGGAGGGGAGAATGGGAGGGTTGTCTGGTGAGAGGATTAACAGTTATATCGGGGAACTCCATCTTGATGAAATTGCAGACGTCAGCTACCTTTCTGTCAAAGTCATCTGCCGTGAGGGTTGAAGGTGGTGGGAGACAATTGAGGAGTGTGGAGAAAGAGAAGAGTGCAGTAATTGGGCAGGCCAACAAAATGTGACAGGCCATTTGAAATTGGCTGAAAAGGACAATTTAAAAAAAGAATTCCTTAAAATGTTATGTGCTACTATGTCTCTCTGAACTTAGTTTGACTGGTGTGCCTGGGTTCCCAACACCCCCTGCACCATGCGCTGCCCTCCTCCGATTGACAAGGATGCAGTCACCATGGAGATGATCATGAACAGCCTCCCTGATATGAGCCAAACCTGTTTCGAGATGGCATTTGCTTGGCATTTGAGCCGACCCCAGCCTGATGCGGTAAACCAACAACATGACACTACAGCACACCAAGCGTATGAATCATAATTTGGATTACAAGACAGTTTTTAGGACACACAGATTACAATAGCAATACAATTGAATGTCACCAACTATGGAACTGCTGTTCCTAAAAATAGGTGAGTACTTTTACTGGAGAGACATTTTCTGACTCACTCTTTTGCTTTGTGTCTCTGTCATTGCACCTGCAAGATCCCCATCGGTCAGTATGTGGAAGAGCACTTTACTGAACCTCAGGCACAGGAGCTGATAAAAAGCTTCCAACAGGAGCTGCATGACATAGAGAAGAAGATCATGAAGAAGAATGAAGGTCTGGAGTTGCAGTACCTGTACTTGTGTCCCAGCCGCATAGAGAACAGCATTACCATATAGATTCCATAGTCAAATTCATTCATTCAGTTAAAATAAATCAATTGGTTAGCCCCAGATTTGTAAACTGACAGGACACAGCTGATAATTCAGCCACAATTTCCAAAGAAGTATTGGTAAGCCATCAAAGCCCTTATGTGAGTTTTAAATTAAAGTGATTACCTTGTCTGTTACCCTCTGACAGTCTGCAGTATTTAGACAATCTTGGGACTATTTCACAGTACTTTCTATAGGACTGAATAGTAACTGGCCCCCCACCTAAACATTATCAATATGTATGATAGTCCTTTATAAAGGTACAGTATGTAGGGTCAATGAAATAAAGTGAAATGAGGACCATAAAATCAAGCATTACCATTTACATTCTCGAGTCAGCTTTATTCAATGAAAGGAAATAAATTGGATAGCTTCAGATTCACAACACTTTCAGTTATATGGCTAATCTAATCTCTTTCTCTAAATCAATCCCTGCCTGGTCACTTTCATGTACCTTGTTAATATGCATGCACTAACCATAACCATGAAGAAATGTAGTTTTCCACATGAACAACAAGCAACATAAAAATCTATGATTTCTGAGACTAAAGATGTTTCTGATTTCTGTCCATTTTGATTATTTTTGGAGTGACTGGTCATAAACATGAATGCTGTACATACCTCCTGATGTTCAGTCCACAGGGAGTTTTATGCCTGCAGTCTCACAAAGCGACATTACAATAAGCCATAGCACCACAGGCATGAATGCTGACAGTTCCAAGCAACAGAAATTCACATCGATTTGGTATGACATCTTGTACAGACTTAGCACGACCACATGCTGGATTATTAATGAGTAATATCAAATAGCATATTTTGAGCATGGTCGTCAGACATAATTCATTCACTGTACTAAGAGGGCACAGGACTAAATAATTTGGAGAAGACTGTCGTGAAACAGAATCAACATTTTTACTTCTGTTACTTATTATAATATTTGACATTTAATGGGATTGTTCAAAGGCTCTGACAGATAATCATATGCAATACATTTGAATACAATAATTTAAGCAGGGAGCAGAACTGTCAATATAAACTATTGTATAACACATTAATTCAATAATTATGCTGATCCTATTTATATTAACACTGATGAAAAATCAAACACACTCCCTCTGTTATATACAAAGTTTCAGTGTTCTTGTCTCCATATCATTCTTAATTTACAGCAAGAACATGAAAACCAAAATACAGTATTCCACAATAACAATTAAATTATTTCATGTACATGCACAAAATCATGTTGTGTCAAACAAACAGAAAAATGTACACTGAAATCACAGCATCTTCCCATTCCTAATCATACATAACTTCCATTTGGAAAAACAAACCATGAGACAGGATAAAACATGATTAAAATAAATAATCTCACAGAAACACAAGTGAACTGAATGTTTAAATAAATGTATTTAACCTGGAAATTTCTGTGCATCAAGTCCATCCAGTGGTGTAAAAAAATTACTTCATACCATGAAGAAGCTGGGAATTAGGTTTTGACTACGTGCAGACATAGCTGATAATTCAGCAACAATTTCTAGATGAATGTGTGTAAACCAGCTAAAGCCTTTACAAGAGTATTTCACAGTACTTGACATAGTATGGAATAGTAAGTGTCCCCCCACCTTAACATAATCAATATGCATGACAGTCAAGTATGAAGGCATGCAGGATTAATGAAATTCAACGTTAAGACCAGAAACTGTTGTAAAAATGTGTTTGTATTCTGAAAAATCTAAACAAAAAAGCATTCATAGGAGGGGGGTTGCAGCATTTAGTGACTGAGCTGAAACATGTGCTCTGGGCCACTCAGGACATGCAGAGGACCACTACCCTAAGTGATCCAGAACACAGACTACAAAATGCTTGGATTTCAGCTTTCCAGTCTGAGGTGGCGCAGTTTTGACTTCTTTCCAGCAGGGGGTGGTCTAGTGCACCATGTATTCATTGCGCTTGTTGAGTCGGACCTGGCAGAGGGATATACCTCCCACTACAACATAGATGCCTGCTGCTATGAAGCAGTTGAAGCCAACCTGGTTATATAGGCTGTAGATTGTCTGAATAGGGTTCTTGCTGCAGGGGAGCAGAGAAAAAATTGATGTTAGAAATTCAGAGTGGGTAGAATGGGTGAGTTTAGCAATACTGGAGAAAGGATAACAAAAATGTATAAAGTGCCCACATTGATAACAAATGTAAAGATGAACAAGATGAATACATGTGGCATAAAAGGAAGTTTGTGGGCTGGCAAAGCTAATGGAAGTGAAACCACGCCAATCACCTTGGTACACCACTGTGTGGATCTCATGAGCCTATGTGAGATTCTTTGTGAGTAACCTAAACTGAATCTACTCACTCATTGTGCATGTCCTCCTCGGTGAAGGGCACATCCTCAATCAGCACAGCAGAGTGGGCACTGAAGAAAATCCCCAGCATTGCCTGAGAAAGCAGAGGTGCCAGATAAGAAAAGGAACAGGTAGTTAAAATACCTGCTCAGAATTGAGGCATGTCAATCTCCAGCCAAACAAGATGCAGTAATCACAACTGAGTAATGAAATCTCATGCCAGCAAGAACTTCAGCTAAAAATAACACGAATCAGGCCAAATGTCCTCAGTACATATCCCGGCTCCACAGCAGCTGATTCAGAGTCAAAATAATGTCATTGTTTTTTTAGCCAGATTCACTCACACCTGGCACTATTTATTGCTAAATATGACCTAATATTACTATAGAGTTTGTAACAAGGACTATACTGAGTATGCTATGCATTATGGGGCAGTACAACTATGCAAAAGCAGATCCGTTTTCTAAACACTCATAAGGACAAGTTGGTAGGGTATTAATGTGAATGCAAGACATCTAGGTAGCCTGCCAGCACACACAGGGTATGCAAGTAAACCACACAAGTAACAGGCTGATGCCGCCTACCACAGTCACTTGCAAATGTGTCGACTCGTACACAATTCACGAGTCCAAGACATAGCATTATAGCTTGAACATTTATTAAGTTGCATAACCAGATGGGTAAAATAATCTCTAACAACAATGTTTACTTTTTATGGACTCTGTACCAGATGTATTAAGTGCGCATTTGCCAATTAGTAGCTAAATAACAGTTGAAAACATTACAAAAAACTCGGGAGTAGAACTCCAGCAATACTACAAAAATTTCCTTACCAGCATAATCACTCCCCAAATGCTTATCACTATACCACATGTGGCAAGCTTAGGTCCGCAAAATAAAAGAGATGCCATGCTTCGCTGGTTTATTTTCAACTAAAACAACTGAGGTGTAATAAATTACTCGTTCCAAATGTAATGGTTTACTTCATACGCGCCTCTTCTTTAAGCACACACAAGACCATCGTTTTTCAGAGCTGCAAGAAGCTACTTTTTCTTAGTAAATTACAGACAATCCTCATTCCACTTCAGGTAGCAGTCGGCTGACAATTCCATGACCGACAATATAGACGGCACCAACACAAAAAACGCGGGTGCATTTCTATTAAACTACTGTCTTTCAAAATACATTAATTATTTTTTAATTATAAAGCACTCAGCAACTCAACACAAAAAAGTAAAAAAAAATATTCACACGCAGGCTTAGTACACATTTTAACAGAACTGAACTATTTGAAATGAGTTTCCCTTCGGCGTTTTCAACATGGTACAGTCTACGCGTGACTCCTCATGTGATGGGGGAGATGGTCAGCTGAGCAGGGCAGTGTTTCTGGAATTTTAAAAATGACCGTGTTGTAGCCTGGATGCAGTGGGCCATTTGAAGTTTTTGTCCGTCAAAAATTTAAGCAATGACTTATGTCTTATACAAATACTCTTTTCTTCTGAAAGGGGGCCAGATCAATAGTGTTGATAACGATGTCGTGTATATATATATATATATATATATATATATATATATACATTTGACATTTTAGTATACTTGAAATGTGTTGTTATTAATGATTATTTGCTGTGAGGTGGAGTATACAAATAGGCTTTACGTTTTAGTTACCATTGGGAAGCGGTTATTTATTCTGCAACCATTCTGGATAAATATAAATAAAGAATATAAGACAATATTGTCTTCATTTTTAAGGCAGAGGCCTAGGCCGGCTAATACGTTTTAACATTTGCTTTGATACATGGGGGCAATCTGTATATTTTGGGTAAGAATGCACATTTCCAGCTTGGGCCAGTAGCCCTCTCGGATTTTGGATAAACAGCAGGGTAGGCTATTTAGTTGGATTTTCCAGTGGATACAGCCATACAGACATATTTAGGAAGGCAGCCGGATTATGTCAATGTTTTCAAAAACTTGCTGAGAATACAAAACACTTTAAGAAACATGCAAAATACTAAAATTGTCCGGATTCGGTGGGTTTCCTTTTAAAAAATGTCCTTCTCATAACCGTTGTTCCAGTGTGGATTACTGACAAGCATGTTCCTCCGCTGCTGTTGCATTTTGTTAAATCTAAATTTTGCAGTGTCGGTCTTTTCTTAAGTTACTATTGTAATTTTGTTTGCATTTTGGTTTAAGTTGTTGCGTTTATGTCGAAATCAATCAAATATATGCGGAAGTAGGCCATGAATTCATTCACTCAGATATTTGTTTACTCGACTCGGCCATACAATAAAGCGCTAATTCGGAATAAAACAGCCTACATAAATTGAATGACAGGGGCCCCGACCAATGGTAAATTTCACGTGGTAGGTTTTAGACCAATGAACAATTGCGAAATGTAGCGCGCACTCTCGGATTTCCGTTTTTCAGCAGTACCAGTAGTCGTAATTAGTCTGTTTCACAATCATTGAATATAACATTAGATGTGTGTTGTTTTCAAATCCATTATGCAAGTACAAACCGCGTGTCGTGTATACGCAGAGGACAGCCAGTTAAAGCAAACGGTAGTCAAATTTTAGACGAAGGCTAGCGCCTTTTAACTCTAGCAAACCAACTGGGTCGTGAAAGGCCTGAGCATGTTGTTACGCGAGAGAGAATGACTTAAATACATAGATAGCGCTGCAACTATGCCTTTGCAGTTGGTAGTTTAATACAAAATAGATTTCTAGCTAGCTGATTATTTAACGAAGCTTTTTAATAACGTTACCGTAATGCAGTGAACTTGCGTAGTTGGCTAAATAATGAGAAGCATTTAGGTAGCTAACGTTAATCATTTTGGTAGCTAAGTTTGCTAAATAGATATCTGCCATAGCGTGCTGGCTTATAAACAAAGACGGGCGGTCAGCAGCTGGCTAGTTAGTGCCGAATACCCAGTTTGGAAACACATCATAGCTAATTCCAGAGGAAAATGACATCAGCTTCTACCAAGGTAAGCGTATAGCACTGCTCTTCGCCTGTCCTATAACGGCAACACACCACGCAACTAAACAGTGGCAAATACACCGGGTGAATGAAATCCTTGCTTGGAATACTAAATGGCTACCAGACACATGCACTGTAACGGCAACATACCACGCAACTAAACAGTTGCAACTTCACTTTTCAGGTTCAAAATTGACTGCAAGAACATCTGGTGTAACTGCATGCTGCTAAAAATCACAGAAAATACTCCTGAAACTCCCCACGATTGTAGCCACCTTGAATTGGACAGTAGTCAGTGACTAGTGTCATCTAGTGCTTGTCATCCAGAGGTGATTCAGGTTCAGGAAATAAGAAATACTTCTTAGTATTTTGTCATCTGGATTTGCTAATTAGCGTAATTCTTCAGCCAGGAGGTAGAATTAATCAGTGAAATCAGCTGTCCATAGGTGACAGAAACAGGGCAGGAGATACACATTCTCACCCCTGTATTTTCCACCTCTGTTGTCCTCTGAATTTTTCTTCATTCATTTCACATGGCCATGATTAAAGGACTTTTTTCTACTGCATTATGAATCTACTGAAAGTACTGTTGTCTTGAGATTCTTCCTCTGTTTGAATGTCTGTCGCAGGTTGGGGAGATCTTCTCAGCTGCAGGTGCTGCCTTCACTAAACTTGGGGAGCTCACCATGCAGCTGCACCCGGTGGCAGACTCCAGTCCATCTGGGTGAGTGAATCATCATCACAGACACAGGTGCAGATTCATACAAGCACACCTTTCTAAAGCTTACATCCTTTCTTTTTGCTCTCTGGGCCATTGAATACAATTTGGGCTTATATTGCTGTTGGTCTGCATAGTTCAAATGTTGAGTTTGTGGGGCTTTCTCTTGAATTTGAATAAGAGCAGTCCAATGCTGGGAAGGTCAGTGGTGTGTCTTAAACTGCATTCTTTTGAAGAGCCAGAATACAGTTAAAAACTGCAGTCACAAGTCACAAAATACATGGAATACCCAGATGGTCAGCAGCTCTTGCTTTCCTTCCATCCTTTCTAATACTTAATTTCAGGAGGTTCCGGTTGGTGAAATTCCGTACCATAATATCACACTTGGTCACACGCCTTCATGAGTATTCCAGTATACACATAAAATGGTCTTGCCTTGAACAGTGGGGAGGCAGAACATTCAATATTAAGAATAAGGAGCTGGCTAGTTTGTAGAAACTGTACACATGAGAAACAGGGTATGTTACCCAAGGTGCAGCAGCACAAGCAATAATCTGTTACGCTGAAACATAGTTTCAATGTTGAACACTATAAGTGTTATGTAGTGTTATGTTATATAAGTAAATGGTAATGGACTGCATTTATATAGCGCTTTTATCCAAAGCGCTTTACAATTGATGCCTCGCATTCACCAGAGCAATTAGGGGTTAGGTGTCTTGCTCAGGGACACTTCGACATGCCCAGGGTGGGGGATTGAACCGGCAACCCTCCGACTGCCAGACAACCGCTCTTACCTCCTGAGCTGTGTCGCCCCTGGAGTAGGATTATTGCATAGACAAAGCCAGCATGGTATTTGTCTGCATAGTGCGCCTGCAAGTCACATTCTTCAAGTCAAGCATGTTCACAGAAGAGCAAAGTAATCTGTACCTTCCAGTATAGTTTTCTGGGTGGCCTTCATGAGGTAACTTTGTATCTTGTATCTGTTATATTTTTCATAGCCATGGGAAATAAGTTACTAATGAATAAAACACTTCAAATGTTTTCTCTTTGGAAAACTGACATGATCGGGCAATAGTCTCTTGGGTCAAGATACGGTACTTTGGGATTTACTTTACCCCGCACCCCGATGAGGGTTACAAATTTTGACCAGTGCAGCATCAAAGTGACGACCCCACCTCGCTTTGTCTCCTGCAGAGCCAAGTGGACGGACACTGAGATTGACATGCTGCGGTCAGCCGTCAGGCGCTTTGGTGACGACCTAAGCACTATCAGCTCTGTCATCAAGAAGCGCACTGTGTAAGAACACTATGTTTCTCAGTTTTTATTGTCTCTCTCTTCTTCCCTCAGTCTCTCATCTTTTGTTTCCTAACCTGGCTTTTCATTGTAAAGCCCCTCTCTTGCTGGCCTACTCTTGTTGAGAAGGGTCTGCTAAATGAAATTAGTTGAATTTCACTTTTTTGTCATTTTCATGAAATTGCCTACCCTATAGTTTAAGTGACATGACTGAAACTGCTGTGCATCGAGTATAATTGAAAAAACGGTCTTTGCTTCATTTTTGAATTCAAGAGAAATCAGGAAAGAGACTAACAGTGATATGAGCCCCAAAGCGATCCAATTTTCATGAAGCTGCATTGCAAACGCACTAATGCAGCTTCATAAATGCCCATTATTTCTCTGTAATTACAATAATGAATTTTAAATGCTGTTCTGGGTCAATAGCCAATCCACAGCAAATTAAGTGTTTGACCAACACCAGAATGCACTTTCAAGGGGTGTTGGCAATAAAGCCTTTTAATAAAGATTTGTCTTTAATAAACAATAAATATTTTCTTGACATTGCTAGCTTTCTAACATGAAATGAACAGTGTTAGTGAAAAATTATTTAAGAACAAATGTACTGCACTATGACACGTGATCAAAGTGAATAAACCTTCATTACATTTGTATCCCTCGTGAAAATCATCCTTTTGGTAATGACTTCATTATATGCTATGCTTGACTGTTTACCATATGTGAAACACATTCATGGCTTTGTAGATGTGACTATGCAACCTAAACCATTTGAAATAGGAACAGCAAGCAGTTTTTATTAATGCCAGTTGAGACACAGTCTTGACATATCTGCATGTGCAAGCATTACACATGTGGGCCAAAAGTGTGTCTTCTATGGGTCACATTTGGCCTATCACTTCAGTGCTAGAAATTCAATACTCTCTGATCCTAATCCCTCTAGCTTTCATTGGTCTGTACTCCTGTCAACCTTGGCGGTTCTCTCCCCCCTTCAAAGCAGAGCTCAGATCAAGACCACAGTGAAGAGGAAGCTGTATGAGGACAGTGGAGTACCCATCTCTGAATCTCCTAAGAAGCCCACCAAGAAGGCATCCATTGCCATTTCGTCTGCGCCCCCCCCTGCAATCATCACAGTGCCCACCGCTCAGGTTGTTGTCACGACAGGGCTTCAAGGCCCCTCTTCTGCTCCACAAGCCATCAAGAAACAGAAGACTGCAGGTGGCTATAGATTTGGGTTGGGGTTTTGGGGAGATTTGCTGTTTTATTTCATTTTGAGGTGTTGTGGTGGATGTGTCTTTGAAGAGAAATTATTTATAGAATAATAATTACAATGCAATTAGCAGTTTCAGGAGGCCAATGCACATCAAGCAGTCATCACAGTTTTAAATTTTCTGTCACGTTGATGCATGATTTTCAAGCAGGCACTTGAAAAGCATCTAAAAAAATTGCTTGTTAGAGCTTTGATGAAGGCTGTTGGGAATCTGCAGTTGTCTGGATTTAAACAAAAGTAATGGAATGCAGTGAAATGGCACAAATGGATAAACAGGAATGTTGTCAAATTTTAAATCAAAACTTGGAGACATGACATGTTTACATACTACAGAGGCAATTTGCAAGTTTTGAAATGTGAAAGGACGCATATTCCACATTTCTCAGATCTGTTTTTAACTTGCATACATGTCAAATGCTTCAGGAGTTGACGTTAAGTGCTAAATGTGTGATTGAATGACAATTTGTTATGTCACCATTACATTTCTTGTGTACTCTACTTGGAGGTACAAGAGGTCCAAATGTAAGACTACAAAATGGAACAACGTTTGGGTGCCTGTGTACCCGAAGCACTTAGCTTCGTAATCATTGAGGTAGTTAATGTATACATATCACTTGTTGTAGGAATTTTACTTGTGTCTGATTTGTATTATTTATATATAATATACTGCTAGATCTAAGGATGTTTTATTGAGGTTGCCTCATTATAAACCATAAGATTAATTGTAACCACAACAAATTGAAGCTACCCAAAAACATGAACAGATAACATGCATTTTTCTGCTTCTGTTGCATGTTGTTTTCCTAACGTGTCTTTTTGTTCAGCCTTCTGCGTGGCAGTGTATTTACATTGGGTGTCCCTGTGGCTGTGTTTCAGCAGATGTGACTTTGAGTGCACTCAATGACTCTGATGTGAATAGTGACTTGGTGGACATAGAAGGATTGGGTGATGGCACCACCACCAAAAAACTCAACTTTGATCAAGGTAAGAACTGACTCATGGAATTGCAAAAAGACAATTAAATGTTTGAATTGCTGTTTTGTGTTTTTGTGCATTGTACATTCAGTGGCCACTTCATTAGGCACACCTAACTTCTACTTCTCTTTTGTATTGAGATCTGAGGACTGTGCAAGCCATTGTAGTAAACCAAAATCATGGTCATGTTCATGGAACCAGCCTAAAATAATGCATGCTTTGTAAACTGGCATATTGTCCTGCTGGAAGTTTCCATTTGAAAAAGGGTAGACTGGCCATTAAGAGACATGCATGGCCAGCAACAGTGCTTAGATATGCTGCAGTATTCAAATGATGCTCAGTTGTTATCAAGGGGTCTAATGTGTTCCAAGAAAACATTCCCCACACAATTACATCACCACCATCAGCCTGCACCGTAGGCACAAGGCAGGTTGGGTCCATGGATTCATATCATTTAAGCCTAATTCTGACCTGATCTGCTTGTTGCAGCAGAAATCAGGATTCAGCAGACCAGGCAATGTTTTTCCAATCTTCAGTCGTCCAGTTTTTGTGATCACATGCCCAGTGTAGCCTCATCTTCGGCTGTGACTGGGCCCTGTTGTGGGTTTCCACTGCTGTAGCCTGTCTTCTTCCAGGTTTAACACGTTGTGTATTTAAAGATGCCCTTCTGCACACCACTATTTTACTTATTTGAGCATTTGTGGCCTTTCTGTTAGTTTGAACAAGTCTGCTGATTCTCCTCTGATCTCTCTAATTAACAAGGTGTTGTCACCCACAGAACTGCCGCTCACTGAATCTTATTGTCTATCACACTATTCTCTGTTACTCTAGAGACTGTAGTGTGTGAAAATCCCAGGAAGGCAGCTTTTTCTGAGATGCTGGAACCACTCTGGCATCAATAATTACATCACGGCCAAACTCCCTTAGATCATTCTTCTTGCCCATTTCTAATGTTTGGTCGAGAAAACAACTAAACCTCTTTGCCAAATCAGCATGTTTTATGTATTGAGTTGCTGCCACGTGATTTGCTGTTAGGAAAAGCAGGCTATTTGCATTAATGTGCAGGTGTACCACATCAAGTGGCCACTGAATGTGTGTTTATATATTAGGGGTCCAGGAAGATGCCACTTTGTATTTGTATCTATATTTGTTCATCAAACAAAATTGTTTGTATTTGTATTCGGATTAAAACTGGAAGTGGATGTGGCATAAATGGGCGGAGTTTAACTCGGAAGCTGTATTTTAAAAAAGCCAAAAATACCTGATGTCTACACTGATTATAATCACTGGCATGGCTATTGTTCAGATATTAAAGTATTAAAGTCATGGTTTTACAATCACATAAATAATAATCCAGCTTAACAACAGGTAATTTGCTTTTTAAAAGCTGTATTTAACAAACAATGACCTATATGTTATATATCCATAACAGGCTCTTATAACACTGAGGAAAACAAAGTCAAATCAAGTTTCAAACAGACAAAAAAGTTACTCATTCTTACTCTGAACTGCATGAACCCCACCACCACCTCTACTTAAGAGACACTTTAATTATAAACTGAAAAAATGCTTATATAAATCAAAACATAGTTCCTCATCTTCATTATGAACTACTGTATGCGGTGAATGTCTAATGATATATAAAAAAATTACAGAATGCAAGGCTAACATGTTTTGATGTTTTTGTTTGTTAATACTTGTTCTCCCCTCTTTGTTGAAGCCCCACGTTACCTGTATATTTGATTTGAATTAGTTTGGATAAATTTAATAAAAAATGGAAAAGTTTCCCTGGGTGGAATACATCTTCAGCTGTTATGCTATTACTCAAATTTCCCCAAGTTGTATTTTGCAAAGACAAGCTCGTGCACATGAGCTGGCAACGGTGTCAGACGTATCCAGCATTACAGCATTGATTTCTGCACCAGTAACAGCCTAATTTTATAAAGAGTATAAAATCATATATTGCAAACTATTTTCTTGAAATAAAGGACAAATCAATCAGTTTCAGTTGCAAAACCTGCTATGGACCTCTTTTTAGATGAGTCTGAAATAAAAAGCAGAAAGAAATGGTATGTTTGCCTTTCTAAATTATGCCGTTTTTGTTGTATGATCATCCTGTTTATACCACCATAACATGCGAAGTAATTTAGACTAAACAGAATTAACTCACATATTTTGTATAAAATCTAATTACTTAAATTTATGCACATTTTTTACCATGGCTGAACATATACTTCTGTTAATCTACAATTTGTTTTGATGGGTGAATGTGATTATACTGTGTTTCTTTGCATAGAGAGCCTCAGTTTGGACTCCAGTCTGATCATGAACTCCAGTGACCTGCCTCTCCTGTCCCGCTGACCACCTCCACCACACCCCCTGGAGATGATGCCCAATAGGGAAGCCGACAGTGGCACACTGATACCAATGAACAGTGCAGTTCCAGTTACAGGACCTACTTTTCCATGTCCAATAGACATTCAGTGGTGAATTGTGTAGATTTTTTTGTATAGAGAAATTTTCCTAATATTAAAATCAGGAAGTACAATTTTGTTTTGGTTGAAGGTGTTTGCAGGTGTATGTATTGACGGTATAGCCAATATTACAAAATGACATTTTTTGTTCCAGACATTACGCAGTCTACAGTCATGGCTGAATTGAGGGGGGTTAGAGGTGACTTGTTTGGTGGACTGACTGATAGTAACAGGACAGAAAATTTATGCTGTAGCTCCACAATTTAGGCAATTAATGGAGATTATCCAAGCAATATTCCACTCACAAACATTTTTCCCCTTACCATTGTGCAACGTGGATTCAGATCAGTTGTATCCTCTCATTGTCTTTTTTTTATTTACCCTGTTTGGTGTCGTTCGGTATGTGCATGTATGCGTGTACACACACACACACACACAAACACACCTACATACAGATGGCAACACATTACATATGCATACTGATTCATTTACATATGTATGAGGCAGCTTCTTTTTAGTTGGAAAATAAATGTTTAGCATGTATAGGGGTCACATCTATCATTCATTTGTCAACTGATGACCTGGAATACAAATGGGTAGAATTACAAACTAGTTTTGTGCATACAAACAAAAGGGATGGTTGTGTGTATGTATTTAAAGTAAACATCCCAATGCACTATACTAATGACAGACTCAGCACCAGTCAATAGGTACATTTTTTGTAAATCGTTCGCTCAAATTCTGTCATTTTGAAAACATTCCAAAACTATAATGCTGTACATGTTTTATAAAGGGGCTTTCTTCCAGAGTAATAAAAACTGCAATGAGTTCATGAGCCTCAGAACCAATGAAAGCCTTTGTGCTCTTGCTATGTAGGTACCACCCAATTACTCTCTTCATGTAGGTACAGAACAGTATAGGTACAGAACAGTATTATCATACTTAGTTTATATTCAAAACTGAAGTTCTGTTTTCCTTCAATGCCAGTACTTTTGAACTAATTCTGAGATTTATGCATATTAAATAATGAATTTTTCCATTTAAATGTAATCTGGATTTTAGCAAAACATTGTAAAATTTTATAGAACAAACACTACATTTTACAAGTAACTGCTTTTTTTTTGAAGTGTTGGTTAGTGTTTTGTGAACTTTTTCAAACTTGCAATCCCCATTCGTATTCACAGAATTGCCACTACTACAATGTTCTCAGTCAGTTTTGTAAGAACTGACAAGCACTTGCTGTACACTGAAAAGCCAGTCAATACTTGATATAACTGAAATCTCGCTGCTGTCTTTGGGTTGGAAGAGTACAGTGCATGCACAGTTGGTGCAAGCATGGTTCAGACACCCAGTTCACTAGAGTCCCTGCCAAAGGAGACCCTTGTTCCCTGGCTGATGTAGCACGCTATGAATTTGATGGAGGATGTTATTTTTTCATCAGGGAAATTTGGGAGTCGTTTTTGTATGTTTTAGTTTAAACATTTAAACATTCATTCATGCATTAGTTGTTTAAACAATTTTTTTTACTGGTTTAATTTTATTTATATTAAATGTGTTCACCATAGATTTGACTTTACTGCCATTTAGCAGTCTCTTATCCAGAATGAATTTCAATGTGAACATTAGCGCGAAGGGATTGAAGTGCAGAAATTCCTCAGAGGGGGGAAGTGTATTCCCGGAAGAGACTCTTCTGGCAATTTTAAGAAGTGCAGACTTGAATGACAATTTGACAGCCACCCTATTAAATATGTTGCACAAACAAAACTTCTGCAAATGAGCATGAAATATCAAACTTAAGTTGCATAACAAGAAGAAAATTCCAGCAAATGAACATTAAACTACAAAAAATGAGCAACAGTTCATTAGTTTTACCTGTGTAAGAACCACAGGTAAAACTAATAAAAAGAGGACAATGTATGCAAAAAGGCAAAACATTCAAATTTCGTGTTCCACCTCATCCAGAATGTGCTCTGTTAGATTGAGATCTGGGGACAGTACTGGCTATTGGAGTAAACAGAAGTCACTGACATGTTTGTGGATCCAGCTTGAGATGATGTACACTTTTTAAACATGGCTTATTATCCTGCAAGAAGTATCCATTTGGAAAAGGGTACATTGCAGCCATAAAGGGATGCACAATGTTCAGCAACGATGCTTAGTTATGTGCCATTCAAATTAATATTAAGGGGCCTATTGTGTGCCAAGGAGACATTCCCCACACCAATACACCACCATCACCAGCCTGCACCACTGACCCAAGGCAGGATGGATCCATGGATTCATGATATTTATGTCAAATTCTGACCCTGCCATCTGCATGTTGCAGCAGAAATCAAGATTCATCAGACCAGGTGATGCTTTTCCATTCTTCAGTCATCCGGTTTCGGTGATCGTTTGCCCACTGTGGCCTTGTCTTCCTGTTTTCAGCTAAAAGGAGAGGAATCTGGTGATGTCATCGGCTGCTGTAGCCCATAAGATTTGCCATACAGTGCGCTCAGAGATGCCCTGCAGCACACCACTGTAGTAAAAAAGCAGTTATTTTGGCATTTTTGGCCTTTTTGCTAGTTTGAAGTCTGGCCATTTTCTGACCTCTCTCATTAACAAGGTGCTTTTTTTCCCGCAGAACTTCCGCTCACTGGTTGTTTTTGTTTATTGCACCGTTCACTGTAAACTGTAGAGATTGTAGTGCGTAAAAATCCCAGGAGGGCAGTTGTTTCTGAAATGGTAGAACCACCACATCTGACAGACAATACAACAGTCAATGTTGCTTAGCTCATGCATCTTGCCCATTATTTTTGGTCGAACAAAAAACTGAACCTATTCACAATGTCTGCACACTTGAGTTGCAGCCTCGATTTGCTGCTTGGAGGAGCAAGCTATTTGCGTTAATAAGCATGTGTACCTAATAAAGTGACCTCTGTGTATGTGTATATATATATATATATATACATACACACACTTACAATACATAGCCAAAATTATGTGGACACCTTACATCCAACATCTCATCCAAAATTATGGCCATTAATATTGAGTTGGTCCACCCTTTTCCGCTATAACAAGATGTTGGAGCATTGCTGCAGGGATTTGCGTCCATTCAGCATGCAGTGGGCTTTCCAGTTGATCCCAAAGGTGTTGGATGAGGCTGAAGTCCAGGCTTTCGCTGTGTGCCCTGGGACATTGTCATGCTGAAACAAAACTGTTGATGAAGCACAGAATCATCTAGAATGCCATTATATGCTGTAGCATTAAGATTTGCCTTAACTGGAACCAAGGGGCCTTGTCCATACCACGAAAAACAGCCCCAGACTAAGGGGTGTCCAGATACTTTTGGTCATATTGTGTGTATATATACATGTAGTGGTCCTGAGGCTCTTAAAGTCAACTGAATCATGAATGAAGATTTATTTGGCCAAAAACCTGTTAAGAACCCCAAAGGGCATAGTGGATTGTCCACTCTACGAAGGACGATACACCTACAGGTAATTTTGACACTTTTTTTGGGGGGGGGGGGGGGGGATACATTTTTTCTGAACAGTTGTTCTAGTATAGAAAATGATTTATATATTTTTTAATACTATAATGCTCATTAAATGTATTTTCTCATCTTAGATGGAGGTAAAATTATTACTGAAAGGCACCGTAGAATGTCTCTAATAAATGGACTTTGCTGATGTGCCATGGATATTACCCTCTAGTGCAGCCATTTACTTTGCTTATCAAATATCAGGAATCTGTATCTTTGGGGAAATGTCTTTAAAATATTTGTGTCATACCATGATTTAGCCAGAGTCCACAAAAAGATCAAACTAATTCTGGTACATTCCATTTTCTAGCTATGACCATAAACTACATTTATTCAAAATAGTCAAGTGTTTCAGTAACTCCCTGTGTACTGGAAATAATTTTCAGTCGATAAAACCCCTCCGTACAAAGATTTGCCACAAATCACATTTGTAGTACTCAACATGTTGGATAACATTTATTGAAATAAGTCAATAACTATATGTTTGGAAATAAAGCCTGTGAGGAACATTTTTTCATTACATTAATGTGAGGTAAGACATTACTTTAAAAACAGCAATATCCTCCCACATTTCCCTGTTAGCCTAAATAGGAATGATAAAGTATGAAAAAAGCCCTCAACAGGTTCAGGACGATTTCAACCAAATAATTTATTTGCTGACCCCCCAAATCATTCAGTAGGATGAATTCCAAAATATATAATTAATATGTACTTAAACTGTATAGTTAACAACTCACAAAATGGCTTCTAGTAGCACTTCAGAAGGATTGGTTCACTGCCATTGATAAGTCAGTCCAGAGATTTAAAATATTAAACAGGAAATAAACAGTGCCCTGATTTTCTTACTAAAGGGATGAGACACTGTTGTTTTTGTAGCACTTCAGCGGTTTATTTGAGTATCTTTCCCACTGGGCATGAGTCTCATTAATTTAGAAAATGCCAGAATTTAATTAGCCTACCTTGAAATCAGTTGCAGACATGCTGTCTTGGCTTGCGGTCAATAGGTCACAGTAAAATGAGGGAAAATACATTGCAGAGTATTATTATTATTATTATTGTTATTTTCAAACCAAACCACAGCATATTCTGTCGATTGAACTAGACTTAATTTGCTCAGCTGCTGATCAAGCATGGTAAAAAAAGAAAGAAAATGGTGGACAGTCCATTCATAGGGCAACACAGTGTATGTGTTGCTTCAATCCTGAGTTTACTTAGTTCCTAGACAAGAGCCCCAAGATATGTAGCTCACAAAGGTCTTGTCAGGTGGATTTCAATCCTGCAGGTGTGACCCTCATTTGAACCATTTTTTCATAGCTGTGGTAGTTTCACTTCATTACAGTAATCTGTAAACTTTCCAGTGAAAGGAAAATATACAGAGCAGTACTTGGGAATCTGACTCAGCCGACTGCAGTTCATTGTTTGAACATTGTTACAAAAATCCATTACAACATCCATAACAACTTCCAGTTTTACCTAAATATTTGACGTTTACTTTTATGGAGGACATGCATTCATTGTAGGTTCACAACCCACAAACCATAATGAGCCATAATAAAGCCATTTCTGTTACTATAGGCATCTACACATTTCCGTTTATACAACAAATAAAAAAGAACAAATACACCTGAAAACTAATGTTTCAGAATGAGCTTTTATCCTCCAAACCAAGCACTGATGGATTTGGATCCAGGATGCTAGACATAGATCAGGGCACGATCTATGTATAACAATTAAGTTGTACTAGTTCAGAATTTATCCATTTTAAATGAGAACTTTCAAGAAACACGAACTATGCATCTATGAGTAGATACAGGAATTTCAACCCATTCAGAAACTAAAGTAATAAAAAGTTTTTATAATACTAATAAAAGCCCTCATTAGATAGTTGTAAGCCAAATACACTACTATTCTCCCTCTCTCACACACATACCTGCACTGCAAATTTGAACTTTTTTAATTTGATTTTTTGTATTGTATCAGTGCTGCGACTAATTTACAAATGTATTCATGCATATTTAAATATTTGTTTCTGTGTAATCATGCATTTAAAATCCCCTATGGTTAATCTCAACATTAAATGGTTCTGTTTGCACACACTTCCATAGCCTACATCAGAAATATACACAAGGATTCTACGAGGGGTGCACACAACAGTGTGATATTTGGGGACAAAATGCAAACCTGGAATACATGGGAAAATGTATAATGGAATTTAATTGCTTCATCAAATAAAAACAGTAAAAGCATTTGCAAATCTATTCTACATATACATTGGCATCGGAAAATTAATGAAGGATGATATGTTCCTCTGTGGTACAATGTTACATAGTATTGCACAAACTAACTGAACAATTCTGTTACTTTGGCAGACATGTCTTTCAGCAATGAATGTGTGGGCCTTACTGGAGCAGCACAAGCCATACTGGCAGCCCAGAAAGGGGGCAGCTACCAATATTGATGTGCTGCTTCGGCCAGGCACACAGTCGAACAAGTTGCTGCTATGGAGACAGAGCCTGAGACTAATGTTGTACTCTTCTGGGCAAACCATGGGTTTTGCTTTCCATTTGTCCAAAACACATAAACCCAGAGGCAGACAAGGGTCAAAGTTAATTGAATTTGATCATTTTCTAAAAGTTAGGCATTAGTTATTCTCCCAAGGTAGTCAGGCAATGATTACAAATAAAACAGCACTCCAATACTGAAGTGCTGTAACCACATTTTAATTCTCTGAACATTTGTAATAATCAGTACTCACATTTTTTTAAAGTATTATTTGATTTTGATTGGTAAATACTCTATTTAATTTAGTCAAATCAAACATTTGTTTGAATCCTTACTACTGTGTAAAAATAAGAAAAATAAGAAACTGGACAAAATGAAGGCAGCTTTTTTCTATTTATCTTGTCCAAGAAACAACCTCCCTGTCCTAATTTTCATTTAGCCCAACAATATGAGTTAGTATTCCATCAGATGCCCTACTGGAGAGCAGTGAGCCTGCTGCAGGAAGAGCAGGCCAGGACAGCCGAAGGTGCTGCACGCCAAGGGTCAGTTGTGTGGGATTCCCAGGGTCCCCACTAACAGTACAAAATGGTTTGGAAGTATCCATGGAGCCTGCAAACCATGATGTGCTGCTTGAGGGTGCTCCAGAGCCAAGGACGGAGAATGGCGGTGAGTACAGAAAGGATGGAATGTGGGATGGAAGATGGAACCTGATGGTGAGTAGCATGATGACCAACGCTGGATCAAGAGAAGACTCTTCACGGATTTATCAGTTGATCATACAAGTTGTTCAAATTATTTCAGCCAGTTAAATAGGAATAATTATCAGTCAGTAACTGACTTTCCAGGTAATGAGTATGATGTAGATGCAGTTCACATCACAAGAGTCCTGTATATTCAACATTATATTTGGGTTACTGGGCCCCTCATACTTTTCCCCCCAAACTTGGACACACGCATACAAACCTTTGTGACTGTGAGTCCTTAAATTTCTGAACAGATCTTTATATACTGACCAGATGCTTGTTTTAAAAGACAGTGCAGAATAGAGGTGGCTAGAGGACTTGTTGGTGAGCCCACTCACCTCTGGGAGCTGTTCATTCCACTTTATGAAAAAACACAGAACAAAGAAACAAAGAAAAAACAAAAACTTAGTTTGCTTTAATATACTGTTAATATTAGGGCTCTTAAGAGATACTTCCTGTCAAAACAGTGATGTACCTTAAAGCTTAATAAGTGACTCCACATGATCCTACCACAAAATGGAGGGTGGGGAAACAGACAAAATGGAGGGTGTGACATACAAGCTCAGACTAAAAAGAAGCAGAAGAAAAGGTTAAGCAGCAGTGCAAAAAATCATTTTTTAAAAACACACACAAGTTGCTAGTATATAGGATACACAGATGTTAAGAGCTACCACAAACATTACACATACTTAAAAATAGCACCAAAAAAATTATTCCCCATTTTACACTTACATTATTTACAATGGGGTTTCAGAACACTAATTAGATAAACAAAAGGAGGACAGCATTTAGCTATACAACCAAGTATCTGTCCAGCTCCTGTCCATCTATCCAAGAACAAATGATAAAAAAGCATTGATGGCAATGCTTCGTAAACGGTAATGCTTTGTAAAGTAAACACCCATCAGTATGATATACTCGAAACAGCAATAAGGAAATTTGTGTGGTTTTTATTGGTCCAGATGTTGTTAAAAGAAAATATTTTTCACGTGATATATATATATATATATTTATTTATATTTAAAATTTGTATGCGAACTGTGAACACTGTCTCATGCTTGCTAGGAGAAAATAATATTTATTTGAAGGATAAAGTTGACAAATATTTGATTTTAAAAAATCCCAATCAAGGTGTATGTTGGGGGCAACATCATCATCATCATCATTATTATTATTATTATTATTATTATTATTAACATAACTATATTAACACACAATGACTGAAGTACCTGAAAAAATCTGAGGAATAGGTCCTCAGAATGCATTTCATGTTTCACGTCACTATGTGACACAGAAAAAACAAGACAGGGACAGAGAAAAAATGTCATGCACTACAACACACAATCAACTGATGTAAAATTAAACTACATTGATTAATAACACACTTTACACCCCTGACTTTGATCCTGACCACCATAGTTGGAGGCACTGAAAGAAGAAAGAAATTGAGAAGACATGGAAAAGCAGAAAGAGAGGCCTATGCTGGAGTGGCAGCAAGGACTCATCAGCAGTTAAAGCAAAATGGGCATGGGCTTCAAATACTGCTAGGCCCGAATATTATCACACTGGCACACACAAATGTACACATCCTATGCATTACCAACCAATACATTCAATCTTCCTGAGACATCCTGACACACAGAAGCCACTGAGCATTTCTATAAATTAAATGTCTATTAAAACATGCTCCCCAAAAAGCTAATAAAATCACAGGATGTATGAAATTTAATTTACTATATAGACATTTAAATTATCAAATCATATAATGACCTGCATTAAATAAATAGGCCATTCTAAAACAATCATTGCTCTGAAGATTAAAAAGAAATAAAATGTATTGCCTTAGAGCAAGAATTTTTAAACACACCACGCCCAAGGTGGTGTGCTAAAATTCATAAATAATATTTCATAACACAAAGGCATGCACACACACCTACCCACCCACCCACATTGGTGAGAATTACATTAAAATTATCATAAAAAATAATTACATTTTTAAAAGTATATTTCTTCACCCTTTTCTTCTAAAAACAAGAACTAGTACACAATACCAGCAGTCTACTATTCAACTATCGTAAAAGACCAGTACGACCAGAATATAAGCATTTAACTAGCCCAATTAAAAAATATATATATTAACAAAAAGCACAATTATATAATTAAAATATAACTGAATAGAACTATGCATGAACAATATATGTAACAAGTAAAATGGATCCATTAACACAAATACACTCACTCAGTGTTCTTGTTAAGGATAGTGGCATTAGAAAGAGGATCATTATTAGGTTATGCAAATGTAGATGTTTAAGCAGATACTTTTTTCCAAGAGTATAGTGATCACGTCAGCACTATTGCAGGCGGTGTGTGCTTCAACTACCAGCCGTGAGAGAGAGAGAAAGACAGAGAGAGAGCGAGAGAGAGAGGGAGGGAGGGAGAGAGAGAGAGAGAGAGAGAGAGAGAGGGAGGGAGGGAGGGAGGGAGAGCAGAGAAAAGCAAGACGCACTTAAAAAAAAAAAAATCTCACAGGCTGGCCTTGCCTTGCCCAACTACTTCGATCCACAACCGTTTCTGAGGTTGTTAAACTTTGAAATAGAAATGAAAAAGGGAGACAACAGGGGAAAAAGAGCTGCACTTACCTTTCATCTTTTGGTCCACAGTATCACCAATAAAAAATCAAGAAATAAAAACAAAGAAAGCACAGAGGCTGATTACTCCCAATGTACATCCAAAAGAATCAAACCACCCTCTAATGATTCCAGTCAGAAAAAGATCACTGAATTAAGTTTGATATGTTGTAGTTGTTTTCCATTAAAAAAAAACACAACCTAAACACTGCCAACTCATGTCTCCATTTCAAACAAACAACAGGCTTTAAATGATTCATTCCACCATTTCTTCACTCTAACTGCTAAGACTTGTGCCTACGATAATTTTCAAATCAGTATGTAAAAAATAAGTATGCGACTGAAAACACAAATTTTAAATTCTAAGACAATCAACAACATAAAAATGGAAAAAATTCTATTTAAAACTAAAAACAATGGGACTTCCCAGTCAAATTTCAAGAGAAGAGACACCCGTCCGTCTAATCTAGGGGTTTCCTTTTCTGATGCTGGGGTGGAGGCAGGGAAGTTGGAGGTTCAGAGCCCTAAAATGTATCTATAAACTTTCACCCTTCCTCCTATCTGCACCCCTAAGCTCCAATTCCCTCCCTATTCACCTCCAAAAAGCAGGAGTCCAGTGCTGTGTGCAGCCTCTGCTTTGCTGTAGCTAGTGAAGCTGCCTAAGGAACTTGGTAGGCATAAAAAGCTGGGGTTGTAGCCTTTTTCCCGGGGCATCACTTTCTACAATAAAAATTAAGCTTTTCGCTGGGCTTGAAAAATATGAAAAAAAATTGGGGAGTCCCCTTGGGGTCGCTTTAGAAGGGTGTGAAGTTTGGGGCTTGGCGTTGCTACCATTTTGGGGCAAAAAATTAATTTGTATGGCTTCATGCCTCGACTGCGCCAGTGCTAGCAGCCTTCGCTCGCTTTCTGTCTTGTACGCTTGCCAAGGCATTCATACAGGCAACAGAGAGAGAGGGAGGGAAAGAGCAAGAGGGGGGGAACAAAGAGGGAACAAGTTAGACTGTGGTAAGAAACAAGAAAGGGAAATGAGATATGGAATGTGTTGTGTATTTTAGTATTACAACAAGGCAAGCTTTTTACTGCACTACACTAGCTAACATGCACACAGGCACTATCCAGAAATAGAGGTTTTGACTGTCTCATTTTGGCCTCATCAAACTGATGGGGCAAGAAAATCAAATTACACAGCAAAGACCATTTAAGGATATGAAAATAGGCTATTATAAATTTTTGTTTTAAAACCTAATTTTGATTAATTTGTCATAAATAAGTAGGCTCGATTCGCAAACCCTCTTCTCTGATATGCCCAGTGTCTATAGTTAGGCCAAGCACACCAAACAGAATATGCTGACTTGGTGCTAAAGATTTTACTGAAAAAGGAGGCATCACCCATCCACATGCACACACACAGATGTTAGGGAATTCTGTGAGTGAAAGGAAATGATAAGGGGGAAAAACCTCAAGCTGACAATAAAAATTCTGTGCAAGCCACTTATTTACATGCCTGAATTGTGTTGCTGCAATGCTAGGTTTAACTGAGCAATTTGAATAGACTATGGTAACAGTTATAAAAATGACAAATCACCAAATTTTAGCAAGAAAAATAAATAAATAAATAACTGCCCTACATTATTACACCACAAATGCAGCAAGATAAATTAAAATTGCTAAAATAATAATAATAATTTCCTTATTCTCTGGACAGAAGCAAACTCATTTTTCTTGCATTATTCTTACTAATTCATGTTAAAAATCAGAACCATCAGGTGCACACATTATACTATTGATACACATAACATCCAACTAGTTCAATTATTTAGTTTCAATTTTATTAAATCTTTTATTAAAGCACAATTCTTAAAACAGGCTACACTCAAACTGACATAATTGCCAGTTATAAAGAATGCATCACGCCAGGAAAATGAATAACCAGTTCTTTGTTTCATTCCTTTTACATTCAATTGATACACATCCCCTGAAATTCTGAGCTGGGATACAAGAAAGGGGCATGTCACATAGTTATACTTACACAGAGACATGTGGAACCTCAAATCATTAGCTATTCATTTAAATTGCCTATTGGATGTAACAATATTAATAAATAAGATGCAAAAGAGGACAAGTAATTATAATGAACAATAAAATACAAACAATAATGTTGGCAGGATACTGCAGTGCAGTTGAGCAAAATATACAATTTTAAGAAAGCTTGACAGGAATAAAGTTCACCCACATTAAACTATACTTTCAGGGCGTTTGTAGTTTTTGTCGTTAATAAGGGAATACCATGAACTATATTCTTGCTAAACCCTTGCCATGGAGAGCATACCCTTGTCATAGGATATTTTGAATGATGCCATACTCATACACCTGTGAAAAAACTACTTCAAAAGTTCATAATCATATTAAAACGTTATTATTCTTGGTAAACACTAACTAAAATTCAGAAGTAGTAAAAAAATTTAATGGCGTGGACATTGAGCAGATTGCAAAACCCAAGCAGACATGTGATACCAATAATTAGAGTTGTAATGAAACGCTTGCGCAAAAAATGATCGATTCACCCCTTTTCCTCATTCAATCGCAAGACTAAAGGCAATAGCATCGCTTGGAATTCTTTATGGAGAAATAAAATATTCGCAGCAGTTTCAAATATGCAATTTGACCTAGGTTCTTCCTAATTATTTTATTTCGAAGATTTGTCGCTACCAATTACTACAAATAAATATATAGTATAAATTATTTTATTTTTATGACAACCGATTTCAATACAAATTCGGTGATTTTAGTTAACACTGACCGTATAAAGTTACTCAAGATAAACAATGAGTGATACCAATCTTACTTCATCAACCACGTCTTCAGGGAACAATCTTTCTCAGACATTTTCAACTTCTTTTTGTGATGGTAGCCAGCTAGGCTATTCATGTTTTTCAAAGACTGCGCCAGGCAAATTTAAGGCAACATTGTGTGAAGCCACTGGATTCAGACTAGCTATATTAATTATATTATATTACGCGATGTAATATGTTAACTATCAGCCCATAGCTCAGATACTGTCTTCCTCAGCTAACTAGCTCGTACAATAGTCTTAAATTTTCAAATCCAGCAATATGAAGTATTATAAACTAGAAGGATTATTTAGGTAGCTCGACATATTGCATTTTGTTTGTTTGTTTGACTTTTTAAAATTACAATTGTTGTTACTTAAGGTGTTCAAGTGACGTTAAATGTTTTCTAGAATCGCCGTCATATCTAGTTAGCTAGCTACAAAGTATCTTTTATTTGGAAATAACGTTACTTTGTTGGTTACGCGAAACGTACATTTGCGCTGGGTTTATTTGCAAGTGTTGAGTGGGCTGGGTCATACCCTACTAACATTGTCACAGTTTTGCTTTTTGTGCATGTCAAGGTGATCAATGCTGTTCGCTGGCTGGCCTGACAAATCACCAGAAAATGCTGCGCAACTAGCTAACATTACATAATGAGACTGTTTTAAGTTACTCACAAGCCGACCAACGTTGGCTAGCTAACGTTGGTCCAGCTAGCTATATTATGCACTTAGCCTGCAAGCAACCACCACCATTTCATTCGTGTTATGGCAGAGGGGTGGAGTGCTTCATTTTGAGGGGTTACAGAGCACACGGGGAGGGGTTCACAGTGTAGACGTGTGATAAGTGTGACAGACACAGTCAACATTAACAATAAATGTTGGCAAAACAGAACTTGGTTACGACAGCTATATTCTAAACTCGCACGAAGTAGCAAAACTGTCTAAGAAAAACTGTCTGGTAAATTATATTACAGTAGCAAGCCAAAACACACCAAACGAAGAAGTTGGGTAGCATTACCAACGTACCGTTTGTAGGCTAACGTTAGCTACAAAGCCCTATTCTGAGATTTCAAACATGACAGCAATTAGCGCATACGACCATTTAACGACCTGTTAACACACACTAAATAAAGCTTTAGCTTCCTGCCCATGGCTAACTGAATATAAATTATTGCCATCTATTCAGAATAGGTGTCAACAGCCAGTAAGCAACCAAGGTAAATAAAAATATGAAAAAGTCTTACCTTTGTTTTAAAAGCCCATATTTGCTAACCACGTAAAAAAATTATGAACATGATGCCAAAACTTTACGTCCGAAAGCACTCAAACAAATATGAACATATTTTGTGTTTTTCAATCTAGCTATCATTCTCTCTGACACCAGTTTGAAAATGGCGCCAATGTCTGGCCACATCTCCACTACTAGACCGGTGACACGGCAGTAGGAAAAAAAAATTAAATAAAATTTTGAACAGTTGAATTATATTTTTTTACTGACTGTCTGATGTGTGTTTTAAACAGCTTCAATTATAGTGGTCTTTACTTTATCATAAAATTGCTTCAATAATTTTAATTTATTTTTTGATTAATTAAAATGACCGTTTATACCCGCCGCGGTGCAGGACGGGATGTAACTGCAGTTTTCTTTTGAATATCTCCGGACCCAACCGGGAACGCTTGTTGACTGATTTTTATCCCTCTGGCGCCCGAAAACGTTACTGCATAGCCCAGAATTTGTGTTGGTCGACGCGTAACTGGAATGGGTCATTAAAGATGTCCAATTTAGCTAAAGTCAGTGTGATGCAAATTTGTGTTACTTAAAATGTTTTTTTTTACTACCGAAGACAGGGTTAAGCTTATTTTTCCGTAGTGATAGATCATTTCGCTGAAACACAGGCAAATAAAGCTGTAGATTTTGTTCATTTCAGATTAGGTTGAAAAACATAGCCATTTTTGTGTTACATAGGCTACAATTGCACTATTCTACCAGGATGAAGCATTAAATATAATGGACATTTGACTTGCAATAACCCAGACCCATCACAACTTTAAGGAAAGCAATCAAACAGTTGTAGGTATAATACAGATTTTTTTTATTAATATAGAATATTTATATATTTAAAAGGTGTACAGTATTTTTTCCACTACAATGAAACACATTTTGCATCAATTTTACAATTATGTAAAACTCAAAATGAATGAATATATAGTATTTATCTTACAAGTCATAAAAATACTTCTTTGATTATAATTATTTGTAATAATCTATTTACAACTCCCAAAGACTTTAAAAGCACCACTTTTGGTGGCAAACAAAAAGACAATTAAATGTGCTTACATTCCAACACTAAACAATGGAATTTCCATATATGGGGTTTTTAAAGTCTCTACACATATGAATACCTCTTTCAAAGCATATGTAGTGAGCTAAATAAAAAAACACTGGGCCAGTAAAAATGGCCCTTTAAGAGGTCTAGTATATTTTTTGCCAATCAACAGCACAGGTAGAAATTCATGCTCCAGAGGAGTTTTCATTAACGTGCAATCATGAAAACTCCACTAGTGTCTGCACAGATTGTTCTCTCATCTCTTATGGTACCCATTACTACACCACGGAATGACCACAACCCATTTAATACTTTAAAAAACTATAATCTCACAATATTTTATTTACACTCTGACAATGACAGAATGCATTGATAAAGTTGCAGCAATAGTGAGACAATGCAATTAATTAGCTCAGAGCAGAAACCTTGTGATCATGATTTATAATTTCAACACAGACAGATCCAAAAACAGAGAGAATGTCTTAACTGTGTGTGTATTACTTTCATGATAGGTTAACACCACATCTATGAAAAAATTACAGATTCATATGAGTTACATACATGTGTTTTCAATGTGTGTGTGATAAAGACTTCAGTTTGGCAATCACATTCTGTGTTTTGATCATGAACACAATACAGGCACACTGAATGGGGAACAATGTCTATAATTGAAGCAATTTCACTGTTGTCTATATGAATTGTACAAATACCTGTCAAAGTATTATGAATTCAAAATTTAATCCATCTGAAACAAAAACCTAGATTCAAATATCAAACAGGCTGTCTCCAATGTAAAACAGATAATAATGATCGAGAAAACATTTCTCATCTCTTTGTAATTTGTGAAGTTGTACGCAAATACAGAGAGAAAAAAATAGAAATTATTAATCTAACATCTTATTTAAAGGGTTCATGGAAAACATGTCATGAGATTGCATACTTTACAATTACTTATTCACTTAACAGACAAATTTCTTTAAGTGAACCTACAATGTTTAATATTTACATATTACACAAGTATAGTACCCACACACAACCAGGTTTCAGAACCTGGGATTCAAAATGATGACCAATGGCTTATAAGCATATTACTCCAAACTGCTATGCAGTTTAAGTCCTGCATGTACACTTAGGACTCGTTTCTCAAACATGGATTAATCCTAGTCCTAGACTAAAAAAATATTTTAGATGGAGATCTTCGTTGAATATTTCTTTTAGCGTAGGACTAGTCTTAATCTTTGCCCGGGAAACCAGCCCTTCATGATTTTCTGTCATGTTTATACAATGTATATTACAAAATGCATTTAATGCAAAAACATAATTTGTATCACCTTCAATTTACTTTATATTCATATTTGCATATTTATGGAAGAACTTCAAATATATTTCATGTAATTTACATTCACAACCGGTTGGAACTGGTTCGTAAACCGCATGTATAACAGAAGGCATTAAAGCAAAATGTATGCTTAGAATTATGTTATTCTTCAGGAAATGGTTAAAGCCTAGAAAACCCCAGTTTGGCCATGAGTCCATGTCAAGTATAATCACACCATTCTAAACCTGCAAACAGTACTAAATATTTCATGCAAATTAGAGAATTTAAACATTTGAGCTCATACTGTTCTACTTCATTGGGAAATGGTGATAGACCACATTTTCATGCTCGTTTTCCAAAGCTACACTGTTACTATGTAGACATGTGGTCAGTCCCCACATACTCATTTTCCCATTTCTCCTTTTCATTCAGATTCTGTCACTGTTGCTATAGTCACTGATTCGCTGGCATATGCACGCTATGATATTTTTATTTCATAATGAGATCATTGTAATTTTCCTTCCACTTTTACAAACAATCAAATCTTTAAACTGGACATATATACTAAAGCAATTGCGATGAAGTACCATGCTAATGAGTACAACAACAGTGTCATATGGGATTTTAACTCTGGTATAAGTTCAGTTCTTTAAAGCACTGCACAACAATCACCATGTATTATAAACCCTTATGTATTCTACAAGACATCTTTACCATGAATAGATCTCTTCATGACTTTCAGTCCAGGTCTGACTTGTGTATTTATGTTGGAATGGATCAGAGCTAAGAGACCCATACCCTTCTTCCTTTACTAGGTGTAACAGCAATCTCTGATTGGCTTGGATAATAGTTTGTCCACCATTACAAAGTCCTCAGTTGTTTGGTCAAATGTGTTTTTGTGTTTACAATAACCACTTCATCATGGGCTGTGACCAGCTGGTTTGAATGTCTATATAGTGGGGTGGTGGTGGGAGGTGAAAGGTGGGGGTGAAAGTGACAGGGGGCTCCCCTGTGGGGTGGCACGTACAGACACAGCCTCTGGAGGAGAGCTTGTCGCCTGAGACACACTGGTGAGGGAAAGGAAGAGATGTGGAGGGAGCAAGGTTTGAGTTGAGCATAATGACAGAAAGAGGATGGCAGACATACAGAGAGAAATGTAAAACAGACAGAGAAAATACATTGCAAGTCGCATAACCTTTTAACATATCAAACAGCATCACAATAAACACATCATTAATAATAATGTTTCCAACATTTGTCAACAAGTCAGCATTAAACACAGCTGCAGCCATTTTTAAAATTAAATGTGTATGTATAGTAGTACATTAAATGTATAGTAGCACACTGCAGCATACGGGAATACCATTATGGGTGTTTCCATCACTTGGTACCACGTGGTGGTACATAGATGATACTTATCAGTTCACTATTACCAGTTATTAATATGCACACCTTTGTACACTTCTGTCTAACCGTCTTTGAAAGCAATCTTCAAGGATAAGCCCATGTGTCAAAAATAAATCCTAGCTAAGGAAGCTTCATCACAGGGAAGAATACCAGTGGGCTAAATGCTTTGGCTGAGATGTACATACAAGCTGCAATCTACACCTCATACAGCTTCATCTACAAGCTGAATGAGGTGAAAATGGACAAAACAGTTTTGATACACTTTTCTCCATAGCCATCTTTTAAAAAGGACTGCACGACAGTGTGTTCAAGGGACAAGGCAGGCTGGCCTGCAGCATACGGCCCCCAGTATCTATGATTATTGCACGGTCTAGTTAAACATTCAGTTCCTTCATTTGAAGTACTAATAATTAAGTTATATTTCAGTTGGCTAGGGTGTCCAAACAAAAGAGAACGCACCCCCCAATTATAACATCAAGTACATGGAAAAAATTATCCATTTTAATTTTAATTAAGATGCATTTTACAGTAACACATCCATATGCATCTCGAGGAATACCTGTAAATACCGAGTCATTTCGGGCTCTGAACAAAGGTTCTGACCTGACTGTGTATCCAGTGTGATGGGGAGAGTCAGATACCCCAGCAACAAACAGCTTCTTAGGTGGGGCATCAGACTCGACTCCTCCTGTATAATTCAGATTAAGACAAATGATGAAGTCAATATCAAGGCCAGTCATTTACAGGATAAGTGAAACACTGCACAGATACACATTAACATCTTACAAAACAAACCTGCATGTTATGCCATTCAGTTAGAAATAATCTTACTGAGACAGCAAGCTGCACTTTGCTATAAAAGCCGCTGGGCTGTCTTTATATAAGTGTACGCTTTTTTTTTTTTTTTTTTTTTTTAAAGCAAAAGCTTTTATGCAACTATTACAGACATCTCTTTGTCTGGAACTAGTAGCTCATTGCAGAAAGGACTATTTAAAAAAAAAAATCAGGCAGTTGGAATTAATAAGCAACAGAGCGCTCACCTTTCCTCTTGAGAGGTGGTAAAGCGGGTGATCTCACAGCAGTGCTCAACGCTGCCCTGCTGGAGAGATCAGGAAGTGCATGTGCAGTCTCACACCAGCATAGCAGTTACACCAGGACTCCAAATAAAACACCAAAATTTTATTTTGAGGATTGTACATTCTGTCTTTAAAAGGTGCAGTGTATTGTTTGAGACAAAAATATCAAAAGGAAAACCAATCAATAAAAAGACTATAATTGACAGTGGAACTTACTTTCTGTACCTCCGTGTTGGACTTGGGGATGAATTGGGTGTAACACCACTGTCCAGAGAACTGATTCCCTGGAATTAAAGAGTCATAAATGTGCTTTTTTAAAAAGCAAAATCAATACACTTTGGTCTACTCCCATGTCAATTTTAGTAATGCACTCACCAGAGATAGGTGATCTTGCCATGGATTTATAGGTGGAAGGGGGATAAGAGAAGATGCACTGTAGAAATATGGAAAAATATAACTTTAGCCTTATTTCAACAAGTATCCTATGTAGGTAGCAGTTTTTTGGGGTTTTAAGACATAAGTGCATATGGAGTTGGATTGTGACCATTTTTACATTTAGGTGAGCCTCTAGTAGCACAAAATGTTTAGAGAGCCATTATGGAGATGACAATGTTTCATATTAGTGTTGGGGAATGCATCTATATCTTGCGGCATCCATAACCACACACATAATACTACAGCTTTACTAGTAATTCCAGAGTCTCACAGCTCCGTCATCAGCAAGGGCTATGACCAACAGATCTACAGTCCTGATTTCCTCTATTATTGCATATTTGTCACAATGAATGGTGCTGTAATATCAGACAAAGGGAAACGGAGTAAACACAAAACACATTTTTAATTTTTTAAAATTTAATTTATTCAATGAAAAAAGTTAAACAACCCCCCCCCCCCACCCCCTTAGTTACCGAATCAATGAATAAACCCAATTTGATTTCTAATTATATTCAGCCGATTGAACACAACCAGGCACGATTTCCAGGCAGCCCTGCTGAATCTAAACCTCACTCGTATTGAACCTGACCACAACCATCAGAGCACATTATGCCACAATCAAAGGACATTCCAGAAGATATTGTTGAAATAAAAAAGTTGTTGAAATATATCAGTCTGGAAAAGGTTGCAAAGTCATTTCTATAGCTCTGGGATTCAACTGAACCACACAGCGAGAGCCTTAATCTCCAAACGGAGAACACTTGGACAGATGAGTCAAATGTTTAACTTTTTGGACAACATGGGTCCCATTATGTCTGGTGTAAAGCAAATACAGCATTTCACAGTAAGTACATCATACCAACAGTCAAATGTGGTGGGAGTAGTATGATAGTTTGGGGATGCTTTGCTGCCTCATGACCTGATGACTTCCTATTACTGAAGGAACCATGCATTCTACTCGGCACCAGAATATTCTTAAGGAGAATATCTAGTCATCTGTCTGTATGCTGAAGCTGAAACATAATTGGGTTATGCAGCAAGACTATGATCCAAAATACAAAACCAAGTTCGGACTTGAATGGCTGAAAAGAAACTAAATTTAAGTTTTGGAGTGGCCTAGTCAAGGTCCAAACAAGCAGTTCATGCTTGAGAACCTACAACTTTGTCTGAATTGTAGCAGTTCAGCAAAGAAGAGTGGGTTAAAATCCCTCCACAGCGACGTGAAAGACTGGTTGGAGTTATTGCTGCTAAAGGTGGTGCAACCCATTATTAAGGGGGCAATTACTTTTTCACAAGGGTGATAAGGGAATTTGATAACTTTTTTCATTAAATAACTGAAATAATAATGTAAATCATCTTTTGCGTTTCGTCAGGTCCTTTGTCTGATATTACATTTTATCTAAAGATCTAAAACCATTCAAATATGCAATTATACAGGAAATCAGGAAGGGGGAAAATATGTTTTCATGGCACAGTACCAGCATACAGTAGCTTTACCCATGAAGAACTGATAACACAAATATCACTGCCTTAGCCTGTACCTCTCTCTGGCACCATTTCCTCTCATGCTGAGCTCCATACTTTCATCCTGAAATACAGATGTAAACATTTGTCAGTCCGTTATGATTTCCAGGCCTATATTATCTCATCTATACCATATTAAATAGCCTATTTATTTTCACTCACCTGCCTTTGGTGATCTGACCTCTCACTGACCAGTGAGAACGGGGCCAGGGGGAAGACCTATAATGACAAAACAGACCTTTGGACAGTGGACTCCATTATTTTGTGTTGATATGGAAAAGGGTTCATTTATTTTCCCCACACCCACTCCACAACGTTTCACCCCAAGTGACATAGGGAACACACACACACACACACACACACCGACTGACCAGTCCAGGACAGCTAGGATTCACGGACATGCTGCTCCGGCGGTATCGAGACGAGCTGGCAGAGCTGAATACCGTCATACTGTCGCTGATTGGACAGATGAAACCAAAAATTGAGGGATATAAAGAGATAGGAGTGAGGAATAACACAGACAGACAAAAAGAGTGAGAATGGGAAGAGAAAGATAAAGTAAAAATGGATGCAGCAAGCACTGGGCACAGTGAATTGTCAATATTTCATAATAAATTTCACAGATTTGATTTAATTCATAGGTTACTTACTGGCTCAATAACCAAGTAGGCAAACAGAAGAAGACTCGCAAGAATTAAATCCATATTATAGTCACTGATCAACCGTAAACGTGGCCATATACCACAAATGTATGTGGTGGCCATGACAAACTATCATTACATCTAAAGTTCTGAATATTGTAAAGAATGTGCCATGTTTTTTAAACCATTTTTGTCCTACTACAATTGCTCATCGCATCATACACCAACCTGACGCCAGTGATCATGGGGGCGCTATTCGATCTTCGTAGAGCCCCGCCTCCACTAGCCGCGCCCGTGCATTGGTCAACTTCCATTCGCTCCATCCCTTTTCCCCGGGCCCTGGCGTCTGCTGGAACTTCTGAACCCGACCGTAGCACATACGCACCCGGCGAGGTACTGTGGATTGTTATCCAGTGAAAGCCCACCCTGCAGGCCTCACCTAGACCCAGCGGTCCAAACGGAACCACTAGATATCCAAACGAGCGGGACACTCCCCCCGTTTCCGTCCCTTATCGCATTTTCGGTTGAGGAAGCTAGACCCAAGCTGAAAGCAAAGGTCGAGTGTATAACTATAGTTAGCAAGCTAACTAGCTAGGTTAGGTGACCAATTAACTAGCTCGCCAACTCTAAAGATATTAGCTAGCCAGCTACACTGACAACTGGTTAGCAAGCTAGTTCGTTTCCATTACTGCCATCTTGTTGGCTAAACATTCCCATGTATTTAACCAACCCGTCCATAGTGATCTGAAAGACAGCGTAACCAATTAACCATACCTAACTTTCATGCTGAACATAAATATCCCTACTACTTGGAAACATAGATTGGAAACCAAACGCAAACTAGATAGCACCACCGATCTGCATAGCTAAGGCAACACTGGCTAACAAGCACCCAAGTATGGTCTTCAGTGATACCTAGTCTAAATAACTTATTAACTAGTACCACGACGGCAGAAACGGGGTTTAACAAATCAACTCAATACCACTCAACCACAATCTCGTGTGAAGTTTAGCTAAATCCGTTTAACTTTGCAATCTAGCTTGCAAGTTGAATAGCTTGGTAACGTAAAGCTAGCTAGCTATTTTTCGTGGTTAGCTAGTTTGGTAGCTCGCAAATCAATGTTCGATAGCTAGCTAACGTTAGCTAAATGTTGTGAAACATCACTCTACCCCAGTAGCTAACCAAGTCCGTAAATAACCTACACATACGTTGAAGTTTATGAAGGCAAGTAGCCGATTCCTCTTATACTCGCGGCTTTCTTCACAAAAACCCAGGACCCTAAGTCTGACGGTTTCCAAAAATCAGCCATTTAATGTGTCTTTTCTCGTCTGCAGAAAAATGTATTCGTTCGTCTTTCGCTGTCGGGACAACAACACCTCACGTTGACCAGTCAAAGTACTGCAGCCATAGATGAATGGAGGGAAATAGCGTGCAGAGAGCGTTTTCTCGTAGCCTATTTTTATTAGCATGGCACTCTAGATTTTACCAATTGCGTATTTTGGTTTCTACGTAGCAACATGTAGGTTATGAACAATAAATCGCTTGTTATCTAAGACTGATGCATGGTTTTTTTTGTAACAACCGCGTAATAGGTTACAAACAAGTGAAACTTACTCCTTTGTGGATGGTTCTTGTACTGCGCAATAAACGAGGTAAATATTGATACTGTAAAGCGGATTCATCTGCTGCTGTTCTTAACCAAAGTTTAATTACAAAAAAGTTTTTTAATGAATGTTTTTTTGTACATAAATGTGTGTTCGTGTGTGTGTCAAAGCTAAACAAATATTTAATTTATGCTTAGTGAAAGTGACAGGACTAGTAGACAGATTTGATAAATAAAATGAAATTGCATTTAAATCTGTTTAGTTAAATCTGCATTGGCATTCCGTACCATTTCATTCATTTGCCTAACCACATTGTACCAGTGCTTAAAACCACAGAATGTAAATGTTTACTACACATAATACATAACACACCATTATGCATTTTAGAGATTGTTTGGATTGGATTTGGATTGCCTTGCTATATGGTGAAACACAATTTCACATTAATGGGAAGTTTAATCATTGACCAGTGAAGAGCAAAGGCAACAATAATATTTGTGGTCGAGGTCTTCATGGATCACTGGGTCATTAGTTATTTAAGCTATTGGAAGGGCAAAGTGGGTCTAACAGTTCCTGTGCCTTTTAATGTCACAAGGGTTCAAAGAATTTGATTACAACAGCATTTTGCCTCATATAGTGAAGGGAGTGGGGGTTACGAACTAACAAAAACAGCACCGTTTTTGGAGGATATTGTATTATGGGAAATATGTGTCTTGTGTACTTTCAAATACTTAGTTATACTATGCCATGACTATGTCTGGGTTTAGGAAGATCAAGTGAAATTAACATTACCCCTCAATTTGGATTGTAATTACATTCACTGACTGACTGACGGACTGACTGACTGACTCACTGACTGACTCACTCACTCACTCACGTACGTCAGTGATCACACCAGAAAACAGAATCATGTCAGGAAACAAAATAAGATCAATCAACAGGTTTAATGTATGTAATTAAAATCCATTTCATCATAGCAAGTAAACGGTGTACAAGAAATACATTACACTACACATTTCAACATGGTTCAAAAAGCTGAACTTAAATATAGGTACTATTACTTGTACAACAGTTTACAGTCTTTGGAAAATGTCACAATAATTTCTGAAGGTTATGCATTTACGTGGCCTGAAGTATAGCAGTGCTCAAGTTTTATACATTTGATTTTTACAGATGATTTTGGAATTATACCATTGTTTCAGAGATTCTGAACCCTGGTCATGGAGGCCAAAATACATCAGTTTCTTTTTTAAAATTTTTACTTTTAATAAAACTCATCTGGTACCAAAGACTGGGAACAACTGTTGGTTTAACACATAATACACTTAAGTAAAACATGACTTTTGTTTCATAGTTCTTCAAATGAGTTCCTGAGTAGACAACTAAGCTGTGAGGTCTTAAGAATCCTCTTCATTTAACATACTCCCCATTCATATGAGGATCACAAGTTCCACCCTACATGCCCTCTTGAGCATAACTCAAAAGATATTATTTCCTGATGATTTGGACTCATTTTCCTTATTGTTTGCTGCTTCTCCAACACCATCCTCTTCATCTCCTGCTCTTCCCAGCATCCGAAGTGGCCAGAGGAGGCCATGATGGGAAGGGTCAGGTGGAGGGCAACAGGGTCCCCCCTTGTCCTTAGTGAGAAAATACAGTAAAGCATTTAGCCATGCATTGAATGAGGCCAGTGGTCTTGTGATTTTGTAACAGATGGAGACCATTCGCATGGTGTGACACTTCACTCCCTTAGTCACTTTCAGTATCAGAAAAATGGTTCGAGTTACATGGAAGGGGAAGAAACAGAGTGCAAACAATAGAGTAATAGTAATGATGGTTTTGATGAACTTCCGACGTCTGTGGACATAGGGCGAATGGGGTCCCAAAACAACAGACATTCCCTCCCTTCCTCCTCCACGGCCCCAACTTGTTCCTCGTCCACCTGCCTCAAGTGGAGGTTGTGTACGCAAGGTTCGGAAGATTGTCAAGACCACATGGGAATAGCACCAGGCAATGATAGTGAATGGCACAAAAAAACCTAACAGGTGGAGCACTATCCCATAAGGAACATAGTCTGAAAACTCCTTGTCAATGGCATCATCCCAGCAGTTCTGGAAGGCTTCCACTACTCCTGTGTTAACTCTGTTACTAACTCCATTGCCCCCAGCACTCCCTTCCGTTTCCCTTGTGAGATCACCTGTCTGGGCAAAACGGAATATTGGACTCGTCAAGGCGAACACAACAGCCCATACCAAAACACAGGTCCCCTTGACCACCCGTTTGGTCTCCATAGTGATAGTCTTCATAGGGTGGCAGATCCCCAAGTAGCGGTGCACAGAAATGCAGGTGAGGAAAAATATACTGCAGTATAGGTTGAAGTAGAAGAGGAAGCGGACCAGGCGGCACATAAAGTCCCCAAACACCCAGCGGTCTCGCATGATGTAACTTGCCACCAGGAAAGGCAGTGAGAGGCCATACATGAAGTCAGTGGAGGCTAGGTTGACCATGTAAATGAGGGAGGCATTCCAGCGTTTGGTGCGGTGGAAGGAGCGGTACAGGACTACAGAGTTTAGGGAGATGCTGAAGACACAGGTGAAGGAGTAGCATAGAGGGAGGAAGATGTATTTATAGGATTCATCAATGCTGCAAGATGGATAGAGTGAGGGGTAGATAGAGGAGGTCAAATTAACACTCCTATCTTTCTCTTCTGCTGACATTGTTGTTTCCGTTGTCAGCGTTGGCCGTATCCCTTTCCATTGAATTGGAAAGGTCTGTCTCATCCTCCCATTCCTTTATTCCACTTTCTTGTATCCCTTTTAGTTCTATCAGCCTTTTCTGAGGTCCAAGCTTGCCTTCTCCAAGGTCTCCTTTTTTGCAATAGTCTGGTTTTCTTTCCAAGGCTTGTATATGCTCACACTTTTCCTTTTGATCCTGGAGAGAAAGTTGTGTTAAAGTATTTAATCTCCTTTCCTTTCACTCCATTTTCTCTCATTTTATATTTTTTCCATAGGTAGTTGCTTCTGTACGCCTCTCCCTCACTCTCCCCTCCACCCCTCCCTCTAGCCTTACACAATATCTGATGCTGTTTGTCTACCAGTATGAGTGTATGTTGCTGATTCAGTTGCTTTCTCACTCCATTAACTATTCAATCAGTAACCATACTTCCTCCAAACTTATCCATCCCTCTCTCTCTCCCTTTGTTACTCTCTGCCCCAGTTTTTATTCCTTCCAAGTCTGCCATCATTCAGAAGCTTGGCTTTCAGAATTAGAGTGCATCTCTTTTTTACTTTGTCACATTTAAACCCATTTTCTTAGATTACTTTCTTTACCACACAATGATTTAACATGCAGAAGTTTTTACATGTAGAACAGGAATTCTGGAAACGAAGTGCCTATGAATGCACTTTATACATCTGAAGTATTTATGGCTTACATATAATGGAATATAATGTATGGCTTACAAACGTAAGCCACTAGTCACACTTGTTACTTATGAATTCATGAATAAAAATATGAAAATGTGTTGTGTGTGTATATGTATCAGTGCCTGATACAAAAAAGCAACCCTTGCAGGAAGTACTCTTCCTAATTGCTTTATAGGTTACAAAATACTGGCATTACTATATCCTAATTAATTTGAGCATACAACACAATTCTGGACTCACAGTGTTTCTGCAGTTTATGTGAAACTGATGAGTGGTCTTCCCTTCAAGGCACACATGGGTTGCTGTGCAAATAATAATTATATGTGCAAACAGAGAACATGCAATTTTGGATCTTCAAGTCAAAGAAATAAAAAGAATGGTCATTAAAAGAAGAATACAATATAATTTCATATATGTCATATTTATCTCACAGATAACAGATGGATTGGAGTAAAATAAGACAATAAACCCACACTGATTCTCATAGTTTTTGGGAAATCTCAACCAAACAATTATTGTTTGGAAACCATATATACAATTAAGATTTTGTTCTGCAAGTTTTTGCAGAGTAATTTCTTTGTCACATTTAAAGAAAAAAAATGTATAATAGAGACAATTGAAGGCCATTATATGAAAAATTAAGATTCATACAGCACTCACCTCCTTTCTTCTGCTGCTGTCTTTCCCTTCAGTAATTTTCCCAGTCATTTAGCTGTAAAATAAATTACTATATTTATGAATGATAATGAATACATCTCTGAAATAAAGAACACAGTTAACCTAGAAACATGCTAATTTGTCAACTAATTAATGTGACCATCTAGGGACCTAATAAAAAAGTACACTTATCACACCACCATCATTTAAAAATATAATCTTGATCTGTTTTAAGGATTATTGCATTTGTACAGACACACTACTTTACTGTGTCTGTACTGTAGAAACGCAATATCATGTTCAGTCATTGGTCAGCATGTACATGCTGTAAGCAAAATACACTGTATGGTCTCTGATTTTATTTGTTTTCCTGCCTTATAGTTAATACTACATGCATAGTTAATACTACATGCAAGTCTTACCTTTTGTAATTGTTTGCTGTGTAGTATAAATAGTGGGCCCCCCTCTCAGGTACTGAGAAAACATTGTGGAAAATTCTAATCTGTCAGCACGATTCCATTCTAGTCTCACTGGCCAAGGACTCCCTCCAATGCTCAGTCGTCAAGAGACCTGAAAGTCTATGTGATGTTAGGACACAGTACCAGAGAACCCTCCCTCCTTCCTCTCCCAGCCTCTACCTATTATTTGTCATACCTCTGTTGGCAGACTCACTCATCCCTCCCTATGTCTCTCTTTTGGCATTATGTCCCTCCCCCCAGTCTTTCTCCCTTCCTCTGTTAGTGCTGAGCTGGCCATTTGATGAGAAACATTTTAACCAGACTATGTATTGTTAAAGAACTGTGAGGATAATGCAAACACATCACATGTTCTACGGACAACGCAGCTAATAGTTCCTGTGCATATATTTAACTGCACATTCTCTCTATGCTCTCCCCCCCCTTTCTCTCGCTCTCTCTCTCTCACACACACACAAATTAATTGGAAACTTTTGTCCAGACATACAACGATGTGCATCAGCATCTATGATAATGAGAAAATCCTAATTCCATGTAATAAAAAGAATGAAATGTTTATTTTATGTAAAAGAGTTTGGACATGGTCCAGTACATAAAGAAAACACATAATGGCACATTTTCCTTTCATCCCAAAATCTGTGATGTCCCATAGTGATTACCTCAAATCCCATCCTATTACCTCATCCTTGCAGGCGCGAGGTCAGGAAAGATATACAAAATAATGATAGTTCATATATTATTGATAGTACTATTATTTTTTAAGGATAAGGAGGACAGCAAAAAATATCATTGGTTTGTCAGGCAACAATAGCAGCAGTCACTACAATGCTATGGTAACCATCAACACTGAGGCACTGGCCAGATAAACAATGTCTCAAAAAAACATTTTGTGTTCAACAAAAAAAAATGTTCATACCACGCTCAATGATCCCTAGCAATATAGTCACAGTTGTTCTGAGCAAAATAATTCACAGTATTGGATAGTTCCAACAGCATTGTCCCCAAGAAAATTCATTGAGTAACATTACATGGAGACTTTTGACCATCACATCGCAGAGTAGTCATATCCTGCACTTCCAGAAGCATTGCATCCTGCTCAGTTCGCAGCTGGTCACGGGTTAAGAGTCGGCCCACTAACTCTGAGCTCAGATCTGTTTGGAGACACACATACGCACAAAGTTGGTGTAGGCAGTCTGGCACGGACGGTTATGGTGTGAAGTTATTTGGCTGTGTCGGTACTGACCGTGAATAGCCTGGGTGAGAGAGGCCCTTAGTGTGTTCAGCTGCTTGAGGCTGAAGGTCTGCAGGTCACCATGGTTCAGCCTCTTTTGCTCCTTCACAGCTTCACAGCATACAGGACGCTGGGGGGGTGGGGGTGTGTCGACCCAGTCAAGACGCACAATAGAAGGGTGTGTTCAGCAGATGAGTAAATGCTTACACGCACATACCTTGCAAACTCAGCCATCTTACCATCTACATCTCTCAATCTTTGCAATCCACAAAGCTACCATTAAGATCATTTGTCTTTCCCCTTCCTTCTTCTCTCACTCACCTTTTTCTCTTTATGATCAATTTGCAGTCCAGTTGGTTTTCCCATGTTATTGGCCAAAAGGGAAGGAGTCTGTTTGACAGGGCCACGGCCACCCATTCCAATCTCTTGAGATGTCTTGAATTAATAATACAGAAAAAAGCTATTTTTCATTTGTCTTCAGTAAATTAAAACACAACATAGCTTTACCACTATGGATTATTTTACCAATTAACTAAAAAGATAACAAGTGTGCAAAATTAATTAAACTGATTTCCTAATTTCTCAGAATAAAATTGAATGTCTTTACAAAATTGACTTTTTAAAGGAAAAGAATTTTCATATAGCAACACTGAAACCATGCCCAAAACAAGAAATATGCCCAGTGAAGGTAAATGCCTTGACAGATTCCTCATGCTGCCAATTTCTATAATGCAGAGCAGCTAATGATGCGAATCAGCAAAGTGAGCCAGTTTTCACTGATATTCTGAAAAGGAAGATATTACAGTAAAAATGCCCATTAATAGTCTGATTTACATCTGGGAATAAAACATTTGATTTAACCATTCTGTGTGGCTATTTTCAACATATTTTCAATACTAGAACGTAGTATATCAGCATGGATAATATGTCCACTGTGACGGTGCTAGATTATTCAAAACACTGTTAACCCACATTGCATGTGGACCAAATTTAATTGTCAATCAAGATGAATTGGCCCTGGTAAACCAACATGCAAATCTTGGACTAGTACTCCTGTATATCTCACCTCTCTTCCAGCCTCTCTGTCATCATCCTCATCCTCACTCTCACTGTTGTTGATGAAGCACAGCTGCAGATTCATTTGAGTCTGGAGACTGGGAAAGTGAATGCGTTAATAACAATGTTTATTTACACCTAGAAAAAAAAAAAGAATCTAGGGAAATGGGGACCTTTGGTGTGTCAGTGGAAGGGTTATGACATATTTGACACAATGAGAATAAAGAAAATACAACAAAAGAAAGGAGATGACTTCTTCTATTAGAAAGAATGAAGTCAAGCAAGAACTAAACTGAAAGGAGTTACTAATCAGAAAAGATCAAAAGGACAGTTTATGACTTTATACCGTGAAGTAAGAGCAGTAACTCGACTGCTTTCATCTTCCGCTCCTCCTTCCCAAGTCTCCCCCTGATTCACTTGCTCCCTTTCTTCAATCCAGCCCCTAGACACACTCCCATGTTCCAGAACAATGGTACTCTGAAAGATGAAATTTATGAGATTGAGTTAAAGATTAAGTCAGGGTTTCTAACACAAAATCGCAGAGCCTACCCTGTGCATGCTGGCTTGTTTTTCCAGCCAGTATCGGAATCATTCATAATTCTGAAAATGCATTTTAGTGCTTCCATCATTTTGTACTTAATCTGAATTCAACGGAGTTTAGGCTTTGTCTCAATGAAAGTATTTCATAAGGAGTTGCAAAGATCAGCCATTGCCAGCTGACTCTGAAACAATTTCAAATTTTCTTTCACCTCAACTTAAGG